>NC_086125.1:5961219-6267052 GCF_963921235.1 Mobula hypostoma
GAAGAGGGCTTTTGGCATGCTTGCTGTCCTCACTCAAGACTCTGAGTACAGTCCTGGGGCATTGTGCTACAGCTGTACAAGACATTGGTGAGACCACACTTGGACTATTGTGTGCAGTTCTGGTCATCTTGCTTGAGGAAAGATGTCATTAAACTGGAGAAGGTGCACAAAAGGTTCACAAGGGTGTTACTAGGATTAGAGAGCATGAGTAATAGGGAGGAATTAGATCGGCTGGGACTTTTCTCCCCTAGAGTGTAGGAATCTAAGGGATGACTTCCAGAGGTATACCAGATCATGAGGGGAATAGATAAGGTGAATGTTCATGGTCTTTTTCGCAGGGTAGGAGAAACATTTAAGGGGGAACTGGGGACAATTTCTTCACACAGAGGGTGTAAAGAATTTGCTATGAGTTGCCAGAGAAAGTGGTAAAGGCAAGTTCAAAGCAACACACACAAAATGCTGGAGGAACTCGGCAGGTCAGGCAGCATCTACGGAAACGAATAGGTAGCTGACGTGTCAAGCTGAGGCCCTTCGTCAGATTTGAGAAAGAAAGGGGAAGATGCCAGAATAAAAAGGGGAGGGGGAGGGGAAGGAGGCTAGCTGGAAGGTGATAGGTGAAGCCAGGTGGGTGGGTGGGAAAGGTGGGGGGAGGGGAAGGAGGCTAGCTGGAAGGCGACAGGTGAAGCCAGGTGGGTGGGTGGGAAAGGACAAGGGCTGGAGAAGGAAGAATCTGGCATCCCGACAATTTGCAGACCAGATAGGTCAACTCCTGTCCTTTGTCTATGATGCCTTCTGCATCATCGAGGAAGTATAGGAAATGTAGCCAGTTAACTGATGATGAGTTCCTCTCTTGATAACTGGTTTCATTAGTGTTAAGGTTTATAGATCCATTTACATTAACATTATAGTTAGCACTCCTTTAGTAAGTAGTGAGAAACAAAATATTGATCTCTTGAATCAACTGATAAAATATTAACTAGGAGGTGGAATAGACATGATGGGCCAAATGGCCTAATTCTGTTCCTATGTCTTATGGTTAATGGGGAAAGACAGGAGAGTGGGATTCAGAGGGATATTAAATCAGCCATGATCGAATGGCAGAGCAGATTCGATGGGCTGAATGGCCTAATTTAGCTCCTACGTCGTACGGCTTCCTACTCGAACTGAACAGGGAACATGAAGAGCAGACGAGAACCACATCAGACTCACTCAACATCGAAGCGCCCAACCCGAGATGCCCCAGTATCCAGTCAAATAAACGGGCCAAGAGAAAGCATCTCAGTATCTGTACCATGCTCACAAGAAGGCCGTTCTTTAAAGAGTAATTGTGGATAAAATCACATATAAAGTCTGAAAAGGTTGGGGATGGAAGGGGGTAAAGCTCCAAATCCTCACGGAGAGAAAGGAATGTTGTATACAATGCCGGAGGCTTAAAGTTCCCAGTCAAACCTCGGAGGGAACCGTTCAGCAGCCTAACCCTGCAACCGGGAGTGATCGCCACAGGTTGGGGATTTAACGTCGCCGATGTTCTTTCCCCTCCGTAAGCAGGTGCTGAATCTTTGAACGAGTTCTGAATCTAAAATAAAATTCTGCGCAGCCTGTTTTTTTTAAAAAAAGGAGTCAGATTCCGAGGGTTTCCGTTACAGCCCCATTAATTAAAACAAAGTGTGGAGATTTTTTTTAAATCGCCGAACGTTAACCGCAGAAGTCACTCACCTGAAATCCATGCGCTCCAGAGTGAAGGGAGATGGAGAGAGACACCGGACTGGCAGCCGACGCGAACCAGGGTTTACACCGGCTTCGCAGTGTCACCGGAGGAAGCCCTGCTTTCCTTCTTCAGTGTCGGGAGAGCGGGGGACCCAGACTATCAAAGGATCGGGGGATCTCCGCCAGTCTCGGCTCCCCACCTCGCCGCAATCCACAGAGGAATCTCTCCACTGACCTATGATACGGGCAGACGGTTTCAGAACTGTACCGATCCCAGAGACGCTCAAAGGACTGAATAAATCTTCACCTTCCAAACTGACACTGGCGGTTCTCGCAGCCGCGTGCGGTTTACACACTTACACAGAGACATCTATAACACGATTATCTTCCTTGCAACCGAATTCATTAAAGTCACAATACTTGGAGAATTTTTAGACTAGTTTTTTTCTAAAATGTCGCATTGTGGTATATGGGAGACAAATATTTTAACAACAGATATTGAAGTATTTACATTGTGCCTTTTGTGTTCGACCAAAGCATCCCAAGGCCAATCAGAAATCCTCGAAACGTAGTCCCAATTCTGCCGCCGGGAACGTGACTGCACAGCAAGATCCCACAGGCAGTCATGGTGCCACAGATGTAAAAACACGAGAGTGCGCGCATTTCACTATGCGCAATCCCACGCCAACATCTCGTGTTCCTTCCCTCTGTTCCCAGCGCCCACCGACACGCCAGGCCAATGAACCTACCGACCCGCGCGTTAGGGGGGTGTGGGAGGGAACCCATAGGGTCACGGGGCAGAATATGCAAAGTCCACACGGGCTGCCTGCACCGGAGGTCGGAATCGAACCCGTGTCTCCGCAGCTGGGAGCGTGAATCTCTACTGCCACCTAGCAGGAACGTGACAATCACCAGCCCTCTCGCTCTTTCCATGTTGACTGAGGGATAGCTCTGGGCCATAACATTCCGGGGCTGCCTCCCCCCACTTCTCCAACATATTTCCCCTGGATATTTTAAAACCACCGCTGAGGGCAAGCACATTTGCCACTTGTCAGTAAGGCCACATCTGTGACAAATGCAGCTCTCCCGCGGTGCTGTGCTAATTGCCCAGATTTCTGGTCTGGAGTCGAGGGCAGGATTCGAACACACGATCTCTGACTCAGGAGAGAGAAAGCTACCTATGGAGTCACAGATGACTTTTTTTTTAAATGTGAAGCATTCCTGGAGTGGTGATGTGTATTCATGTAAATTAAAATCAGAGGCAACTTTACGTGGTGTCCCTCACTGTGCTAAAATTTACATTTAACAGCAAAACTACACTTACCACATCCAAAGGATGTTAGGGGCTAATAACTGGTAACTAGTGATGTTAACACGAGGAATTCTGCAGATAACAGGAATTCTGCAGATGCTGGAAATTCAAGCAACACACATCAAAGTTGCTGGTGAACGCAGCAGGCCAAGCAGCATCTATAGGAAGAGGCGCAGTCGACGTTTCAGGCTGAGACCCTTCGTCAGGACTAACTGAAGGAAGAGTGAGTAAGGGATTTGAAAGCTGGAGGGGGAGGGGGAGATGCAAAATGATAGGAGAAGACAGGAGGGGGAGGGATAGAGCCGAGAGCTGGACAGGTGATAGGCAAAAGGGGATACGAGAGGATCATGGGACAGGAGGTCCGGGAAGAAAGACGGGGGGGGTGACCCAGAGGATGGGCAAGAGGTATATTCAGAGGGACAGAGGGAGAAAAAGGAGAGTGAGAGAAAGAATGTGTGCATAAAAATGAGTAACAGATGGGGTACGAGGGGGAGGTGGGGCCTAGCGGAAGTTAGAGAAGTCAATGTTCATGCCATCAGGTTGGAGGCTACCCAGACGGAATATAAGGTGTTGTTCCTCCAACCTGAGTGTGGCTTCATCTTTACAGTAGAGGAGGCCGTGGATAGACATGTCAGAATGGGAATGGGATGTGGAATTAAAATGTGTGGCCACTGGGAGATCCTGCTTTCTCTGGCGGACAGAGCATAGATGTTCAGCAAAGCGGTTCATGCCATCAGGTTAGAGGCTACCCAGATGGAATATTTCTCCTATCATTTTGGATCTCCCCCTCCCCCTCCCACTTTCAAATCTCTTACTAGTTCTTCTTTCAGTTAGTCCTGACGAAGGGTCTTGGCCCGAAACGTCGACTGTACCTCTTCCTAGAGATGCTGCCTGGCCTGCTGCGTTCACCAGCAACTTTGACTAGTGATGTTAATTGTGCTAATGAGGTAACAGGGAACCACAAACTAGAGACAGGGAGTGCAGTAACGACAACATCCAAGTTTCAGGAACTCTGGTAAATAGTTATAATGGCACCATTGTTGAAATAAAAAATTGGATTTATTTTTTGATCTGTGGACAATAATTTTATTCTGTAATCAGGACCTAGTCTGCTATTTAATTAAGTCTTCCTGTCGCCACTGTTATGTTTTCAAATTACAGTTTTACTGGCAATCTCCTCAACTGAGAATGTAAAAGCCATACCAATTTCATGCTCAGATAGATCAGCTTTGGCTGAAAAAAAGTTTTTTTAATAAATCGGATATTATTTCAAACAATTCAATGGTTCCAGGTAATATCAAAGAATGTATCCAGTATGCAACCTGAAATTCTTACTCTTCACAGTTATCCACGAAACCGAAGAAAACCCCAAAGAATGAATGACAGAAGAACAGTAGAGCCCCAAAGCCCCTTGCCCACTTCCCACACACCAGTAGCAGCAAAACATCAACCTTCCCCCCCCACTTGTTACAGCAGGTAGCATCAGCCACCCCCCACCACCCAGCATGCAAGCAATAGCAAAGGCCCCAAAGAGACCATGATCTAAATCCATCAAAAACTGCAGTCCATCACCCAGAACTTTGTCATGCCCATGGTGTCTCTGTCTCTGTCTCTGTCTCTCTCTTGTCATGCCCATGGTGTCTCTGTCTCTGTCTCTGTCTCTCTCTCTCTCTCTCTCTCTCTCTCTCTCTCTCTCCCCTCCCTCCCTCTCTCTCTCCCTCCACCCCTCTCTCTCTCTCTCACACACACACACACACACACACACACAAACACACACAGAGATCCCACCTCTCCCAGAAGTTCTGGGAGTCTCCCACATTTGATAGCAGCTCCCTGATGCCCGCAAATTATATACAATATCCCGGAAATCAATTTTTTTGAGAGCAAGCGAGAGAGTGTGAGATCGAGAGAGAGAGCGAGCGCGCACGCTGTGGCAGAGTGTTCCAAAAAAAGAAAATATAAAACGTATGTCACCCCAGACTACCCTAAAGTGTAACCCTGTCTAATAGGGGTCAAAATATTGACAATGTTGCTCGCTGCACTGTTTGCAACAGTGACTTTTCTATTGCCCATGGTGGGTTAAGACTGTAAAAGACATGTTGAGGTGAGTTTAACAGATGTCATTCGTTCATTTGTATAGTTAACGTTATTTAAACTAGCTGGCGAGCTGCTAAGGAGCTACTCTATTGCAGACACCCCACCTCTCCCGGAAAGGAGGTTCCGGGAGTCTCCCACAAATTGATGGTGCTACCTCCCTGAAATGAGTTTTTGCAGGGTGGGATGTCTGCACGCACACACACACACACACACACACACACACACACACACACACACACACACACACACACACACACGCAGAGGTGTTACCCTTCCACACCAAGAGGGGAGACAAACAGATCACTGTTTCAGTGTTACAGTCTGCAGAGAACCATATTTGAGCTCTCCAATCTTGAAAACCAACAGACTCTCTCCCCCATCAAAAGAGAGAGAGGGGGAAGTGAGAGAGAGAGAGAGAGAGAGAGACAGAAGGAGAGAGAGAGAGAGCAATTGCTCAAATATAAAGGCCTCCGACAGCTGGGCCCACTGCCTTGATAAGATTTTCTGTGATTTATCAGTTTGCTCCTACACTCATTTTAACATGTTCTGGTCTTCACATAAACCTCTCCAGTGGATTAAGGATGCTCAGCTCCTGAACATCAGGTGGTATTATGTTCTGAGAGATATGCTGTGAGTTCAATGCCCACCACAGGGTTTGCAAGGTTGAAGAAGGCCTTTTGGTCCCAGCTGATCATCTTGCATTTCATTCACTCACAGGATAGAAGCAGCAACAGCAATGTATGTAACCAGGTTGTCATTGCTCTTGGGAAGGTGCTGATCTGTTACTTTTTCAGCTACTGCTGTTTCTCCAGTGAGCTCCCACCACCCTGTGGGGAGAGGTTCCTGGATCTGGATCCAGTAACAATGAAGGACTAGTGATCTGTTTCCAAGTAGGCTGGAGTGAAACCCCTGTAGGCAGTGGTGTTCCCGTGCACTTTGGAAGGTCATAACTTTGAGGGGTGACCTGAATAAGTAACTGCAAAAAAATTTGCCCTAATCACCCTATCTCTTACTTCTGCCCACCATCTCCCTCTCCTTCTGTCCAACAACTTTACACTTTTCCCACTGGTTCTCCTCCCCCCCAATTCCCTTCCTTTATTCCACCTTCCTCTCCTATCAGATTCCACCATCTTCAACCATTTGTCACTTCTCCCCCTCCCTTGTCTGCCTTTCACATCTCCTCGTTTGGATCCACCGATCACCCACGAGGTCTTGCTCCTCCCCTTCCTTCCTGGGTGATGGGGGTCCTTAATAATGCACGCAGCCTGTTTGCGGCATCATCTACTGAGCACTTCTTCAATGCTGGAGAGGCTGGTGCCCACGATAGAGCAGGCTGAACTTGCAACCCCCTGCAGCTATTTATGATCCTGTGCAGTGGTCCCTCCATATATCTGTTGAAATATGCTGGAGTCTTTGGTGATCTAAAACTCCAGATGAAATATAGACGCTGCTGTGCCATGTTGGCAGCGACCACTGTCTAGCACAGCGACTCCAGTGCCAACAGAAACATGGAATTTAAAACTTCCCATCAATTCTTTGCCCTGATATTGTAGTCTATGTATAATATTCTTTCAATTGACCAGATCAAAGTGTTTGTCATCTTACAGGTCACTGAACAGACAAGTCTAAGCCAGCCAAATGTAAAAAAATTTGGATGGGGTCTTGTGTCAAGTTATGATATGTGGTTTCATGCTGAAGAAGATGAATGAAAAATATTAATAAGTGAAAGCATCAAATATCTGTGCAGGGAATTAAGAAGGAACGTCTAATGGGAAGGCAGACTTCTGAGAGAGGGACAATGGAACAGGTGGAGGGTGTTATGGAATGGTGAGACAGCGACTACGCTCTCCCCTCGGTTGCTGTAGTGTCTCTCCCCCCACCCTTCTTATTTTGGCTTTTGCTCCCTTTCTTTCCAGTCTTGATGACGGGTCTCAGCCCAAACCATCAACTGTTTGTTCTCCCTTCCCCTCAGAGATGCTACCTGACTTGCCGAATTCCTCCAGCATTTTGTGTGTGTTGCTCAAAATTTCTTGCACCAGCAGGATCACTTGTGTGCAGTATAGGACTACCAGAATGGGGGTCAGGGGGAGGAAAATACCCAAGATGTCTACATGCAGATGAAGAGCATATGTCTGTCCTCTCTCCATTCACATAGCAGGGTTTATCCCAGAGTCTGAGTGCTTAGGTTGACAAGGGAGAGAGGTGAGGACAGACTGGAGACTGGCATATGACAGAATAAGCCTAGATAGATGTGGACCACCGGGAGAACTGGGAAACAGGTAAGTGGGGAAAAGGTCTCTCCTTCTTCTGTTGCTTTTGAATCGGGATGTCCTGCAGATGACGAACACTGAGCTGAACTGAAATATGCCTTTTGATTTTGTGTTTTCGCCCTTTTTTTTGTTGCCATTTACACAACTTTCCTTTGGGTGTAGGGGGTGTTTGATGTTTTTTCTTTGAATGGGTTGGTTTCATGGTCCTTCGTTTCATGACTGTCTGTGGGGAAGATGAATTTCAGGGTTGCATTCTGCATACGTACTTTGATAATAAATGTACTTTGGATCTTTGAATCTTTGAAGAATATCTGGATGTGTCTCTCTACAGCACGACGACTATCTGGAACAAAAATCAGTGGTCTTGGAAGCAATTACAATTATGATATCATATAGTTGGTAGGCTTCTATTATTTCATCCTGGCATTGTGCTTTTCAAGCATAAAGTTGAGTCATAATCTTGAAACAGATTAGAAGCAACCTTTTCTCTGTGCCACACTGAGTGAAATTCAACCTGAGAGTTCTGGATATTCATAGCAGTTTTGTAAAAGAGCAATATTGTCCTTTCTCTTTGCATTAAGATCTCCCATTGTAAATAGATTTAGGCTCCTTTAATATCAGAAAACCCTGAAATTCATACCCTTCACAGACATCCACGAAACAAGAGACCCCATAGAATGAAAGACAGAATATTGAAGCCCCGAAACTCCTTCTCCCCGCACCCTTCGCAGAAGCATCAGCCCCCCACCTCCACCACTCATGCCAGCAAAAGCACCGACCTCCCCAACCCCTCCCCATCATGCAACCAATAGCATAAGGCCCCCCAAAAGAGACCTCGATCCAGTCCATCGAAACTACAGTCCATAACCCAGCACCTTGGTATCGCAGACAGGCTCTCTCTCTCTCTCCCAGTGAGGGAGAGAGTGATCGCTCCTGCAACAACGAGACTGGGAGACCAGCAGCTCGCTGGTCCAATGCTACCATCCCCTACATTTTTTATAGGCAGTTGACAACTAAAAGTCAGAAGGACCAACTGGGCTAACTCAAATGCTCTCTATAAATTTGCTGATGATACAACCATTTTTGGTAGAATCTCAGACAGAGATGAAAAGGCATACAGGAGCAAGATACACCAGCTAGTTAAGTGGTGTTGCAGCAACATTCTTGTATTTAATGTCAGGGCTGATTGCGGACTCAGGGAGGGTAAGACGAGGGAGCATGAACCAATCTTCACAGAGGAATCAGAAGTGGAGCCAGTGAGCAATTTCAAGTTCCTGGGTGTCAAGATCTCTGAGGATCTAACCTGATCCTAACATGTCGTTGCGGTTATAAAGAAAGCAAGACAGTGGCTATATTTCATTAAGAGTTTGAATAGATTTGGTTTGCCAACTAAAACACTTGAAAACCTCTATAGATGTACTGCGGAGAGCATGCTGACAGGCTGCATCACTGTCTGGTATGAAACTACAGAAAATTGCAAAATTAATCAGCTCCATCTTGCATACTAGCCTCCGTAGTACCCAAGACATCTATAGGGAGTGGTGCCTCAGAAAGGCAGCATCCATTATTAAGGACCCTCATCACCCAGGACATGCCCTCTTCTCATTGCTACCATCAGGTAGGAGGTACAGAAGCCTGAAGGCACACACTCAGTGATTCAGGAACAGCTTCTTCCCCTCTGCCATCCGATTCCTAAATGGACATTGAACCCTTGGACACTACCTCATTATTTCTGTTTTTGCACTATTTTTGATCTACTTAATATACATATATACAATGCCTATAAAAAGTATTCACCACCCACCCCCGGCCAGGAAGTTTTCATATTTTATTGTTTTACAACACTGAATCACAGAAGATTTAATTTGTTTTTTTGACACTGATCAACAGAAAAAAGACTCTTTCGTATCAAGGTGAAAACAGATCTCTACAAAGTGACCTAAATTAATTACAAATATAAAACACAAAATAATTGATTGCAGAAGTATTCACCCCCTTTAATAAGACACACCAATTCATCACTGGTGCAGCCAATTGGTTTTAGAAGTCACATAATTCGTTAAATGGCAATCTGTTTTTGGAGACCTGTGTGCAGTCAGGATGTTTTAATTGATTGTAGTAAAAGTACACCTGTATCTGGAAGGTCCAACTGCTGGTGAGTCAGTATCCTGACAAAACTACACCATGAAGACAAAATAACTTTCCAAGCAACTCTACAAAAGTTTATTGAAAAGCACAAGTCAGGAGATGAATACAAGAAAATTTCCATCTCACTGAATGTCCCTTGGAATACAGTTAAGCCAATCATCAAGAAATGGAAAGAATATGGCACAGCTGTAAATCTGTCTACAGCAGGCTGACCTCAAAAACTGAGTGACCATGCAAGAAGGGGACTAGTGAGGGAGACCACCAAGAGACCTATGACAACTCTGGAGGAGTTACAGGCTTCAGTGGCTGAGATGGGAGAGACTGCACAAACAACAACTGTTGCCCAGGTGCTTCACCAGTCACAGCTTCATGGGAGAGTGGCAAAGAGAAAGCCACTGTTGAAAAATTCACATGAAATCTCAGCTAGAGTTTGCAGAAGGCATGTGGGAGACTCTGACGTCAGCTGGAAGAAGGTTTTATGGTCTGATGAAAACAAAATTGTGCTTTTTGGCTGACAGACTAAACGTTATGTTTGGCGTAAGCCAACTACCTCACGTCATCAAAAACACACCATCCCTACTGCAAACGTGGTGGTGGCTGCATCATGCTGTGGGGATGCTTCACTGCAACAGGCCCTGGAAGGCTTGTGAAGGTAGAGGGTAAAATGAATGCAGCTAAATACAGGGAAATCCTGGTGGAAAACCTGATGCAGTCTGCAAGAGAACTGTGACTCGGGAGAAGGTTTGTTTTCCAGCAAGACAATAACCCCAAGCATAAAGCCAAACTACACAGGAATGGCTTAAAAACAACAAAGTTAATGTCCTGGAGTGGTTGTCAGAGTCCAGACCTCAATCCAATTGAAAATTTGTGGCTGGACTTGAAAAGGGCTGTTCGCTCACAGTCCCCACGCAATCTGACAGAGCTTGAGCAGTTTTGTAAAGAAAAATGGGGAAAAATTGCAGAGTCCAGATGTGCAAAGCCGATAGAGACCTATCCACATAGACTCAAGGCTGTAATTGCTGCCAAACGTGCATCTTCTAAATGCTGATTTGAAGAGGGTGAATGCTTGTACAATCAATTGTTTTGTGTTTTATATTTGTAATTAATTTAGATCACTTTATAAAGGTCTGTTTTCACTTTGACACGGAAGAGTCCTTTTCTGTTGATCAGTATCAAAAAAAGCCAAATTAAATCCACTGTGATTCTCTGTTGTAAAACAATAAAACATGAAAATATCTCGGGGGGTGAATGCTTTTTACAGGCACTGCATACTTACTGTAATTGATTTATGTAATTATTTTTCTTTCTATATTGTCATGTATTATATTGAACTGCCGCTGCTAAGTTAACAAGTTTCACGCCACATGCCGGTGATAATAAACCTGATTCTGTTTCTGATTCCGGATTGTCCGTATAAAAAGCCAGCAGAGGTACAATGGGTCAAGTGGGACAATTCCATGAGTTTGTTTATTTCAGTACGATGGTGGCTATAACACACCATTGAGGACATCTTCAAAAGGCTGTACCTCAGAAGGCAGCATCCATCATTAAGGAACCTCACCACCCAGGACATACCCTCTTCTCACCAGCACCACCAGGGAGAAGGTACAGGAGACACGCAACTCAGCGTTTTTGGAGCAGCTTCTTCCCCTCTTCCATCAAATTTATCAACGGTCCATGAACACTGACTCATTATTTACCTTTTGCACTTTCTATCTGTCTTTTTGTTATTGTAGGGGTAATCTTATTTGTTTGTTTATTTATTTACTGATACAATGCAGAGTGGGCCTTTCTGGCCCTTCGAGCCATGACACCCCAGCAAACCCCTACAAACCCAATTCCCCCTAAGCTAATCACAGGACAATTTAGAACAACCAACTAACCCCTGCCTTTGGACTGTGGGAGGAAACTGGAGCACCCGGGGAAACCCACGCACTCCACAAGGAGGACGTACACACTTCTTCCAGATGGTGCCGGAATTGAACTCTGAACTCTGAGAGCTCTGCGCTGTGATAGTGTCACGCTAACCGCCGCGCCACCATGGCTCCCATAGCAGCCGTAGGTTTTATATCTGGCACTGGACTGCTGCCACAAATGACAAATCTTGCAACGTAAAGTGGTGGCTGTCTGTCGTGTCCAACGATGATGGGAAACCTGTGCGGGAGAGATTTTTTAAAGTGGAAAAGCTGTTGTGCCAGGGCAGTTCCACTCTCTTGACTCCAGTGGTACAAACTGGGGTCTCCCTTGGTTGCAGCTGATGACCATGACGTCCTCTGTGCCTTCTCATGCCCTTCGCTCTCCAGGGAGTGGTGCAGTACTGACTGGTGGCTGTTGGATCTCATTGCAGATCTCATCTGCCCAGTCCACCGGAACCAATTTGGCATGCTGGGATAGGCATATCATTAACTCACCGGGGTATGAGGCCCACTGGCAAACCTCACCTGGTTTAGTCCACCTGTCGAAGCGGTGTACTGGGGTGTGGCCACTGTCACGTGCAAACAGTTGCTTGGAGCCACAGGTGAGAGCTGGGTGTCCGGGGAGACCAAACATGAGTGAGCTGCCCCTGTATGGATATCACAAGCCCCTTCACCAGAGGTGCTACCCCTCCCTGGACACCCAATACGCCCCAACAGCATACAGTAAGTCAGTGATGATAAGCCTAATTCTGACTCTGGGCTGCTAGTCAGGTAATTTTTATTGTTCATGCCCTAATATCGCTCTCTCCGTCTCTGTCTCAGTTATTCTGTTCTAACGTTTCTTTTTGCACTTCTTCCGATCGCACTGTGGCCTTTGCTTTGTAATGTTGTTTTGCAGTCATCACAGTGATTAAATTCAAAGTTCAAAGTAAATTTTATTATCAAGGTGACAGCCTGTCGGGAGACTCGGACAAGTGATGCGGCAGATTGTAACATTGGAGCTGTATATCCCACTCTCGTTTGGTGCATGAGAGATATCTCTCTCTCTCACTAGTAACAGGGAACCTGTCTGAGATGTCGAAGTGTTGGGATGTACAGTGGGTTTTGATGGACTCTAGGTCATGGTCATTGGGGTATATGGGGTGTCAGGGAGGGGTAGCACCTCTGGTGGGGGAACATGCCGCGTCCTTTTCAAGGCGGTTAGTTAGTCCACTTTTGGTCCCCACCTGGCACTCAGCTCTCACCTGTGGCTCCCCGTAGCTGTTTGCATGCGACAGCGGCCACACCCCGGGCAACGGCTTCGACAAGCCGGCTAAACCAGGTGAGGGTAGCCGACGGGTCTCAAACCCTCGGTGTGATAGGGAGTTGTCTGTCCCAGCATGTGAAGACAGACTCCGGCTGATTGAGCGGACGAGACCAACGGAAGGTCCAACGGTCAAGAAGGCGGTCTCTGCAAGCGTCGTGGAATTTGTCGAGCAGGACAAGACACAGAAGACGTCCTGGTCATCCACTGCGCCTAGTCCCATCTCTAGTCATCTTGACTCTTGTCTTGCCACTGGATCCAGATGGGAATTGGGAAGAGAGAGTGAGGCTGACACTGCGCAACTCTCCCTCACTTAAATCCAAAACATGCGCTAGTCTCGACACCATCATAACTGGCTGGTGGCGCAGTGACATCAGCACTGAACTCCAGAGTGAAGGTTCCCGAGTTCGAATCCAGTCGGACCGCTCCCGGGCACGCTATCCATCCGTGCCAGGTTGAGTGTCGAGCTAGCAACTCGACCTCGTAAAAAAAGGTACTAATGGTGTTGAGGTCTTCATCGATGACGATGGAAGCAACTTAGATCATGGTCTCTTTGGGGGTTTTGCTATTGCTTGTGTGGTGGGGGGAGGGGGAGGGGTGTAAGATTTAATGTCTTTGCTGCTGCTTGTGTGTGGGATGGGGGAATAGGGGTTTTGGGGTTCCAATGTTTCTGTCATTCATCCTTTTGGTTTTTTTTTCTGTTTCGTGGATGTCTGTGAAGAGTAAGAATTTCAGGTTGTATGCTGTTTACATTCCCTGATATTAAATTGAATTATTGAACATATGTTTATGTGACCACATACAACTCTGAGATTCATTTTCCTGCAGGCATACTCAGCAAATCTACAGAACAGTAACTATAACTGGATCAATGAAAGATCAACCAGAGCGCAGAAAACAAAAAAAACCTGTGCAAATGTAAGTATAAATAAATAGTAATAAATAATGAGAGTACGAGATAATGAGATAAAGAGTCCTTAAAGTGAGATCATTGGTTGTGGGAATATCTCAATGGATGGGCAAATGAGTGTAGTTATCCCCTTTTGCTCAAGTATCTGATGCTAGAGGGGTAGTAACTGTTCATGAACCTGGTAGTGTGAGTCCTGAGGCTCCTGTACCTTCTACCTGATGGCAGCAGTGAGAAAAGAGTGTGGTCTGGGTGGTGAGGATCCTGATGATGGGTGCTGCTTTTCTATGACAGTGTTTCATGTAGATGTGCTCAATATCTGGATGGACTTTATCCATGATGTACTGGCAGAATACACTACTTTTTGTTGGATTTTACATTTAAAGGCTTTGGTGTTTCCATACCAGCCAGTCAATATACTCTCCACCACACAGCTACAGAAGTCTGTTGGAGTTTTAGATTTCATGCCGAATCTCCACAAACTCCTGAGGTAGTAGTGGCCCTACCAGGCTTCCTTTGTAATTGCACTTGCGTGGTGAATCCTGGACAGGTCCTCTGAAATAGTAACACCCAGGCGATCTAACCATCGCCTCCTCTGACCTTCCAAAGAGGAGTGGGTCATGGACCTCTGGTTTCCCTCTGCTGAAGTCTATAATCAGTTCCTTGCGGCATAATCAGTTTACTGTATTGTTGTATCTGTGTTTGTTTTGATCATCTACACTGTTTACTTGGTAAGCTTTGTGCAGATGTAGAATATCATTGCACCCTGGTCTATCCGACAATAATCCAATCGGAATCTGAACAGAGGGCAGCTGAGACTCAGCTGTATGGATGTGCCTGCAGACACAGAAGCCAGGCCAGGGTAAGAACAGCAGATTTCCTTCTCAGGAGGGCATTCATGAATTAGATGGATTTTAGCAACATTCTTGTAAATGAATGCTGTACCCATGAGCAGTGTGTGCCCTGCTTCAAGCAGGCTTCAATCGTGAGCGTCCAAGAAGAGTGTGGTAACCTGTCGAAGTGACTATCGCCCAGTGGCACTTGCATCCTCAGTGATGAAGTGTTTTCAGAGGCTGGCATTGAAGCTGATCAGCTCCTGTCTGAGTGGCGATTTGGATCAGCTCCAATTCTCCTACTGAAGCAACAGGTCCACAGCAGATGCTATCTCGTTGGCTCTTCACACAACCCTGGAACATCTGGACAGCAAAGATGCATGCATCAGGATGCTCTTTATTGATTACAACTAGGTATTTAACACCATCAACCCCTCTAAACTAATCAGTAAACTCCAAGTCCTGGGCCTCAATACCCCCTTGTGCAATTGGTTCCTGAATTACCTCAGTTGTAGTGCCTAGTCAATTTGGATTGGCAAAACCATCTCCATCAGCACAGGAGCACCACAGAGATGTGTACTTAGCCCCCTGCTCTACTCGCTTTACGCCTCTGACTGTGTGGCTGTTCAACTCCAACACCATATACAAGTTTGCTGATGTCACCACTGCTGTAGTTTGTATCAAAGGAGGTGATGAATCAACATACAGGAGGGAGATTAAAAACTTGTCTGAGTGATGTAATAACAACAACCTCTCACTCAGTGTCAATAAGACCAAGGAACTGATTGTAGACTTTATGAGAGGGGAACCATGAGTCAGTAATCATCAGAAGATCAGAGGTGGAGAGGATCAGTGAGTTTAAATTCCTGGGTGTCATGATCTCAGAGGACTTGTCCTGGACCCACCATATAAATATAATTGCAAAGAAAACACAACAGTGGCTCTACTTCCTCAGGAATCCGCAGAGATTCAGCGTGTCGTCGAAAACCTTGGCAAATTCTACAGACGTGTGGAAAGTGTGCTGGCTGGCTGCATTACAGCCTGGTTTGGGAACACCAATGCCTTTGAACAAAATGTAGTGGATTTGGCCCAGTACGTGATGGGTAATACTCTCCCAACCATTGAGCACATCTACATGAAACATTACTGTCGAAAAACAGCATCCACCATCAAAGATCCTCACCAGCCAGGGGGCTGCCATCAGGTAGAAGGTACAAGAGCCTCAGGACTTGCACCACTAGGTTCAAAAACAGTTACTAGATTTAAATTTAGATTATGAGAACACTCAGTCCTCTTTTATTGTCATTTAGAAATGCATACATGCATTAAGAAATGATACAATGTTTCTCTGGAGTGATATCACAGAAAACAAGACAGACCAAAGATTAACACTGACAAAACCACATAATTATAACATATAGTTACAGAAGTGCAAAGCAATACCATAATTTGATAAAGAACAGACCATGTGCACAGTAAAAAAATGTCTCAAAGTCCCAAGTCAATCGACTCTCGAGTCCCCGATGGCAGGCGGCAAAAGGGAGAAACTCCCTGCCATAAACCTCCAGGCACCGTCAACTTGCCGATACCTTGGAAGCAGCCGACCACAGCCGACACTGAGTCCATCCGTCCGAAAACTCCGAGCTTCCGAGCAGCCTCTCCGATACAGCCTCCCGAGTGCCTTTGACCTCGCCCCGGCCGCTGAAACACGCAAAGCAGAGGATTTTGGGGCTTTCTGCTCTGGAGATTCCGGTTACCACACAGTAGCAGCGGCAGCAAAGCAGACATTTCAGAAGTTTTCCAGATGTTCCGCCGTGCTCTCACGTCTGTCTCCATCAAATCAGGATTGTGCACGGTCCTCTACTTGACAGATAACAGATATTCATCACCGGAGAGGCCGCTCGCGCTGTCGTCGCGTTGCCATGTTCTCCCCCCTCAACCACCAGGCTCTTGAACAAAAGGGGATTGCTGCATTCATTGAAGGACTCATTTATCTTGTTATTTCATGCTTGTTATGGATTGATACTTATTTATATCTGCATTTGCACAATTAACAGTTCCTGATGTTTACAGTTTAGTTACTGTTCAATAGATTTTCTAAGCATGCCCACAGACAAAGAATCTCAGGGTTGTATGTGGTGGCATGTATGTACTCTGATAATAAATCTTACTTTGAATTTTGAACTTTGAGAAAAGTATAGGGGGACATTTTTGGAACACTTTTGTTTCTCCCAATTCTGATACCATATCACAGAGGTTCAGTCAGTGGATTAGTGTCATGGGGTTCACTCCAATGATCTGGAAAAATGTATTTGAATCCCCCCAAAGGAATATTAAATTGGGAATTAAAAATTTGGCATCTCTAGTTTGACTATTACAGATTCTGAATTTAGTGGAATAAACTTCTGGGGCTGAAATGTTGCACGGTAGCGTAATGGTTAGCACAACGCCTTACAGTACAGGCGACCAGGGTTCAATTCCCGCCACTGTCTGTAAGGAGTTTGTACGTTCTCCCCGTGACCGCATGGGTTTCCTCCCACAATCCAATGGCGTGCTGGTTGGTAGGGATTTGTAAATTGTTCTGTGTTTAGACTAGTGTTAAATTGGGGGATTGCTGGACAGTGCAGTTCAAAGGGCCAGAAGGGCCTATTGCACACTGTATTTCAAAGAATAAATAAGTAACGTTTTGAAAAGCGAAAGGCTGGCTTTAGTAATGAAAATAAATACAAAATGCAAGTGCTGGAAACCTAAAATAAAAGCAGAAAATTCTGGAAAGACTCAGCAGGTCAGGCAGCATCTGTGGGGTGAGAAACAGAGTTTGTGACAGAACTGCGAATGGCAGAAGACCGTAAGATATCCAGTGAGACAGGGAAAGGATGGTAGGGTACAGGAACCATGGCGCACAAAGGCTGTTGAAAATCTAGTCAAGAAGAAAAGAAAAACTTACGAAAGTTTCAAAAAACTAGGTAATGATAGAGATGTAGAAAATTATAAGGCTAGCAGGAAGGAGTTTAAGAAAGAAAGTAGGAGAGCCAGAAGGGGCCATGAGAAGGCCTTGGTGAGCAGCATTAAGGGAAACCCCAAGGCATTCTACAAGTACGTGAAGAGCAAGAGGATAAGAAATGAGATAATAGGACCAATCAAGCGTGACAGTGGAAAAGTGTGTATGGAACTGGAGGAGATAGTGGAGGTACTTACTGAATACTTTGCTTCAGTATTCACTATGGTTTGTAGGGATGACTTACAGCAGATTGAAAAGCTTGAGCATGTAGACATTAAGAAAGAGGATGTGCTGGAGCTTTTGGAAAGCATCCAGTTAGATAAGTCACCGGGACCAGATGAGATATACCCCAGGCTACTGTGGGAGGCGAGAGAGGTTCTGGAGGATTGGAGGATTGCAGATGTTGTTCCCTTATTCAAGAAAGGGAGTAGAGATGGCCCAGGAAATTATAAACCAGTGAGTCTTACTTCAGTGGTTGGTAAGTTGATGGAGAAGATCATGAAAGGCAGGATTTATGAACATTTGGAGAGGCATAATATGATTAGTAATAGTCAGCATGGCTTTGTCAAAGGCAGGTCGTGCCTTACGAGCCTGATTGAAGTTTTGGAGGATGTGACTAAACACATTGATGAAGGTAGAGCAGTAGTAGTGTATATAGATTTCAGCAAGGCATTTGATAAGGTACCCCATGCAAGGCTTATTGAGGAAGTAAGGAGACATGGGATCCAAGGGGACATTGCTTTGTGGATCCAGAAATGGCTTGCCCACAGAAGGCAAAGAGTGGTTGTAGGTGGATCATATTCTGCATGGAGGTCAGTGGTCAGTGGTTGCCTCAGGGATCTGTTCTGGGACCCCTACTCTTTGTGATTTTTATAAATGACCTGGATGAGGAAGTGGAGGGATGGGTTAGTAAATTTGCTGATTTCACAAAGGTTGGGTGTGTTGTGGATAGTGTGGAGGGCTATCTGAGGTTACAGCAGGACATTGATAGGATGCAAAACTGGGCTGAGAAGTGGCAGGTGGAGTTCAATCCAGATAAGTGTGAGGTTGTTCATTTTGCTAGGTCAAATATGATGGCAGAATATAGTATTAATGGTAAGACTCTTGGCAGTGCGGAGGATCAGAGGGATCTTGGGGTCCGAGTCCATAGGACACTCAAAGCAGCTGCGCAGGTTGACTCTGTGGTTAAGAAGGCATATGGTGCATTGGCCTTCATCAATCATGGGATTGAGTTTAAGAGCTGAGAGGTAATGTTGTAGCTATATGGGACCCTGGTCAGACACCACTTGGAGTACTGTGCTCAGTTCTGGTCACCTCACTACAGGAAGGATGTGGAAACTATAGAAAGGGTGCAGAGGAGCCTTACAAGGATGTTGCCTGGATTGGGGAGCATGCCTTATGAGAGTAGGTTGAGTGAATTTGGCCTTTTCTCCTTGGAGCAACGGAGGATGAGAGGTGTCCTGATAGAGAGGAAAAAGATTGATCGTGTGGATAATCAGAGGCTTTTTCCCAGGGCTGAAATGGCTAACATGAGAGGGCACAGTTTTAAGGTGCTTGGAAGTGGGTACACAGGAGATGTCAGGGGTAAGGTTTTTACGCAGAGGGTAGTGAGTGTGTGGAATGGGCTGCCTGTGACAGTGGTGGAGGTGGATACAATAGGGTATATTAAGAGACTCCTGGACAGGTACATGGAGCTTAGAAAAATAGAGGGCTGTGGGTAACCCTAAGTAAATTCTAAAGTAAGTACATATTCGGCACAATATCGTGGTCCGAAGGGCCTGTATTGTGCTATAGGTTTTCTACATTTTTACATAGGAGCAGAATTAGGCCATTCAGCCCATCGAGTCTGCTCCGTCATTTCATCATGACTGATCCATTTCCCTCTCAGTCCCAATCTCCTGCGTTCGCCCTGTATGCTTTCATGCCCTGACTGATCAAGAATCTATTCTCTGGCTTATAAACATAAAGACTTGGCCTCCACAGAGAGAAGGAGAGGAAAAAAATTGGTTGCAGAAATGGGGGAGAAGTAGAAAGGACATAGGGACAATCTTTTTCAGGTTGAGACCAAACAGGTTAATGTGGAGATTAGGGAGTGATTATGTTTCTTTCACTGTATTGTATGCTGTGAGACGTGACCAGTAGATCAGTTTGTATTAAAGTGAGCTAAATCACAGACAAATAAACAGATAAATATCACCATTATGAAATGCTTTGAGCGGCTGGTCATAGAGCACATGAAAGCCCTACTCCCGGCGAAATTGGACCCTTTCCAGTTCGCTTAGCACTCAAATTGATCCACTGACAATGCAATAGCCTCTGCCTTCCTGTTCCACCTGGAAAACAGGGCTTCATATGCCAGGCTGCTGTTTATAGACTTCATTTCAGCGTTTAACACCATCATACCCCAGAAACTGGTGGGGATATTGTCCTTGCTGGGTCTCAACACCCCCCTCTGTAACTGGATCCTGGACTCCTTAACAGAAGGGACACGGTCAGTCAGTGTGGGCAGCAATGCCTCTAGTCCCAAAATGCTGAGAGCTGGTACACCTCGGGGTGTGTGCCCAGCCCGCTGCTGTTCACGCTGCAAATGCGTGACCGCGTCGCAGGATCTGGGTCAAACCGTGTCATCAGGCTTGCCGATGACACAACAGTGGTTGGCCTCATCAGCAACGATGATGGGCCGGAGTACGGGAGGAAGTGGAGTGGCTGGTGGACCGGTGTGTGAAGAACAATCTAAGTCTGAACGTGAAGAAGACAAAGGAAATGATTGTAGACTTTAGGAAGTTGATGATCAGTAATCAGGGTAAACTTTCTCCTATACAGGTACTGGTTGAAATGCTTTACACCCCAAACCAGACTTAAGGCCTCTCTGTCAATCTGTGCATAATTTTTCTCTGCAGCAATAAGGGAATATGATGCAAAGGCTATGGGGCATTCATTTCCATCACTCATAGCATGTGACATGACTGCACTATACCATAAGGCGAGGCATCGCAGGCAAGCTTCACTGGGCCATGTGGATCAGAATGTGTAAGTACAGTCTCTGATGTCACCATTTCCTTTACTTTATACTTTATACTTCATTGTCGCCAAACAATTGATACTAGAACATACAATCATCACAGCGATATTTGATTCTGCGCTTCCCACTCCCTGGATTACAAATATTAAATATTAAAAATAGTTAAAATTAGTAAATATTAAAGTTTTAAGTTATAAATCATAAATAGAAAATAGAAAAATGAGAAGTAAGGTAGTGCAAAAAAACCAGAAGCAGTTCCGGATATTTGGAGGGTACGGCCCAGATCCGGGTCAGCATCCGTTCAGCAGTCTTATCACAGTTGGAAAGAAGCTGTTCCCAAATCTGGCTGTACGAGTCTTCAAGCTCCTGAGCCTTCTCCTGGAGGGAAGAGGGACGAAAAGTGTGTTGGTTGGGTGGGTCGTGTCCTTGATTATCCTGGCAGCACTGCTCCGACAGCGTGCGGTGTAAAGTGAGTCCAAGGACGGAAGATTGGTTTGTGTGATGTGCTGCGCCGTGTTCACGATCTTCTGCAGCTTCTTTCAGTCTTGGACAGGACAACTTCCATACCAGGTTGTGATGCACCCTAGAAGAATGCTTTCCACAGTTCATCTATAAAAATTAGTGAGGGTTTTAGGGGACAGGCCAAATTTCTTTAGTTTTCTCAGGAAGTAAAGAAAGTCACCTCACATTGCTTAGTCCCTTGCCATTTCTTCCCAATCCATAGTATGATTCATGGGATGGAGCACAGTCGTCAGACTTGGCAGGAACTTGTTATAGTAATTGAAAAATCCCAAAAAGGACAGCAACCATGACACGTCCTTTGGCCTTGGGGCATCCACCACTGCTTGAATTTTCTCAGCACACGTGTGTAATACTTGTTCGTCAATGGTGTGACCACAGTAAGTGACATTTGGTTTAAAGAATTCACACTTGTTACATCATGCTCTGCCCATAATCTTCAAATCATTAACACTGTCTAAGGATGTCCTTGTCATCCTTTGCGGTAACAATGATGTCATCTAGGTAACACTGAGTGCCCGGGGCAGCCTTGTAGCACCTGGTCCCTAGCTTTATGCCTGAGTGCAGGTGCAGATGCTACTCCAGAAATAAGCCTATTATAGTGATAAAGCCCTTTGTGAGTGTTTATGGTGAGAGACACTTTGGACTCTTCTTCCATTTCCATCTGTAGGTAGGCCTCAGCTAAGTCCATTTTGCTTATGTGTTCCTTTCCAAAAAGGTTTGCGAAGATATCCTCTATCCTAGCCAGAGGGTATAGATCTACTTTCAGTACAGGGTTAAAATCACCACAGATACTGATAGACCCATTCTTTTTGGCTACTGGGATCACTGGCATTGCCCATTGACTCCACTCAGTCTTGGAAAGAATTCCTTCAGCCACTATGCGATTGAGCTCACTGGCTACTTTATCCTGGATGATATCAGGAACCAGGCGGGCTTTGTCAAACCTGGGTGTGATATTTTCATTTAACACAACTTTACCCTTGATATGTTTGAGTTTTCCAATACCATCGTTGAACACTGCTATGGCATCATCCAGTACCTTTCTTCATCTGCTTTCAATCGACTGTATTACAGCGGATGGGACAAGCAAACTGTCGATGGCTCTCCAATCAAGTTGCAGTTGTCTCAGCCAATCATGTCCCATAATCCTTATGTTTTTGCCACATACAAGCCCATTGAGGCTTGTTGGTTGTTGTATTTCACTGTTATAAATGTCATTCCCAGAGGAGTTATCGTTTCTCCAGTATAAGTTCTTAGCTGGATATCTGCAGGCTTCTGTTCAGTGTATTTGAAATGCCATTCAACTCTTTTTGTGGAATGATTGAAACTGCCAAGCCAGTGTCCAATTCCATTTTAATTAATTTGCTGTTCACTTTTTGTGTCAACTATATTGCTTGTCTCTTGATAGATTTCACATTATAAATCTCAAGGCTACTCTGTCCTGTGTCGCTCTCATCTCTATCAGATCTTTCACCAACAGCAGAGAGATTAATGCTCTTTTTGAAACTGCAACTTGACTTTTTTGCTTTTTCTCTCCCCTGTCTCGTCCGTCTATTTTTGTCTGTCCAACATGCTCTTAGTTCACTTCTATATTAGATCTATCAATTGCTGTTGTTTGTGAATCAACGGAGGCATCTATAGTAGGCACATAATGCTTGAAACTGACTTTTGAACGCCACGCGTCTGGCCTTGCAAATACATATTACCATACAGTACATCCCTCCGCACCATCACTGAATAATTCAGCCCCACTGTAGCACCAGCAAGAAAAAATCTCTGGCGCCGCCACTGGCTCTTTCTATGTGTCCTACTTTGTTGCAATTTCTGCAAGTTTTGCCTTTAAACTTGCATTAGTCTGGCTTATACGAGCCCCTATCACAGTGGTAACACAATTTGTTTGGTCAGGCAAATTACAGTTTAGACATAATGATTTTGCTCACTCTCACTTTATTCCTGACTGCAACTCAATTGTGTCTCTGTCTGCTGTTTCCATTGATACAGCAATTTCAACTGCTGTTTTAAAGGTGAGTTGTGCTCCAATTAGGAGTCATTTCTATTAAGATTCCATTATCTAAATGATCTCTCAATACATCATTAAGCCCATTACTGAACTGACAATGCTGGGAAAATCTCTTCAATTCTGCCACATAAGCTGTAATGGACTCCCCTTCCTTTTGATTCCACTTAAGAATCTTAAATCATTCAGCAATCTACAATGGTTTTGGTTCTAAATGTTACTACATTACTTTCACAATATCAGCAAAGCTGATGCTGGCTGATTTAGTTGGAGCAGTTAAACTTTTAAGCAAAGTGAATGCTTTTCCATCTATTACACTCCACGCTCACTTTTCATTGGCTATTTCATTTGCTTCAAAACAGTGATCAATTCATTCAGATCGAATGTATATATCTTTCCAGTGTAGGCAGCCATTTTTGTTTTTCTCTAAATTTTTATTATTATTATCATCCAGTCCTCACGTCCCCAGCCATAAATTTAATCAGTTTTCTGCCTCTTTTTAAACCCAAACGTCTTTCTCCTCTTCCAAAGAAAGAAGACTTGCTACACTTCAACAGGTAGGTGGTCATCTTGGGTTTGTTTTAAAACTTATTCATCACCACTGTTATGTTTTGTAACTCCAGAAACTAATCGAAAGAAGAACAGGGGAACCGGGAGATGCGGGTCTACTTTTTTTAACTTGAGTGAGGCACATGCATATGATGTAGTGGCCAAATGATGTATGCCATTCATGTACTTTTACATATAATCCATAATAAATTAAGTAAGCAACAAAGAATGCTTAATCAAGCAATATTATTTACAATATTACTCAAATATTATTGAAATATTAAATACACATCTTTCCTTGTGATTACATCTATGTGCTGGCCAAGGACAGGAATGTTTTTTAACAAGAAAGACTACTTGAATCAGTGGGATTATGATGCAAAGTATTGGTACTAGTTTATTCTTGTCACATATACAGAAAAAAACAATTTTGCAATCCACCCATACAGATCATTTCAAAATCTTAAGAACTTTGAAGTGTACAAAGGAAAACAGTAGCAGAATGTAGAATATTGTGCTGTGGTTAGTTACAGAGAAAGTGCAATACAGGTAGATATGTGCAAGGGTCATGGTGAGATAGATGGAGTCAAGGGTTCACCTTCAATAAACAAGAGGCCTGTTCAATAGATGGAGACTGTCATTGGGCCTAGTGATGTGTGTTTTCAGAAACCATGTTCCTTTGGGACCCAACAGCTCAGGAAACTAAGTGCGTATGGGTAAACACAGGGTAATTTCCATTGGATTCACTCAGTCACCTATTGTACCTTGTTGAGTACTTATTGACAACGTGACAGTAGCTAATGAATTGGAACTGAAACAGGACATATAAGTCACAGCAGCCAGTAAATTGCACACCAGACAAGGTCAAATTACTCAACAAACAGGATATTTCTAAAGAACGGGGAGAACCACAGCAATTTCTCCTGGTGAATACAGATTTTCACCTGATAAATGTAGTGATGGGAGGTTGGCTACACATATGTAATATGTTTAGAAAAACTTATAGTGTATGGTCATCGGACTGGACTGAAATGAGATGAGGCTAATTCTTCCCTTTCCACTAACTGAAAGCTTGTCACTATATTCAGCATTGTAGAAAAGAATCTTATCAGGCAGGGATGTTACATTGGACACAGGTGTGCTTGTTCCTCTAAAAAGGCAAATATGTTGCCGGGACTGGAGGACCTGAGGTATGAGGAAAGATTGAATCAGTTAGGACTTTATTACTTGGACCATAGAAGGTTGAGAGGAGATTTGATAGAGGCATACAAAATTGTGAGGGGCATAGATAGGGTAAATGTAAGCAGACTTGTTCCACTGAGGTTAGGTGGAACTACAATGAGAGGTCATGGTTTAAGGGTGAAAGGTGAAAAGCTTAAGTGAACAAGAGGAGAAACTTCTTCACTCAGAGGGTCATGAGAATGTGGAACAAGCAGCCAGCGCAAATGGTGCATGCAAGCTCAATTTCAATGTTTAAGAGAAGTTTGGATAGGTACATGGATGGTAGGGATATGGAGGGCCATGGTCCCAGTGCAGGTCAATGGGAGTAGGCAGTTTAAATGGCTCAGCATGGACTAGATGGGCTGAAGGGCCTGCTTCTGTGCAGTATTTTTATATGACTCTATGAAAATATTCAGTGTCAATATAAAAAGCACAGGAGGAATTCAGCAGGTCAGGCAGATCCAATGGAAGGAAGTTAATGGACAGTCAACATTTTGGGTCGAGAGCCTTCGCCTGGTTCCTCCAGTGCTTTTTGTGCTGCTCCAGAACCCAGCATCTGCTGTGTCTCTTGGGTCTCAGGGACTTCAGTGTGTAGTCTGATCATGAATTTGCAAACAAACCCAGTCCTAATCCAGCAGTGTTGGTGAATGGAACATCATAGATACTTAACAGGACAAAGGGAAGACATTCACCCACGAGTCTGGCACACATTTACACATTGGGTGTTTGTCTGTCTTTCTTTTTGTGTAGTTTTTGTTTTTCATTCACTTTATTATGTTTTTGTATCTACTGTGAATGCCTGCAAGAAACTGAATCTCAAGGTAATATATGGTAACATATATAATATGTCTCTATATACTTCGACAATAAATTCCCTTTGAACTATGAACTTCGATCAAGCTTAATCCTAACTTTTCGGACTACATAAACTGAATAAAACTTATCTGATCTAAAAGGTTATGATACATCAAGTTTCATTCAAAGTTCAAAGTAAATTTATTATCAAAGTACATATACGTCACCATATACAACCCTGAGATTAATTTTCTTGCGAGTACAATCCAGAAATCCATAATAAAATAATAACCATATAGAATCAGTGTAAGATCACACCAATTTGGGCGTTCAGCCAGTGTGCAAAAGACAACAAATTGTGCAAATACAAAAATAAATAAATAAATAAATAATAAATAAATAAACAAAAAATATCAAGAACATGAAATTAAGTGCATAGGTTGTGGGAACAGTTCAGTGATAGGGCAAGTGAAGTTGAGAGAAGTTAGCCCCTTTGGTTCAAGAGCCTGATAGCTGAGGGGTAATAACTGTCCCAGAACCTGGTGGTGTGAGTCCTGAGGCTCCTGTCCCTCCTCCCCAACGGGAGTAACAAAAACAGACGTGGCCTGGATGGTGGGAGTCCCTGATGATGGATGCTGCTTTGGTGTGGCAGTGCTCCGTGTAACTTTCATTCTCTTTCCACTTCCCAATCCCTCAGCAGACATCTTTAACTAATTATTTTGAAAGCAATTCAATTAAGAATGAGTCTCTACTAAGCCACACTCCACAAAGCAGTATGACAGAAGTGTAGATCTCAGAGTTTTAGTTCTAATCGAAACAAGAACCTCTAATGCGCTCCCCAGGGTGTGATATTTGATTTTCAGAAACATCCTTATTATGCCAAGTTCTTCCAGTCACTAGACTTCCTTTCCTTTCTTCCATTAAATGGGACTTTAGCTTTAATATATCGCTGCTTTACGCTCACCATTACTGGGATACTCTTACAGCAGGGTCTGGACTTAGAGGAAAGAATGTCATTTTGGGAAAGTATTTGTTTTTCACCTTCTGGATTTTGTAATTTAATGCAAAATATATTTTCTTACTACAGGTGTCCCCCGCTTTTCGAACGTTCGCTTTACGAAACCTCACTGTTACGAAAGACCTACATTAGTACCCTGTTTTCGCTTTCAGAAGGTGTTTTCACTGTTATGAAAAGAATCGGCGCGCCATAAAAAATCAGCGCGCGATAAAAGGCAGCGCGCGCCCTGAGCAGCCGCTCTCCCTCGGATTCAGAACGGTATTGCTTAAACACGTTGCATTGAGCAGCTGTTAGCAAGGTGAGTTCTAAGGTGTCGGAAAAGCTTGAAAGAGCTCATAAGGGTGTTACACTTAGCATAAAACTAGACATAATTAAGCGTTTTGATCGTGGTGAACGAAGCAAGGACAAAGTGATTTTGGCTTGTGGAAGCTGACGAAGATGATGTTGAAGAGGTTTTGGCATCCCATGACCAAGAACTGATAGATGAAGAGCTGATGCAATTGGAAGAGGAAAGGATAACAATCGAAACCGAATGCAGTAGTGAAAGTGAAGCAACTGCGTGAGATTTTCGCTGCAATGATAAAGTACGACTTTAATTTTGAAAGGGTACGTAGGTTTAGAGGATATTTGCAGGATGGTTTGAATGCTTACAAAGAACTGTTTGATAGAAAAATGCGCGAGGCTCAGCAGTCAAGCAAGCCTTCCACATCAGCCACAGCAGACGACGAATCTCGACCTTCGACATCGAGGCGGGCAGTCATAGAAGAAGATGAGCTGCCTGCCATGATCAACGATGAGATGACACCCCCGTGTCCCACCACCCCAACCCCCGGGCCCCGGACAAATACTGGACCGATTCGCGGAGAATGCAGCGGTAGCCGGGAGGCACACAGCACATCTTTAAGAAAAAAGCCAAAATAAACATTCTAATTAATTAGGTGCCACCTAGCACGTAATTGTCGGCCCAGATCAGAGGTGATGCAATCGGAAATCAGCACTGATCTGGGCCGACAATTACGTGCCGGGCAGCACCTAATTAATTAGCATGTTTATTTCGGCTTTTTTCTTAAAGATGTGCTGGATGCCTCCCGACTACCACTGTACCCCTGCATGCTTCGCGGATCGGTGTCGGGTTGCTGCCCGGAGGGTGGGGGCCACTGCACCACCCCAGTCTCCGACGACTCGGCCTAACACACCATCATCAGTGTGCTCGGCGCTGTTTTCCCAATTCCGGTAAGTGATACTACACTGTACATACATTATTTCTACTTTATATCGACTGTGTATTTTTATGTGTTATTTGGTAGATTTGGCAGTTTCATAGTTTAAAGGTTACTGGAGAGAGTGTTTTTGCCAACAGCGCTTGCGTGAGATTTTCTGCCAAGAGCGCTTGCGTGAGGTTTTCGCTACGGAGATCTGTGCAGGCAATTGTTGTAGAGAAGTATTTCTACTTTATATAGGCTGTGTATTTATCATATCATTCCTGCTTTTACTATGCGTTACTGTTATTTTAGGTTTTATGTGTTATTTGGCATGATTTGGTAGGTTATTTTTGGGTCTGCGAACGCTCACAAAATTTTCCCATATAAATAAATCGTAATTGCTTCTTCGCTTTACGACATTCCAGTTTACGAACCGTTTCATAGGAACGCTCTACCTTCGGATGGCGGGGGAAACCTGTATATTCTTCTCAGCATAAAGGAGGCGATTGGGCCCATCAAGTCTATTGCAGCTCAGAACTTTGAAATTTATTTATGGTATTATAGGCTCTAATCTTCTCATTACATTGTTTTCTTTATTAATATCCATAACACTGTTTAAAAGGATCATCAAAATTCTGCAATTTTGTTTTAAAGTGTGTGATAATACCTTAATGTGATTAGTTGTTCAGTGAACTTGTTGTCATCACAACTATCGGGCCGCAGAGAACCTGTCAAAGTTATAGCTGATAAAACCAGAGGTTGGGAAGGGGGAAGGAAAGTGGTGATGCAGCCCAGTCCGTCACAGGAAACCAGGAGCATGCTTACAAGGAGCACTGTCACAGGAAAGCAGCATCTATCTTCAAGGGCCCACCATCCAGCCCATGCTCTCTTCTCAAAGCTGCCCTTGGGAAGGAGATACAGGAGTCTTGGGTCCCACACCACCAGGTTCAGGAACAGTTATTACCCCTCAACCATCAGGCTCCTGAACCAGCATGGATACTTTACTCACCTCAACACTGAACTGATTCCACAACCTATGGGGTCACTTTCAAGGACTCTACAACTCATATCCCAAGTACTATTTCTTTACTTATTTATTATTAGTTTTGGGGCATATTCTGGAGTTAGGAAATATAGCAAATATTAATTTCAACAACAACCAATGGTCAGATCTCAACGTGGATTGTACATTGAATTTAAAATGTAGCTCAGAACAATGATCTTCCTGGAGTTGCGGACTGGGGTCGATGGCAAACCATGAAACACCCCATTGACCTGAAATGTCTGCATATGCGTGAATGCAGCTCAGAGACGGTGGTGATTAACACACATTTTTGGGTGTGTTGGTGTGAAGACCTAGGCGTTTGAAAATTATGTGCAACTCAAAGGAAGCATTGTGGATGCACTGTAACTATAGTAACCGTCCTGTTGCTGCCTTTGTGCTTTAACATATAAAGACGTGATATAATATTGGGTCAGGGAGCCTCTATCCAGAATGACCCCAAAAAGCTGTTAGCTTATGTGTGCTGAATAAAGACTTTTATACTACCGGTATTGTGTTTCTCCGGTGCCTTTCCTTGACAGTCACAACAATTATTATTATTATTATGTTTTTTTTTGTATTTGAACAGTTTGTCTTTTGCACATTAGTTACTTGCCCGTCTTTGTCTGCAGTTCTTCATTGATTCTATTGTGTTTCTCTGTTCTACAGAGAATTCCTGCAAGAAAATGAATCTCAGGGTCGTATATGGTGACATATGCAGACTTTGATAATAAATTTATATTCAACTTTGACCTATGGACCTTTGACCTAGATGTTTGTGGCAGGTTTATTCCAGATCAGCAGGGAGTGCCATATACTTATAGATCACAGGACAGGAACAGGCCCTTGGTGACAATGATGGCAAATTAGACTATTCCCACCTGCCTGTACATGGGGACTGCATCCCAGCCTTCCCTATCAGTTCAGTTATCTTTCTAAACACCATTGTTTCGGCTTTCACCACCTTCCCAGCAACATGACCCCGGCAATCTCAATCAGACCGACCCCATCACCTCACCTTTAACCTGTGTCCTCTCGTAATTGATATTTCTGCAGACTCTGACTGTCTACCTTGCCAAAGTCTCCCATAATTTCATGCACATCTATCGGTTCACTCCTCAGCCTCCCAACATTCCAGAGAAAAGTCCTTTATTATTCCATGGGGTTTCAGAGCAATCCCATCAATCCCAAACCCCACACGTCCCTGCTACCTATTCTGTCTCACACCCAGAGACCCCCCCCAACCTAGACCAGGCCAATTTACAGGAGCTGATTAGCCTACCTTTGGGGGGGAGGGGTGAAGGGAAAATTCAGGAGCCCACACAGACGCTGAGAGAACATGCTAATCCCACACAGACGCTGAGAGAACATGCTAATCCCACCCAGACACAGAGAAAAAAATACTAATTCCACACAGACACAAAGAACACATGCTAATCCTACACACAGAGTGAACACACTAATCCCACACAGACACAGGTAGAACATGTTAATTCCACACAGACACACCAGTTCCACACAGGCTGTACCAGAAATCGGGATAAAATCCAGATTTTTGGACTTGTGAGGCAGACCCTCGACCTACCATCTCATTCCTCCTCCATCTGAATGGTGTTGCTTTGCAAGCTGAGTGATGCTTTCTGAAGGCCCAGAAGGACATTCGTGGAACAATAAATGAATGTAATCCATCTATTATGGTTGTTCCACTTTTTAGATCAGTGACTCCTTTGGATTCCTTTTTCCATCAGAGTCAGTTAGAAACCAGAAACTGGCTTGATGTGGTAAAATGTATTTCAGGTATGACTCGTAGCAGGTCAAATGTGAAATGTAAGTGTGGTGTGCTTTCCTTCTCACTTCCGGGTCAAAGGGGTTTGGATTCCATCCCCAGGGTCTTGACACCAAAGTCCACACCGACTCTGTATTGAATGTCTTCTGAACAATGCCCCGAACCTGGAATCATTATTCCAAAGGAGAGCAGTGGAGATGCCACTGATGCACTAAGACCAATTTTTCTCTTGAAACCATCGTCACATTTTATAAAGTTATTACTGACTGCCTGTTACCCCGCCGGTGTTTAGGGCAGTAATGAAGGTCCTCCATCTCTGGTGGTGTTCAGGGCTTCCTTCATCATGTCAGTAGCTTCTTCTGTTTTCACTCCTGTCAGCCGTGCAAGTCCCGGGTGAAGACTCAGGAATATTGTCACACTCAGATGTAAAAGGATTCTTCATTGCTGTTTCTGTAACAATTTAGTTTTTATCAGTCAGCATTGTTGGCCCTGAGGTGAAGCCCTGAACCTGGAGGACCGGTGGACCACTCTTAGTTTGGCCTCTGCCCTTTGACCTGTTTGGCACTGAGGCACACAAGCCCCCAAACCACGAGACTGTAGTCCTCTTGGAGGTGTATAAAGTTATAAGTGGCATAAACAGGGTGAATGTATGCAGTCCTTTCCCCAGGGTTGGGTCATCAAGAAATAGAGGGCACAGAAGATAGAACACTACAGGTCCTTCAGCGCACGATGTTGTGGCGACCTCTTAACCTTCTCCAAGATCAATCTAACCCTTTCCTCTTACGTGGCCCTCCTGACTTTCTTTCATCCACTGAGAATCCTTTAATTCTCCGTAACGTATCTGCCGCCCCCATCACTTGCGGCAGTCAGCTCCACGCACTTACCACTCTCTGTAAAAAAAACTACCTCTGACATCTCCCCCTAAACTATCCTCCAATCACCGTGAAATTATGCCCTCTCACTGCTGAGATGGGAAAAAGGTGTTGGCTGTCCATTCTATCCATGTCTCTTATCACCTCATACACTCTATCAAGGTTTAGAGTGAGAGGGGAGAGATTTAGTAGTCATCTCAGGGGCAATATTTTCACTCGGGGGTAGACAGGAAGAGGAATGAGCCAGCAGAGGAAATGGTTGAGGTAGGTACATTGTCACTTAGAAGGTACTTGGGCAAACATGACTAGCTTAGATCCATGGTCAGCACGGCGCAGATGGGCCGAAGGGTCTGTTTCTGTGCTCTATGACATTGCAACTTTTGGGATCTTGCCTGTGCAAGCTATGGTTGCTGAGTTTACTACATCACAACAGTTCAAACATTGGGCGGTGATGTAGAAAACCCGTGAACAGAGCAGCCTGAAAGGATGGGAAGGGTTCCATACAAAACCTGAACTCTCAGTTCACTGATATAAACAGACCCGGCCTCTGGAACGGAGTGTTTGAGATACGGATCAGGTCTGTATTTTGTCCAGTTTATCTCACATGAATGTTAAAGTCATCTTGACCTCACGCTTTTTGCTATCTCCACACACTGTTCGAGTCTTCAACTGAAAGGATGTCGGCTGGATTACATAGTGACGCGAGGAATATTATTCCAGCAAGATGCAGGTCAGAATGTCAGATGACTGTAAACTGCATGACCACAGCACTAGTTAGTGGTTGACATGGTGCTGAGGAAGATTTGCAGATTAGAACAGTTACTATGGATTCCTGGCTTCTGATGAGACAATACTGGACTGAATTAAATGACTTTCTTTGCTTTTTTTTATATAAATACTTTGATGTTTCTGCAGGCTTGAAGTATTTGTTATTGATAATGTAACTAATAGAGCAAAAGGGGAACAAAGGCATTTCTACTGACTCTTTCACATCCCTGTTAGTTTGTCCATGTAATTTTCGAAGGGCAGTCGCCAATTTGTGAACAAGTTCTCACACCGTCCAGATAATCTGTTTGGAATTCCTGCTACTGCCTGTAAAGAGTTTGCACGTTCTTCCTGTGGCCGCGTGGGTTTCCCTGGGCGCTCCGGTTTTCTCCCACCATCCAAAGACGTACCTGTTGGTAGGTTAATTAGTCATTGTAAATTGCCCGGTAATTAAGATAGGGTTAAATTGGAGGATTGCTGGTCAACGTGGTTCGAATGGCCAGTAGAGCCTATTCCGTGCTGTCTCCCAATAAAATATAATAAAAATGATGAGAAAATCGGTCTTTTGCATCCACTTGACTGAGTGGGTGGGAGATGGTTTCAATATTTCATTCAAAGAAGTTACTTGGAACAGAACTCCCTCAGTTCTGCACCGGGATTATGGGGACTGTCCCTGCTCTTGAATGAACAGGGTCTCTTGACTTCAACCTTTGACCCAGAGACAATAGTGCAGCCAGACAAACCACACACAAAACGCTGGAGGAACTCAGCAGGTCAGGCAGCATCTATAGAGGGAACTAAACAGTCGACATTTCCAGCTGAGACCCATCATTATAACATTGGAACCCGAGACCAAAGGGCCAAATCCATCAAGTGAAGCCAGACCTTGCTGGAATGCATTACAGCCACAGAGAACCAAAGGTAAAACTTCCAGTGGAACACCAGATGTACAGTCAACCATAATTAAACGAGGCTGCGTGTGTGGGAAATGAAATGAAAAGGAGAAATGGGTTTCATTTAAGAGACTTTGATAAAGCAGCTGTGCATGACATTGGTTAGATTAGATCTGAGGACCGATTGGGAGAATGGGCAAGTAAGTGGCAGATGGAATGCAGTGTTGGGAAATGTATGGCCATGCACATTGGTAGAAGAAATAAAAGGGCAGACTATTTTCTAAATTGCAAGAAAATTCAAAAATCTGAGATGGAAAGGGACTTGGGAGTCCTTGAGCAGAATTCCCCAAAAGTTAACTTGCAGGGTGAGTTGGTGGTGAGGAAGATAAATGTGACGTTAGCATTTATTTTAAGAGGACTAGAATACAAAAGCAGGGATGTAATAATGAGACTTTATAAAGCACTGGTGAGGCCTCATGTGGAGTATTGTGAGCAGTTTTCACTCCGTTTCTAAAAACAGATGTGCTGACATTAGAGAGGGTTCAAAGGATGCTCACGAAAATGATTCTGGGTTTGAAAGGCTTATCATATGAGAAATGTTTGATGCCTCTGGGCCTGTACTCACTGAAATTCAGAAGAATGAGGGGTGACCTCATTGAAACTGATCAAACGGTGAAAGGCTTTGATAGGGTTGATGTGGAGAGGATGTTTCCTATGATGGGGGAGTCTAGGACCAGAGGACACAGCATCAGAATAGCGGGTCCTCCATTTAGGATGGAGATGAGGAGGAGTTTCTTTAGCCGGAGAGTGGTGAATCTGTGGAATTTGTTGCCACAGGCAGCTGTAGAGGCAAAGTTATTGGGTATATTTAAGGCAGAGGTTGATAAATTCTTGATAAGTCAGGGTATGAAAGGTTAGGGGGAGAAGGCAAGAGAATGGGGTTGAGAGGGAAATGCATTAGCCATGATCAAATGGTGGAGAGGATTTGATGCGCCAAATGGCCTAATCCTGCTCCAATGTCTTACAGCCTTATCAGATTCCTTCTTCTTTAGCCCTCTGCCTCTTCCAGGTATCACAACCCAGCTTCTCACAAGATACCCTTTCATCTGCTTTTCTCCACTCACCTACCTTCTCCCTCCCACCTGAACATACCAATCACAAACAAGAGAAAATCTGCAGATGCTGGAAATCCGCGCAACACACACAAGATGCTGGAGGAACTCAGCAGGCCAGGCAGCATCTGTGGAGAAAAGCACAGTCGATGTCTCGGCAGGACTGTACCTACTACTTGTCAGTTTGTGCTCCTCCCCATCCCCCTGTTCTTAAATTCTGGCTTCTGCCCTCTCCTTTCCCAGTCCCGAGGACGGGTTGACTGTTCACTTCCCTCCACAATCTGCCTGGCTGCTGAGTTCCTCCAGCATTTTGACTGTGTTGCTCAAGTTTATTGTCATCCGCACAAGTTCAGTGAAAAACTTACTTGCAGCAGAATCCCAGACACATAATATCAGATAAGCAGTATTCATAAGAAAAACATAAATTATGTACAACTTCTGCAAGAAAGAACAAAATTGGAACTAAAAAAAGTCCATATCAGTGAAAAGTGTTCAAAGTGGTCGTAGATTTATAGTGATTAGGTTTGTGCTACTTGGTTCAACAACGCGATGGTTATATGGAAAAGGGAAGTAGATGTCCTGCTGAAGGGTCTTGGCCTAAACATTGGCTGTACTCTTTTCCATAGATGCTGCCTGGTCTGCTGAGTTCCTCCAGCATTTTGTGTGTGTTGCTTCAATGTTCTTGGACTTGGTGTTGTGGGACTTGAGATTTCTGCACCTCCTGCTCTAGGAGAATTGCAAGAAGATGGTATGGCACAGATGACAGGGATTTTGAACACTTCTACAGAAGATGGTTGATGGTTAATTTTAAATATTAGATTATTGATAATGAAAGGTATTGTTGTATGTGGGGTTAGCAGCCTTGGATGCTAGAACAGACTTGGAGGGTTGAATGGCCTCATCTTGTTTCTAGATTATCCAACATACTAATTCATTGGCAAATATAAATCATCATTCATTACTTGACAGCAGATATCTTTTCAGAGCTTTGAACAATACTATTAGATCCCTCCACAATAATCCAGTGTTTGAAATCTCTCATCCTTCAAACACCCATCTCCCTAATATCTTTCCTTCAGCTCTAATCTAACCAATGTCATGCACAGCTGCTTTATCAAAGCCTCTTAAATGAAACCCATTTCTCCTTTTCATTTCATTTTCCACACACGCCGCCTCTTTTAATGATCTTTGACTGTACATCTGGAAGTTTTGGCATTTGGGCTGTTCATTGTATTTCGATGGTTGTAATGCATTCCAATGATGCACAGAATGCTACTAAATCGCAAGACATTTTTTCTTTCATGTATCTATTTTTTTCTGCCCAAAGTGTGCTACTTCCATATTTGTATGCATGATGACCTGTCAGGGGTGGATTTAACTCTTTATGAAGAATGTAGAACTTCCTTGTAGATTATCTACCAGGAGTGAGGAGTGATAGGAAGCTATATCCTCTCTTCACCATGAGGCTTATCTGAACCCATGATATACCAATCCATCTTTCCTTCTTTATTTCTTTTTCTTTCTTTCTTCCCTTCTTCCTTTCTTCCTTCTTCCCTTTCTTTCTTTCTATTTTAAACATAGAACATAGAAATCTACAGCACATTACAGGCCCTTCGGCCCATAACGTTGTGCTGACCATGTAACCTACTTTAGAAATTTCTGCCTAGAATTTTCCTACCGCATAGCCCTCTATTTTTCTAAGCTCCGTGTACCTGTCTAAAAGGCTCTTAAAAGACCCTATTGTATCCGATTCCACCACCACTCTCTGTGTGAAAAACTTACCCCTGACATCCCCTTGGCACCTACTTCTAAGCACCTTAAAACTATGCCCCCTCGTGCTATCCATTTCAGCCCTGGGAAAAAGCCTCTGACTATCCACACGATCAATGCCCCTCATCATCTTATACACCTCTGTCAGGTCACCTCTCATCCTCCATCGCTCCAAGGAGAAAAGGCCAAGTTCACTCAACCTATTCTCATAAGGGACGCCCTTTCAATCCAGGTAACATTCTTGTAAATCTCCTCTGCACCTCTCTCTATAGTATCCACATCCTTCCTGTAGTGAGATGACTAGAACTGAGCACAGTACTCCAAGTGGGGTCTGACCAAGATCTTATATAGCTGTAACATTACCTCTCGGCTCTTGAACTCAATCCCATGGTTGATGAAGGCCAACACACCACACGCCTTCTTAACAATACTGTCAACCTGTGCAGCAGCTTTGAGTGTCCTATGGACACGGACCCCAAGATCTCACAGATCCTCTACACCGCCAAGAGTCTTACCAAAGTGAACCACTTCACACTTATCTGGGTTGAAGTCCATCTGCCACTTCTCAGCCCAGTTCTGCACCCTATCGACATCCCGCTGTAACCTCTGACAACCCTCCAGACTATCCACAACACCCCCAACTTTTGTGTCATCGGCAAAATTACTAACCCACCCTTCTAATTCCTCATCCAGTTCATTTATAAAAATTACAAAGAGGAGGGGTCCCAGAACAGATCCCTGCAGAACACCACTGGTCTCTGACCTTCATGAAGAATATGAACCATCTACAACCACCTTTTGTCTTCTGGATCCACAAAGCAAGGTCTCCTTGGATCCCATGCCTCCTTACTTTCTGAAGGAGCCTTGCATGGGAAACTGATCAAATGCCTTACTGAAATCCACTGCTCTACCTTCATCAATGTGTTTTGTTACATCCTCAAAGAATTCTATCACTTTTATCTGATGACAATGAAGGAATGGCTCTATCTCGACTTTGCTAACGTTGGAGTCTGTGTAGACTAAAGCCCTGAGTGCACCCAGCCCGGTGTTCAAAATGGGAGAGGCTTTATCGAGTTGCTGTCATGTCAGTGCAATCCCATCAGTTCTGGCTCATCATGAGGTGTGAGGATGCTGTAACATTATCACCGCCAAAGCTTGTGACAAATGTTTGTTGGAAGCCATTAGGAAGTAGCCCGTCATAAATCCATTTGTTACAGAACATAATACACAGAACAGTACAACACAGTACTGGCTCTTTGGCCCACGATGTTGTCCTGTCCTCTTAACCTACTCCTCGATCAATCCAACCCTTCCCTCCTACACAGCCCATAACTTTCCACTTCTCTTTCATCCATCTGCCTGTCTAAGGGTCTCTTAAGTAAAAGTCCCAAATGTAACAATCTCTGCACCCAGCCATCATAAATGATCATGTGGGCTTTCCCCACCTGTAATCAGGTTTCTCAATCATGTCCCAACGATGGGCAGGTGAAAGGGTAATTGTCCGTAACGTTGGGTTTAGTTTAGGATTGGTATCACACCTCACACTGAGTTATCTGGACTGTCCTGGACCTATAAGGCACTTCCAAAGATCTTCTTAGAGGCAGACAAACCATCCTGAAACAGAAAGGAATAACTGATTTATTATCCCTCTCATTCCCATTTTTCTGACTTCTCGTCATGACCTCTGACACCCTTAGGAGCTCAGCAGGTCAGGCAGCATCTATGGAAATGAATAAACAGTTGACGTTTCAGGCCGAGACCATTCATCAGGACCGGAAGGGAAAGGGGAAGATGCCAGAATAAAAAGGTGGAGGGAAGGGAAGGAGGCTAGCTAGAAGGTGATAGGTGAAGGCAGGCAGGTGGGAAAGGTCAAGGGCTGGAGAAGAAAGAATCTGATAGGAGAGGAGAGTGGACAATAGGAGAAAAGGAAGCAAGAGGGGACCCAACGGGAAGTAATAGGAAGATGAGAAGAAGAGAAAGGTCAGAGTGCGGAATAGGGAAAGAGGGGTGAGGAGGAATTTGTTCACTGGCAGGAAAAATTGATGTTCATGCTGTCAGGTTGGAGGCTACCCAGATGGAATATAAGGTGTTGTTCCTCCAACTCTAAAGTTGGCCTCATCTTGGCACAAGAGGAGTCTGTGGATCGATACATTAGAATGGGAATGGGAATTGGAATTAAATGTTTGGCCACCGGGAATTCCACGTGGCGGATGGTGTGGGGGTACTTGACGAAGCAGTCTTCCAATTTACAATGGGTCTCACCAATGTAGAGGAGGCCACTTCGGGAGCACCAGACACAATAGACTCCCCCAGCAGATTCACAGGTTGAGTGTTGCCTCACCTGGAAGGACTGTTTGGGGCCCCGAATGGAGGTGAGAGAGGAGGTAATTGGGCAGGTGTAGCACTTTGGCCGCTTGCTGGAATAAGTGCCAGGAGGGAGATTAGTGCGGAGGGACAAATGGACAAGGGAATCGTGGGCAGAGTTACCCCTGTGGAAAGCTGGGGTGGGTGGGGGTGAAGGAAACGATATGTTTAGTGCTGTGATCCCTTTGGAGATGGTGGAAGTTGCGGAGGATAATGTGTTGGATGCAGAGGCCGATGGTGCTGCAGGAAAACGAGTCCCATTCCACCTTCCCACCCACACTCATACAGGGTCCTCTAACCTCATGACATCTGACACACATGCAGAGTCCTCTAACCCCAAGAGAGGCCATCTTTTGCCTCAGTGTCGTCTTCCTGCACTAACCTCTTATCCCATGATTCCCCGAACTCCGACAAGCTGCTGCAGGCATTTTGCATTTTTCTATGGCCGGCTGATTACATGGACTGGAAACAAAAATGCTGGTCAGGATAGAGGAGCAGTGTCAATGTGAATATAAATTAAATACGATGGTAAGCTTTAATTGTGGTGTTGCAGTAATATTGTAATTATTTCACTGGATTAGTTACAAGTTACTGGATGTTTACCGATCTGCTAAACTTATGAGTGTGACACATCTGGAATCTCACGGACCGTTTTCCATGAACAGAGAGCCCAAAACAAAATCGAAGTAACATCAGACTTCAACATCTTTGCAGTTGCTTAATGATGTGGAAGTAAATGACCCATAGAGATTGTAGCAAAAAAAAACTACAGATTCCGCAAAGCCAAGACAAAAACAGAAATGCTGGAAACACTCAGCAAGTTGGGCAGCGTCTGTGGGGAGAGAAGTGTCAGTATTTCGGGTGAAGGACCCTTCATTAGAACGGACAAAAGTGAAAACTTGATTGTGGCGAGGGGGAAGGTTGGAGAGAATAAAAGGAGAATCCTATTGTCAAAGACCCCCACCATCTGGTAGTGCCATCTTTTCACAGCTCCCATTGGCAGGAGGTACAGAAGCCTGAAGTCCCACACCATCAGGTTCAGGAACAGCTGCTTCCCTTCAACCATTTGAATCTTGAACTAGCCTGCACAACTTTAACCACAATTTAGCAACACTATCACCATTTTGACCATTTTGCACTACAATGATCTTACGCTTTTCCTTGTTCCAAGAAAAAAAGATTAAGCCCACTCTGATCCCAGATTATTCCCCCCCCCCCACATTCCCATCCTCTCCCCGGATTTTGTCACTCATATATACACCAGGCATCTCCCTGTCAACCAAGTGTCTTTTCAGAGAACAGACTCAACTAGACTGCTGTGGTCTGAAGTCACTCACAGGCCAGACCCAAGTGTTGTGTTTTTAATATTTTAGCAATATCTGAATAATATTGTGAATATATTGTTTGATTAAGCATGCTTGTTTGTATAAGTAATCAATTACAGGTTATATATAAAACTAAGTGAATTGCGTACTTCATGACGCTATCACGTGATACGTGCGTGCCTCACTCAAAGTAAACACAAACTAAGACTTGCAGCCTCCAAGACGACCTCAACCTTGTTGGAGGGATTGGAGGCTAGCGTGCCTCATTAACCTGGAGAGCTATGTCGGCCGGAGTCAGGGCCTTGTGCTTTGTGCTCTTGGTAGAGTCACCCATGCCAAACAGGTCAAAGGGTAGAGGCCAGACTAAGAGTGGTCCACCAGTCCTCCAGGTTCAGGGGTTCAGCTCAGAGCTAACAACCTGGACTTGTCAAACAAAACTTTGACGGAAACAGCAATAAAGAATCCTTCCACATCTGAGTGTGACGGTATTCCTGAGCCTCCACCCAGGACTTGCAGGACTGACAGTGGTGAAAACTGAGAGGAAGCTACTGACACAATGAAGGAAGCCCTGAACACTGCCAAAGATGGAGGACCTTCATTGCTGCCCTAAACACCAGCCGCATAATGGACAGTAACTAAATAAGTAAGACTCATATCTCTCAGCTGTCTTGTTTTCCTTTAAATTAGTTTAATGTTTTTGAGTTACAAAACATAGCACCAATGACACAGAATCCCTTCACATTAGTGAAGCAGAGGGATTTCATTATTTTTTATGGTTGCTAATACTCACCTAAAATTATAAATTCCAAGTATATTTATTTCAAGTGAATTTAAGTTTCTTGTTTAGAAGGGTGAGCTTTGAATTCCTGCCTCCAGGCCTCGGGATTCTTAGTTCAATAATGTGATCACCATGCTACCCACAAGAAAATAGGAGCATGTGAGTAGTCCTCTCGTCCCTCAAGCCTGCCTCCTGTTCAGAATGATCGCGGCTGATCTATCTCAGGCCTCCACACAGCCCTGAAACCCCCAATCCTTCAAATATTTATTCACCCTTCCTTCACTTTAAATGATCCGTCCTCCAAAACCCTCTGGGGTAGACAACTCCAGTGACCCACCACCCTCAACTAGAAGGAATTTCTACGCACCTCGGTTTCAAATGATCAAAGCTAAGTTCAAGACTCTCCCAGCAGTGAAAATCTTGCCATCAACTCTGTCTTCCCTCCTTGGGATCTTACATACTTACACTGGTAAATGCTGGAATACAGAATTTCCGGGTTTCTCAGGGAGCAGAGCGGCTGTTCACAGAGCAGGAGTTTGATGATTGCGGGAAAGGAGTTAGACAGCGGGGGATTTGCCTGAGGGGTTAGATCTGTTCTCGTCTGTGCAGTAAAAAAACCAGTCTGTGAATAGTCATAGTCATAGTCATACTTTATTGATCCTGGGGGAAAATGGTTTTCATTACAGTTGCAGAATCTGGCAGTCTCAGCTCCTTTTGATGGCCTTGTGTCTCAATTTTTAAACACAACCCTTCACACTGTCATCTTCCCTCTCTCAGAAGTCTGCCTTCCCGTTAGACATTCCTTCTCAATTCCCTGCACAGATAATTGATGCTTTCACTTATTAATATTTTTCATTTATCTTCTTCAGTGTTGAACCATTTATCATAACATGCTGCAAGATCCCATCCAAAAAATTTGACATTTGGCTGGTTTAGACGTCTGTTCAGTGACATGTAAGATGACAAATGCCTTGAAGCAATATTGTACCTAGACTGCCGTATCTGGGCGAAGAGCGTGAGGAGCAATTTGCTAACTCCCCGTCTCTGTTGGCACTGGAGTCACAGTGCTAGACAGTGCTTGGTGCCAATGTAAATTCAAGCTCGCAAGAATGAAGCCTAAACCCAAATTAACAGTACGTGCTGCCTGTCAAACTACTGGTGTTTATGGCAGCAACGAAGGCCTTCCACCTCTGTCTGTCCTTGGCATACCATCGCACACAGATAAAGAAGGACTGTTCATTATTGTTTCCGCAACAATTTTGTTTTACACACACACACACACACACACACACACACACACCATAAGACCATAAGATATAGGAGCAGAAATAGGCCATTTGGCCCATTGAGTCTGCTCCGCCGTTCAATCGTGGGCTAATCTAATTCTTCCAGTCATCCCCACTCTCCTGCCTTCTCCCCATTACCTTTGATGCCCTGCCTAATCAAGAACCTATCTATCTCTGCCTTAAATATACCCAATGACTCCACAACCGCGCATGGCAACAAATTCCACAGATTTACCACTCTCTGACTGAAGTAATTTCTCTGTATCTCAGTTCTGAATGGACGTTCTTCAAACCTGAAGTCATGCCCTCTTGTCCTAGACTTCCCTACCATGGGAAATAACTTTGCCATATCTAATCTGTTCAGGCCACACACTTCCACAGTCGTTTAACCCCGAGACAGACCTCCAGCTCCAGCATCTAGCGGACACTTATAAGTTAACAAAGCTCTTTGATGTTTAATGTATTCCCATATCGATCTAAGCCCCTTACAAGGCAAGGGATCTCAGTTTTATCTAATAGTTTGCCTTCTGTCAGGTTGTTCATTTTCAGAAACAAAAGACGAAAAGAATATGCTGAACAATAGCCCAGACAAAGTCAATAACAAGAGCCTGTTCCCATTGGCAGAAATTCAGATGATCATTTATAGTGGTCGACCAACAAGTGAATGTGACATGGGGAAAGACTCGAGGAGATCTGGAAGGCAATGTCTGAAAAGAAGCAGCTTCAATTAAAATGGGAATGGAACCAAATGGAGTGTTTTTCCCAAAATGTGGCAGGAGCTCTCAATGGACTGAATGAATTTATGATTCAGTCAGTAGGTTGACTGGCTATTGAAAATGACCACTTTGTCACTGGCAAATTTGTGGAAAGAGATAGAGCAGAAACACAACCACAGAGTAGTGAGATTAGTTAGATTTCCCTTATCAGCAGTTTTCTCTTTTGCTTTTTACCTTCCAGGAGTTCTTCATTGGCTGTAGAGCACTTTGGGACACAATGAAAAGGATGTGAAATGTTCTAAAGTCTATTTTGCTATTGCTGCCTATCCCCAACAGGCAAATCCTCCCCATATCGAACTTTACTGTCATTGCTCAAGACAAGATTGTGTCTGTACAAATGCACGGGGTACGGCTTAATTTTTTTTAAATCCCAATTTTACATGCAACAAGTGGTTTCAATAGTCCAGAATTCAAAGTCCATTGGCAAACCAAGATATAGAATTATTCAGCTGCACAGCAGCCCTTGGGAAGAAGTTGTTTTTTAGCCTTACTGTCTCGACTAAGATGTTTCTGTATCTCCTACCAGTGATTGACCAGTGTCGGGGATGGGATGGGTCCCTGAACGAGCTGCACTGACACTGATTGTGTCAGCACTGCCTTTGTTTCCTCCACCTCCACGTGCTCCAGGCCGCCAGGACTGTGTTTTACAGTGCAGTTGCTCAATGTCCCATTCGGTCACACTGGTGTGGTACCACACAATTAACGGTGCAAGCTCTATCCGGCCCTCTGTTCGTTCCAGTGTGAATGCAGAACCCACTCGGGGATGCTAGACACATGTCCATCAGGAAGTGACAAGCTCTTTCCAGCTGAGTGGACTTGATGACTGGTCCTCTGTGGCAGATCCCTGCTTGTTTAACTTCGCTCTCTGCCAACACTTCTAATCCATTCTTAACCATTTCAGCCAAGAAACCCGTGAAAATGTTATTAGGCCATAAAATATAGGAGCAGAATTGGGCCATTCTGCCTATCAATCATTCAACCATAACCAATTTACTTTCCCACTCAATCCCTTTCTCCCTATAACCTTTGACGCCCTTACTAATCAAGAACCTATCAACTTCCACTTTAAATATTCCCTATGACTTGGCCACCAAGGCCATCTTTGGCAATGAATTCCACAGATTCCCCACCATCTGGCTAAAGAAATTCCTCCTCATCTCCATATTTGGATCAAGTCTAGGTAGTTCTAATGACCATAGGGGCCAAAGGTAGTTTTGGAGGAGGGATATGTAAGAGTCACAATGGACTAATTGATCTTTGAACTATCTCTTTCCTTGTGCTGAATTGTGGCTGCCCATTCCCAAAACACAATTTAATGCATTGACTATAAATGCAAGAATGAAAAGACATTGTGAAGGTAATTGTAAATAATATCTATTTTATTTTTAATCAAGTTTATTTATTAAATAAATTTATTTTAAATAAAGTTTATTTTTATTTTTTTAAAAAGCTGCCAGCTCTTAGGGGTATACTTTCAACCTTTTACGAGGCTGGAGAATTTAGTTTATCATGGATTAACTGAGCTAACTTCAAAGTTCAAAGTTCAAAGCTCAGAGATCTCGGCCTTCACCCTGCCTTGTGTAGCTGGACCCTGGACTTCCTGTCAGATCACGGGCAGGTGGTAAGAGTGGGTTCTCTCCCCTCTGCCCCTATGACCCTCAAAACATGTGCCCCTCAGAACTGTGTCCTAAGCCCCCTCCTTTACTCTCTGTATACCCATGACTGTGTTGCCAACCACAGCTCCAATCCGCTAATTAAATTTGCTGACGACGCTACTGTATACTGATTGGCCTAATCTCAAATAATAATGAGGTAGCCTACAGAGAAGAAGTCATCACCTGACACAGTGGTGTCAAGAAAACAACCTCTCCCTCATTGTTGCAAAAACAAAGGAGCCAATTGTGGACTACAGGAGGAATGGAGACAGGCTAACTGCTATTGACATCAATGGATCTGGGTTTGAGAGGGTGAACAGTTTTAAATTCCTCGGCATAAACATCACCAAGGATCTCACGTGGTCTGTACATACTGGCTGTGTGGTGAAAAAGGCACAACAGCACCTCTTTCACCTCATACGGTTGAAGAAGTTTGGTATGGGTCCCTAAATCCTAAGAACTTTCTACAGGGGCACAACTGAGAGCATCCTGACTAGCTGCATCACTGCCTGGTATGGGAACTGATTTCCCTCAATCACAGGACTCAGCAGAGAGTGGTGTGGACAGCCCAGTGCATCTGTAGATGTGAACTTCCTACTATTCAGGACATTTACAAAGACAGGTGTGTAAAAAAGGGCCCAAAGGATCATTAGGGACCCAAGTCACCCCAAACCACAAACTGTTCCAGCTGCTGCCATCCAGGAAATGGTGCCGCAGCATAAAAGCCAGGACCAACAGGCTCTGAGACAGCTTCTTCCACCAGGCCATCAGACTGGTTAATTCATGCTGGCACAACTGTATTTCTATGTTATATTGACTGTCCTGTTGTACATACTATTTATTACAAATTGCACATTGCGCATTTAGATGGCGACGCAACGTAAAGATTTTTACTCCTTATGTATATGTCAATATGTCAAGAAGTAAAGTCAATTCAATTCAATCAATTTTATTATCAGAGTACATATACTGTATGTCACCACATACATTCATTTTCCTGTGGGCACACTCAGCAAATCTGTAGAATAGTAACTATAACAGGATCCATGAAAGATCAACCAGAGTGCAGAAGACAACAAACTGGGCAAATATAAGCATAAATGATTACCGATAAGTAATGAGAACATGAGATAACAAGATAAAGATTCCTTAATGTGAGATCGTTGGTTGTGGGAACATTTCAACGGATGGGCAAGTGAATGTAGTTATCCCCTTTTGCTCAGGAGCCTGATGGTTGAGGGGTAGTAAGCTGGTGGCACCTAGGCTGAACCCAGGGTCATTCGGAGGGTAGGGGTTGAGGGAAGGGTGTAGAAGTGGTGAACCGGATGCTCTGATCTCCCTCAGCTGGGGCCAGATGTTAGGTAATTGAAAAAGTAGAGCGGATTTGAGGTGATCATAGTAAACATATCAGAGCTGTTATTCTGCCTTGTACTATCGATCTCCACCAGGACTGTAGCCCTCCGTACTCCACACTCCTTCCATCCATGTACTTATCCAAATCTTTCTCAAGTGTTGCAATGGAATCTGCATCTCCCACTTCCACCGGCAGCTCACTCAGCTTCAAGTTCAACTGTCATTCAACCACATAGCTAAGCAAACGTTCGTTCCCCTGGGGCCAAGGTGCAAACCACAGTACACAGAGTCACACACAGCACACGACACATCGTTTACAATAGCACATACAATCGCAAAAAATAATATTACCTCAAGTCCTTGAGTATCATGGCCTGAAGATTGGTAGTGCCTCGGATGTTGTCCTGGAGGCATGTTTCTGTAAGAGCAAGCACGGGGCAGTTCCTCATCTCACACCGGGTCAGCTGCAGATGAAGGCATTGTTACTTATCTTCCAGGGAGGCCCACACTGGAGAGAGGCACCAATGAACTGGACTTGCAGTATTTTGTGTTACCTATGTCCAGTAGGGTCCTGTGATCACAAGAGAAACAGTTGAGACACACATTGGCAACATTGGTTGGACCTGGAAAGGCTGCTGTGACCAAGCCCACTACCATCATATCGGACTCTCACCACCCTCTGAGTGTAGAGGTTCCTCCTCAGTTTCCCCTTAAATATTTTACCTTTGACCCTTAACTATGACCTCTAGTTCTAGTCTTACCCAATTTCAGTGGAAAAGCCTACTTGCATTTATACTATCTACACACGTGATAATTTAGTATACCTCCATCAAATCTCCTCTCAATCTTCTATGCTCCAAAGAATAAAGTGTTAACCTATTCAACCTTTCCCTATAACTTTGTTATAGAGTCATAGAAAAGTACTGCACAGAAATAGGCCATTTGGCTCAACTAGTTTATTCCAAACCTTTTAAACTGCCTAATCCCAATGACCAGCACAACTGGCCCATCCCTCCATACCCCTCCCATTCATTTACCCATCCAAACTTCTCTTACATGGTGCTTGCATGTACCACTTGTACTGTCAGCTCACTCCACACTCTCACAACCCTCTGAGCGAAGCAGTTTCCCCTCACGTTCCCCTTAAACTTTTCACCTTTCACCCTTAACCCATGACCTCTGGTTGAAGTCCCAACCAACCCCAGAAGAAAAAGCCTGCTTGCATTTACCCTATCTATACCCCTCATCATTTTTCAAATCTCCCTTCAATCTTCTACAGTGCGCTATGACTATGATTCTATGATTGATGTGTGTTGTAATTTCTTCACACAGGGGGTAGTGACACTGGTGGTGGAGCCTGGGTCAGTGGGACGATTTGAAGAGGAGTTAGATACATTTTTGGAGAGGTGGGGAACTGACACTGAAGAGGTGACAATGACTGGGCAGACCATACCTGATCATACTGAATAACAGGGCAGGATTGAGGGTCAAGAGACTACTCCTAATCCTGCCCTCTTCTGTTCTTGAGCCTGGAACTCAGTGCCTGAAAGGCTGATGAAGGCTGAAACCCTCACCATATTTAAAACGTATTTGGTAAACATTCCACTTGCTGGGACTTACAGAACAAATGGCCAAAAGCAGCACTGGCATTTTGCACATGGCATGGGCATCAGAACAAATGCCTCCTTTCTGTGGTTCTGTAGTTAAGGAGATGTTGGCTCTGTTACTCCTTACAATTAAAGATTATCCTGCCTTCTACATCTAGATTTAACCATTCCAGCACACTGGCCTTTCATTGTATAGTTGGAGCCATATACAACTCTACAGCCTGTGCTTTAACTGGCACCATTCACTTACTCCTGTGCTCGCTGGCCTGCATTGGTTCCAGAACATGCAATGTGTCCAAATCGGAATCAGGTTTGATACCAGCGGCATATATCATGAAATTTGTTGTTAGGCAGCAGCAGTACAGTGCAATACATAACAATAAAATCTGTAAACTATAGTTAGAAATATATTATATATATGTATTTAAAAAGGTAAGTTAAATAAAAAGAGAAAGATAGTAACACAACATCAAAGTTGCTGGTGAACGCAGCAGGCCAGGCAGCATCTCTAGGAAGAGGTGCTGTCGACGTTTCAGGTCGAGACCCTTTGTCAGGACTAACTGAAGGAAGAGTGAGTAAGGGATTAAAATAGTAATGGTTTAGTGTTATGGGTTCAATGTCCATTCAGAAATCTGATGGCAGAGTGGAAGAAGCCGTTCCTGAATCACTGAGTGTGTGCCTTCAGGCTTCTGTACCTCCTACCTGCTGGTAGCAATGAGAACAGGACATGTCCTGGGTGATGGGGGTCCTTAATGATGGACACCACCTTTTTGAGGGCTCGCTCCTTGAAGATGTCCTGGATGCTGGGTAGGCCCGTGCCCACGATGGAGCAGCCTGAGTTTGATCCTGTGCAATACCCCCACCCATACCAGGCAGTGATATACCAGTTAGAGTGCTCTCCACCGTACACCTGTAGAAATTTAGAAACTTGCGAGTGTCTTTGGTGACATACCAAATCTCCTCAAGCTCCTAATGAAATACAGTCGCTGTCGTGCCTTCTTTGTAGCTGCGTCGATATGTTGGGCACAGGATAGATCCTCAGAGATTTTGATACCCAGGAACTTGAAATTGCTTACCCTTTCCACTTCTAATCCCCCGATGAGGACTGGTGTGTGCTGCATTGTCTTACCCTTTCTGAACTCCACAATCAGTTCTTTGGTCTTGCTGACGCTGAGCGCAATGTTGTTGCTGTGACACAATTCTGAAGTTCTCCCCCCTTGTTTCAAATCCTTCATGGCCCCTCTCCTTCCCTGTCTCTGTAATCTCCCCCAGCCCCAAAAATCCAAGAAGTATGAGATGATAAAATGCATGGACAGAGTGGAGAGCCAGCACCTTTTTTCCAGGGCAGCACTGACTAATACAAGAGGACATAATTTTAAGGTATTGATGGAAACATAGGGAAACACCAGATGTAGATTCTTTACACAGAGAGCAGGTGCTGGAATGTGCTGCCGAGGACAGTGTTAACTGCACATTAGGGACATTTAGAAGGGCACATAGATGAAAGAATGGAGGATTATGGGCTACGTAGAAGGGAAGTGTTGGGTTGATCTTGGATTGGCTAAAGGGACAGCACGACATCAGGGGCTGAAGGGTCTGTATTGTGCTGTAATATTCTATGTTCTACAGATGCCTCTGGCCCTCCTATCCGTGCCCAATTCCAATTTACATTATTCCACAGCCCCCCGAAAGCTGGCGACACAGGTTCTGGGCTTCCCTCCCTAAGCCTTCCCACTTCGTTACCTCTCTCTTGCCTCCCAGGAACTTCCGTAAAACCCACCTCTTTTGATTTTGGTCACCAGCCTTAATTACCTCCCTGCGTGGCTCAGTGTCAAGAGATCTTGGGATGCTTTCCTCTGGAAAGGGAATTATATTAGCAGATGTTGTTGGTGCAATAATAAAAGAAAACGCTGTAAGTGCTCAGTGGTTCAGGCAGCCTCTGCGGAGAGAGAAACGGTTGATGATTCAGATTGAAGACCTTTCATCTGAAGTTATTGCTGTTGTTATGCAGATTTTCCAATGGGTAATGTTGAAACAATTATGGAACGGTGGTTCAGAGGTGCAGCGGGTAGTGCTGCTGCCTCAGATCTCCAGAAGCACTTGCACGTTCCTGTTCTGGTCGAGTAGGTTTCCTCCGGGTGCTCTGATTTCCTCCCACATATCTAAGGTGTACTGCCAGGTTAAATGGCCATTGTAATGACAGAAAAATCAGGTGGTGGGATGGGGGCAGGGTGTTGAGAGAATAGGTTACAGGGAAATTAGTGGGGGGGGGGATGAGACTGCTCTGAGCTGGCATAGACTTGGTGGGTTGAGTGGCCCCCGCTGTTATAAAAACACGTAACTTACTGGCCATTCAGCCGCATCTGCTACCACTGCTCCCTGATATACCCCATCTTCTCTCCTGCCTTTTGCCATTATTGTAATGACTTCATAAAAGCTGGAACCCAGAGCTCTAGAGAGCAGCACAGTCAGATTGTTGTCAAAACCCATCCGATGTTCTTCCGATGTACCCTGCTTGGGCTGTCAATGACTCAGCAGCATATCTGAAATAGCCCCTCAATAACACAGGGGTAGTTAGGGATGGGCAGGAAATGCTAACCACACTTTGTAAATACAGAGTAAAAGAGAAGGAAGCCTTGGGGATTTATAAAGCACCTGATTATTATGCAAATTACACATCAATTTAGAAAGAGTGTTACTTTTTCAGCTACGTATTCCCATGCTTAATTTGCTGTAAGTATTTACAAGTGTAACACAAAATTAAAAGGATTATTTTAACATTATTAATAGTTTTCATTTCATCCTGTTGAGTCCTTTGACTGACTGACCGATGCTATGGGAACCAGTGACTGGCATTTGGCTCTGTGCCTTTTGTTTCCCACCATGAAGGATCCCTTTGGGTTTGTTTCAGTGAGACCGAGGCTGCAACAAAAGCCACTCCACCGTGGTTTGTGTGGAACAGAACGGCAATACGAACAACAAAAGCCACTCCACCGTGGTTTGTGTGGAACAGAACGGCAATACGAACAACAAAAGCCACTCCACCGTGGTTTGTGTGGAACAGAACGGCAATACGAACAACAAAAGCCAAGGCCGAGGCAGAGTGACTCCATCAGTCAGCTCCATCATGGACACTGGCATCCGGAGTAGCTAGTTCACCTACAGGGAGCGGTGCCGCACAAAGGCGGCATCCAACATTAAGGATGCCCATCACCCAGGTCATGCCATCATCAATGAGGGGGAACAGAAGCCTGAAGGCACACACTCAATGATTCAGGAACAGCTTCTTCCCCTCTGCCATCTGATTTCTGAATGGACATTGAACCCATGAACACGACCCCACTACTTTTCTATTTCTGTTATTTTTTTTTGTGCACCACTTATTTAATTTAACTATTTAATATATATATATTCATATTGTAGTTCAGTTTCTTTCTCTATTATTATTACTGCATTCTACTGCTGCCACAAAGTTAACAAATTTCCTGACATATGCCAGTGATATTAAACCTGATTCTGATTCTGAACTGCCTTTGTCCCCGTGTCTCCTGACAGACAACATCTGTCACAGACTGAACAAGCTCACTAGACCCTACTGAACGTTGTAGGATCCATGTTGTTTCTGGCGTGACAGCGGAAGATGGGCTCTTCCTGGAGGAAGCCTGGACCTGCACACTCTTTGTGACCTGGCCATGGAGGGCTGAATTTCCCAAAGTCCACTGCAGCAGAGAAAAGCCCCCATTATGGACTACATTACATTCTGGGAGGACACACTGCGATTGCTCCCCTAGGCATATTACCCGTACCTTTTTAACTCGTGTGTGTTAAACTTTATTGTTTATCGATTCAGATGTGCTGGTTATTTTAGTGGCAATTGAAAGACATTTCTTTTCAATCAAGTGCGGGTGACTGCCATAGATTTGCGATGGATGATGTCTCAGTACTGAATGTGGATTAATGGTTTATTATTTTAGAAAAAAGTGCCCTATGAATAAGATAAAGCAAGGCTTTCTTTTTCTATAAAACTTCGGTTCCTCTCGCCATATTCCACTCCTGTGATCAAGCCTGGAGTCTGCCCTCTTCTGTCCCCTACCACAGTGGTCTCCAGTACTCCACCTTCATAGCCTAGTACACACAGGCTATGGTGCAAGTGCTTGAAGGAATGGCCACCCAGTGGTCAGTGTGGGCATGAAGGGCCAAAGAGCCTGTGACTCTGTGACATTTTGAGGCATTGAGAATGTGAGGGAGAAGAGCTACAAGTGAATATGAATGGGACTGTTGCGTTTGCTTAATAATAATAGGCATCCGTTAGTCTGATAAGACCATGGATTTGCTCCTTGGAAGGTTTCCAGGGCGCAGGCCTGGGCAAGGTTGTATGGAAGACCAGCAGTTGCCCATGCTGCAAGTCTCCCCTCTCCACGACACCAATGTTGTCCAAGGGAAGGGCACTAGGGCCGATACAGCTTGGCACCAGTGTCGTCGCAGAGCAATGTGTGATTAAGTGCCTTGTCCAAGGACACAACACGCTGTCTCAGCCAAGGCTCGAACTAGCGACCTTCAGATCACTAGACGAACACCTTAACCACTTGGCCACCACTGTGTTTGCTTAACTCTCTAAATAAAAGAAAATAACCCGGTGTTTTGAGCTCAAATTAGCGCCTAGCTTTTAGCACTTAAGGCCCTAATCGGCAATAAGATCATCTAACAGGATGCAGGATCAACTGCCACTTCTCCAAGATTGTGATCTCTGCCACTGAAGGGAAGCTCATGCCTTGAATTTTTACATCGAAGCAGAGAGATTTATTTTCTTTGTTAACTCATTTTCCTGAAGGCAGAAAATGACCCCAGACTGCACAGCAGGAAATATTTGAACACCAACAAATCGGCCCCAGACACCCTCAGTAAGACAGAGGCTTGTCTTTGTTTCAGATAGACCTGGATTTTGAAGAGGTTTGAAGTGAATCGGTCTCTGTACATTCAACACCCAACAACCCTCACCACCCGGGACATGCCCTTTCTCATCAGGGAGGAGATATATCTCTGCCATCACATTCTGAATGGTCCGTGAACCCACAAACATACCTCACCACTCCTCTTTACTATTATTTATTTATTTTAACTGGTTTAGCGATTTTTTTATGCCTTGCCACAAAACCAACAATTTCACTTGATGAAAGTCTCAGTACCATGGGCAAATGACCAGTGACTTTGTGGCTCGATGGAACAATATCAGAGCACTCCCCTGAGGTGAACAGGGAATTCGAGGACTCTCAGACTTTGGAGAATGCTATGGGGGGGGGGGCGGGAATTCAGAGCCGTTCACATCCCCACCCTGAAACCTGAAACATGATGGCTCTGGGGCATGGGCACGTCACGTCCCAGTGGTTACAATCTAATCACTCAGTCAGGAGGCTACCAAGGAGGTGGGGGAGAGGGGCAGCTAGAGGAGATGAAGTGTGGAGGGGAGCTGGGAAGGAGAGACAAGGAACTGAGAGGGAGGGGGAGCTATGGGGAAAGAGAGGGAAAAGGGAATAAGAGAATAAGAGGGGCTAGGGAGAGAAATGTGCATAGTTGGTGGAGAGAAATCTAACTGAGAAGGAAAGGGGAACTGTGAGAGAGAGAAGGAAGGGAGATCTAGGAGGAGGCAGAGAGAAGGAGAGATTGGGAGGGGGAATCTGGGAGGGGTGGGGGAGAAGGGAGACCTTGGAGGAAGTGGGAGGAATATTGAAGGAGGGGGGAAGGTGGAGCTGGGGGTGAAGTGGAACAGCACAAGGATTTAGGCTGATGTTCCGTTGCAGTACAGAGAAGATGCCATTGTTAGCTGAGATATTACTTTAATTGTTACAGATCCCATGTTAACAAATTTCATGACACATGCCAGTGGTAATAAACCTGATTCTGATTACAGATCTGGAGATCAGGAGGCATCACCCCAAAGACCTGGTCAATGTCAATCCTTCACTTACTAAAAATCACATATCTATCCATATCATATTGCTGCCTGTCAAAAGTTCCAGGTTCATTGCCTGGGAAATATCTTGGGTGTGCCCGGGAAGGGGTGGGAAAGGGACTAAAGAAATTCAAGAGCTATAAATTCAGTCACAGAATTCCAAAATGTAGTAGCACATGGGTGAAAATTGAGGTAACCAGTTTGGGGCATTGTTGAGAAAGTTTTTATGGGACTTTGGTCTTCCCACTTCCTGATGGGATTTCCATCTGCCTTGAACCCTTTCCTTACAATCCAAAACTCCAATAAGTAGCAACAGCAGTGAGATAACACACCAAATTCATTAGCAATTACATCAGTAAGACAAAGAAGATGGTGACGGGAGGGTGTACAGGAGTGAGATATGCCAACTAGTGGAGTGGTGCCACAGCAACAACCTGGCACTCAACGTCAGTAAGATGAAAGAGCTGATTGTGGACTTCAGGAAGGGTAAGATGAAGGAACACATACCAATCCTCATAGAGAGATCAGAAGTGGAGAGAGTGAGCAGTTTCAAGTTCCTGGGTGTCAAGATCTCTGAGGATCTAACCTGGTCCCAACATATCGATGCAGTTATAAAGAAGGCAAGACAGCAGCTATACTTCATTGGGAGTTTGAAGAGATTTGGCATGTCAACAAATACACTCAAAAACTTCTATAGTTGTACCATGGAGGGCATTCTGACAGGCTGCATCACTGTCTGGTATGGAGGAGCTACTGCACAGGACCGAAAGAAGCTGCAGAGAGTTGTAAATCTAGTCAGTTCCATCTTGGGCACTAGTCTAAAAAGTACCCAGGACATCTTTAGGAAGCGGTGTCTCAGAAAGGCAGTGTCCATTATTAAAGACCTCCAGCACCCAGGGCATGCCCTTTTCTCACTGTTACCATCAGGTAGGAGATACAGAAGCCTGAAGGCACACACTCAGCGATTCAGGAACAGCTTCTTCCCCTTGGCCATCCGATTCCTAAATTGACATTGAAGCTTTGGACACTACCTCACTTTTTTAATATACAGTATTTCTGTTTTTGCACATTTTTAATAATCTATTCAATATACATAATTGACTTTTGTTTATTTATTATGATGTTTTATTCTATTTTTTTTTCTCTCTTTGCTAGATTATGTATTGCGTTGAACTGCTGCTGCTAAGTTAACAAATTTCATGTCAGGTGCCAGTGATAATAAACCTGATTCTGATGGACTTTAAGAAGACTAAGCCTGCACTGTTCCCTGTCACTATGGATGGTGAGGACATGGGTGGGGACTATAAGTACATGGGGATGCACCTGGATGACAGACTTGAGTGGAGCACCAACACTGGGCTGTGTCCAAGAAGTGCAACTCTTAGAAGGCAATAATCATAATATAATAGTATTCACCCTGCAGTTTGAGAGGGAGAAGATAAAGTCAGGTGTATCGGTATTGCAGTGGAGGAAAGGGAATTACAGAGGCACGAGACAGGAGCTGGCCAAAGTTGATTGGAAGGGGACACTAGCAGGGCTGACAGAAGAACAGCAATGGTCGGAGTTTCTGTGGGAAGTTCAAAGGCGCAGAATAGATACATACCAAAGATGAAGAAGTATTCTAAAGGGAGGATGACACAACCGCGTCTAACAAGTGAACTCAAGACAGCATAAAAGCAAAGGAGAGGGAATATAACAGAGCAAAAATTAGTGGGAAAATAAAGGATTGCAAAGCTTTTAAAAGCCAACAGAAGGCAATTTTAAAAAGCCATAAAGAGAAAAAAATGAAATATGAAGGTAAGCTAGCCAAATATAAAAGAGGATACTAAAAGTTTTTTTTTAGATACAGCACTGTGCAAAATCTTAGGTACGTATATATCACTAGGGTGCCTAAAATTTATGCAAGTACTGTATATTGGTTAAAATAGGAAGATGGTTGGGAAACAATCTTTATACTAGCTCAGCAGTATTAAGTGTTGTTTGGTAACTGGAAATACATAATATACAGTGCTGTACAAAAGTGTTAGGCATATATATATAGCTAAGGTACCTAAGACTTGTGCACAAGACTGTATATAAAGAGTAAAAGGGAGGCAAGAGTGGACATCAGTCTGTTGATGAGGTAGTAGTGGGAGACAAAGGAATGGCTGATGAACTTAATAAGTAGTTTGTGTCAGTCTTCACTGTGAAAGACTCTAGCAATATGTCAGAAATTCAAGGATGTCAAGGGGCAGAATTGAGCATCACTGTTATTTCGAAGAAGATGCTTGGAAAGCTGAAAGATCTGAAGCAACATACACAAAATGCTGGAGGAACTCAGCAGGTCAGGCAGCATCTATGGAAATGAGTAAACCCTTCTTCATAACTGGAGGGGAAGGAGAAAGGTGCCAGAATAAAAAGGTGAGGGGACTGGAAGGAGAACAGCTGGAAGGTGAGAGGTGAAGCCAGATGGGTTGGAAAGGTCAAGGGCTGGAGAAGAAGGAATCTGATAGGAGAGGAGAGTGGACAGTAGGAGAAAGGGAAGGAGGAGGGGACCCAGGGAGAGGTGATAGGCTGGAGAGAAGAGGTAAGAGGCCAGAGAGGGGAATAGAAGAAGGGGGGAAGCCCACAATCCTTTAACGCCAAAAATTGGCATAGAGCAACTTCTTCCTCTCTTATATTGAAGAGTTCTCTGCCCTTCTTCAAAAAGGTGTCATGAAATTTTCAACATCCGAGATGCCGGTGTCATCTCGTTCTTAGAGGTTCAGTGTGTCACTGAACACTGAAGAAAAGATATCAAGGAGATTGAAAGAATGCAGAGAAAATTTACGAGGATGTTTCCAGGACTTGAGAACCTGAACTTTAGGGAAAGGCTGAATAGTTTGGTTTAGTTTAGGACCGTAGCAGAATGAGTGGAGATTTGACAGAGGTGTACAAAATTATGAGGGATATGGATAGGGTAAATGCAAGCAGTCTTTTCCCACTGAGGTTGGGGGAAAATAGAGCCGGAGGTCATGGGTTAAGGGTGAAAGGTGAAATGCTTAAGGGGAACTTCTTCACTCAGAGGGTAGTGGGAGTGTGGAATGAGCTGCCAGCGGGAGTGGTGAATGCAGGCTCGATTGCAACATTGAAAAGAAGTTTGCATAAGTGCATGAATGGGAGGGCTATGTGCAAGGACTGGGTAGGATAACATTTCAGCTCAGAATAGCTGAGCCTATGGACTTGCTTCTGTGACTCTGTGACTCGAGCAGACTTCTACAGACGTTGCTGAAAGAATCCTGGCTGCTTGCATTATGGTCTGGTCTGAGGAGTCAAGTGTCAAGTCAAGCCAGGAACACAAGAAGCTGCAGAGAGTAGTGCACTCTGCCTGGTGCACCACCGACCCATCACTCCTCCCCTTTGGTAGCTCTCTCAGCAAGGCAACGTCCATCGTCAAAGATCCCCTCCAAACAACCATACAGCTGCCACTGGGCAGGAGGTACAGAAGCCACACCACCAGGTTCAAGGGCAGCTCCTTCTTTTCCACTGTCTGATTGTTGAGGTAAGCATCTCTACCATCTGCAGTTTAACAGCAAGATGATAACTTTCATCACTTTCCACTCATTGGATTTTGTTTTTTTCCGTTCTGTTTGTGTTCTTCCCCACATAATTTATGTCTTTATAGTGAATGTTGTGTCCCTAATGTTATGTCCTTGTAACCCTGCTGCATTGTGCCTGTGCACGCGTGTACTTGTGTATCTGACAATAAACTCCACCTTGACTTTGGGAGTGGAACTGGGGCCTTTGTTCAATATCTCATCTCTGGTCATATAGCTCTCCTGCAGTACAGCACTGAAGTATAAACCTCAACTATGTTTTTCACATTGGTGTTGTTGTGTCTCGAACACAAGACACTCGAACGTGACAAATATCACTAATGCGCACTGATAGAAAGAGGCTCTGACAGATCTGTTCCATATGCTTTTCATTCAAATAGAACACATCTGTCAGAGCCTCTTTGTATCAATGGCGCTGAGATGGAGATGGTTGAGAGCTTCAAATTCCTAGCTGTAAACATCAGGGACAATTTGTCAATGGTATTGGTTTATTACACAGATGTACAATGAAAAGCTTATCTCATACATTGTTCATACAGATCAGATCTTTACAAATGCAGAACAGAGTGAAACGATAACAACACCATCTGGTATGGGGGGGTGGGGTGTGTGGTGCACAGCACAGGATTGAAGTAAGCTGTGAAGAGTTGTTAACTCAGTCAGCTCCATCATGGGCACTGACCTCCATAGCATCCAGGACATCTTTAAGAAATGATTTCTTCGGTAAATGGATTTGGTTGGCGGTTTGATGTCTTTTTTTATATAGAAGCTTGTATGGCGTATAGCCCCAGGTTTGTGCTCCAAATGGGTTTCTTTTCCTCGTTTTTTTTTTGTTTGTTAGTTGGGGTTTTTTTTGTTTTAGTTAGCAGGGGTTCTTTTTTCCTTCTTTTTTTCAAAAAAAAAACCCTTTACGTTTTGTTTTTTTAAATTATTATTATTGATATAATGATTAGCTTGGTTAATATTTTGACTTTTATTATACATATTGATATATTGACTTGATTATTTTAATGTATTTTTTGTTGTCAATTTTCAATAATAATTAATAAAAAGATTTTAAAATGGGGAAAAAAAAGAAAAAGAAGTAATTCCTCAGACAGGTGGTATCCATCATTAAGGACCCTTATCATCCACGATAAGCCCCCTTCTCACTGCTACCATCAGGGAGGAGGTACAGGAGCCTGAAGCCACACACTCAGTGATTCAGGAACAGCTTCTTCCCCTCTGTCATCAGATTTCTGAACGGACATTGAACCCATGGACACTACCTCACTGCTTTTTTTTTGTACTACGTATTTAATTTAACTATTATCTATATATTTTACTGCAATTCAAGGTTTTTTTTCTATTTACCATGTATTGCGTTGTACTGCCGCTGTATAACAATAAATTTCATGACACGTGCCGGTGATATTAAACCTGATTCTGATGAGAGGTGTAACAGCAACAGAGGAACTGCGGTACAGGTCAATGGTCACGCGCAAGGTGATAACAAGGTAGATTGTGTGGACAAAGCCCATCTTATCAGACACAAGGTCCATTCAAGTGTTGTTAACAGCAAAATATAAACTGCCCTTCAGCCCGGTGGTACACGCATGTTTTACCTTCCGTCTGATGGGAGGTGGGAGGTGGAAGAGGAACCGCCGGGGGGGTAGGTGGGGTCTTGGAGAATGCTGGCTACTTTCCTGAGGCAGCAAGAAGTGTAGAGAGAGTCCACGGAGGGGAGGCTGGTTTCCATAGTGAGCTGAGCTTTGTCCACAACTCTCTTGCCGTCACGGGCGGAGCAGTTGCCACACCAAGTCGTGATGCATCCACATAGAACTTGTGCAGCCGCATGGAGGCAGTGGCCAAAGAAAAGCCCTCCAGTGCCCCCACTTCCTCAGAAGGCTCAGGAAATATGAAACGTCCCTGATGTCTCCTATCTCTTTTTACTGATATGCCTTAGAAAGCATCCTATCCAGCTGCATCCCAGCTTAGTAAGGCAGCCGTTCTGCCCAAGACTGTAAGAAATCGCAGAAAGTTCTATGTGCAGCCCAGCCCTCACCCAAACCAGCCTCTCCTCCGACGACTCTGTTTGCTCATCCCATTGCCTCGGGAAAGAGGCTAATATCCTTATTAAGACCTCTCCAAGAGTGGTCATCTCTCTTCTCCCCTCTCCTATTGGGTAGAGGATCACAAAATCCTGAGAACGTGAGCATCCAGTTCAAGGACTGATTCTGTCCTACTGCCATCAGGCACCTAAACAGACCTCTCATATGTTGAAAGATCAAAACCAGAATCAGGTTTAATATCACCAGCATATGTCGTGAAATGTGTTGTCTTTGCGGCAGCAGTACAATGCAATTTAACTATGTGTGGGCACGTGGCCAAGTGGTTAAGGCTTTGGACTAGCGACCTGAAAGTCGTGAGTTCGAGCCCCAGCTGAGGGAACGAGTTGTGTCCTTGAGCAAGGCACTTAATCACACATTGCTCTGCGATGACACTGGTGCCAAGCTGTATGGGTCCTAATGCCCTTCCCTTGGACGACATCGGTGGCGTGGAGAGGGGAGACTTGCAGCATGGGCAACTGCTGGTCTTCCATACAACCTTGCCCAGGCCTGTGTCCTGGAGAGTGAAGACTTTCCAGGCGCAGATCCATGGTCTCGCAAGACTAACGGATGCCTTTATATATATATAAATCACTTATTTAATTTAACTGCGTAAACACGAGGAATTCTGCAGATGCTGGAAATTCAATCCTCTCGTATCCCTTTTGCCTATCACCTGTCCAGCTCTTGGCTCCATCCCTCCCCCTCCTGTCTTCTCCTATCATTTCGGATCTCCCCCTCCCCCTCCAACTTTCAAATCCCTTACTCACTCTTCCTTCAGTTAGTCCTGACGAAGGGTCTCGGCCTGAAACGTCGACTGCACCTCTTCCTAGAGATGCTGCCTGGCCTGCTGCGTTCACCAGCAACTTTGATGTGTGTTGCTTTAATTTAACTAATTTATATTTATAATAGTTAAATAAGTAGGGCAAAATAAAAATTTTTAAAGTAGTGAGGTAGTGTCCATGGGTTCAATGTCCATTCAGAAATCTGATGGCACAGGGGAAGAAGCTGTTCCTGAATCATTGAGTGTGTGCCTTCAGGCTGGTAGCAATATGGCCCTTGTACTTTGTTTGTCTGTCTACTTGCAACAGAGTTCATTTTCTGTAAGTACAACACTATATTTTGCATTCTGTTTTCTTTTTTTGCTGCGGCATTGTACTTATTTATGGCATGACCTACCTGGATAGCACACTGAGCGAAAGCTTTTCACTGCTTCTCATTACAAGTAACTACAATAAGCCAGTAGCAATGAGAAACACTCCAAGGTTTTCATTAGCTAAAGTGTTTTTTTTTTGTTTATTGCTGGTCCTTCCATCTGGTTCCATTAGTCTACCAGCTGATTGGATGTAAATAAGGACAGGTTTATGGTCCACATTGCTTCATGTGTTTGCTGGTTTCCTGTAATGTAACAGCAAACAGCAGCCTCAGAAGTAACAGTGCTGTCATAGCAACAGTAGGCAGCCAGCCATCTGATGGTCTCAGTCTGATCAGTGAGCCATGAAACAGGGAATAAAGGAGGTCCTCAAACAACCTGCAAGGGTTAAACTTTGCTGAAAGATCCTTCACACGAGTCACTCTTTGCTGGAACTTCACCTTAACCTTCTCACATCTGACAACTGCTTCACTAGTTTTGTGTGTGTGTGTGTGTGTGTGTGTGTGTGTGTGTTTTGATGTATGCCTCAGTGTGTTTATGTGTGTATCTATGTGTGTCAGTGAGTGTGCGCCTACAAGGTGTGTCGTTTGCACGTATCTGTGTGTGCACATGTGTGTCAGTGTATGTGTGTGCCTCTATATATTCGTGTCTGTAGGTGTTTGTGTGTGTGTGAGTGTGTATGTGTGTGACTGTGTATGTGTGAGAGTGAGAGAGTGTGTGTGAGTGTGGTGTGTGTGAGTGTGTGTGTGTGTGTGTGTGTGTGTGTGTGTGTGTGAGTGTGTGTGTGTGAGTATGTGTGTGTGTGAGTGGTGTGTGTGTGTGTGAGAGTGTGTGACTGTGTGTGTGTGTGAGTGTGTGAGTGTGTATGTGTGTGACTGTGTATGTGTGAGAGTGAGAGAGTGTGTGTGTGTGAGAGTGTGTGTGTGTATGTGAGAGTGTGTGTGTGTGAGTGTGTGTGTATGTGCGTGACTGTGTATGTGAGTGTGTGTGTGCGAGTGTGAGTGTGAGTGTGTGTGTGTGTGTGTGAGAGTGTGTGTGTGTGTATGTGAGAGTGTGTGTGTGTGACTGTGTGTGTGAGTGTGTGTGTGAGAGAGAGTATGTGTGTGTGAGTGTGTATGTGTGAGAGTGAGAGAGTGTGTGTGTGTGAGTGTGTGTGTATGTGTGAGTGTGTGTGTGTGAGTGTGTGTGTGAGTGTGTGTGAGAGTGTGTGTGTGTGTGTCTGTGTGAATGTGTGTGTGTGTGTGCGCGCACATTATTTTTAATCCACCCCTCACTCTCATTATCAGATGCCATCTTATTTTGCTTTGAAATATCCTTAAAAAGATCCATGATTGACATGTCTCAGCAGATATCCTGGAGCACTGCACCCCCCTCATGGACTGTTCCATCTGCCCCTGTGTAAAACATATTTCTGTCACTGAGCACTGCAGTGAACAGTTCAGACCTCGTTCTGTGCAGATGCTGGAACCTGGAGACAAATACTGTACAACTGCTGAAGAAACCCAGTGGGTCAATCAGCATCTGTGGAGGAAAGTCAGCTTTTTCTTTCAAATGTCTTTCCCTGAACAGCTGCCTCCTGATCCCCCCGATTCAACCCCCCGCCAAATTCCTCCAGCAGTTTGTTCTTTGTTCATGGACTTTCAGAGACATTTCTACAATTCAAATGAGCAATGTTATTTGAAGTTCTCAAACCAACAATCCTGCTTTGCCATCCAGTCCCATCTCCTTCCTGAATCCCTGCTTTCCACCATTTCTGCTGGAACGCACGTTTGTAAATGGGATCTTTCTCTGCACATTCTGACAGGGGAGGTGAGCAGCGGAAGTTGTGCTCTGAATTGGTGCTAACATAGAACACAGAAATCTACAGCACATTACAGGCCCTTCGGCCCACAATGTTGTGCCGACCATGTAACCTACTCTAGAAGCTGCCTAGAATTTCCCTACCACTTAACCCTCTAAGCTCCATGTACCTATCCAAAAGTCTCTTAAAAGACCCTATTTTACCCGCCTCTACCACCTTCACTGGCAGTACATTCCACACACCCACCACTCTCTGTGTGAAAAACTTACCTCTGATGAGGTTCTGAAAATGGAATTTAGGTAGTTAGGTTCAAAGTTCAAAGTATATTTATTATCAAAGTACAAATATATCATCATATAGTACCCGGGAATTCATTTTTCTTGTGAGCATATTCAATAAATACATAATAGAATAATAACCAATGGAAGATACCACTAACTGGGGTGTTTAACTAATGTGCAGATAAAAAATAAAGAAATAATAGTAATAAATTAATAAGAAATAAATATTGAGAACCTCCAAGAGGACCACAACCTTGTCGTAGGGATTGGAGGCTTGTGTGGCTCAATGTCCCAGAGAGCCTTGCTGGCTGGAGTCGGGGCCTTGTGCTTTGGCTTTTGGTAGGGTCACCCATGCCAAATGGGTCAAAGGGTAGAGGGCATATTAAAAGTTGTCCACCATTCATGCAGGTTCAAGGGTTCAGTTCAGGGCTAACAACCCCTGACTGGTCAAGAAGAAACTGTTACAGAAACATACCTGCCTCTCGTCCCCCGTTCTTCACTCATGGCCTGCCTTCGGCTGGCTGGACAGGCAGCTCTCTAACTGTCGGTTCTGTCCTCCTCACAATCTGCAGGTCAACCAGCATCTGTGGGAGCAGATGGGCTGTAAACACTTCAGGTGTCCTGCGACTCAAAGCATCGAGAGCCCTTTGACCTTCACAGATGCTGCTCGGCCCGTTGAGTTCCCTCGGCAGAATGTATGTTGCTCCAGATTCCAGCATCTGCGGGCTCTGTGTCTCTCCCATTCCTTACAAAATCCTAGACTATTGGTCACCTGCCATTATTGTAAGTTTTGTCTGTATCACACATAAAAACTTTAATACCAGCGACCCAGGTCCAATTCCCACTGCTACCTGTAAGGAGTGTTTGTATGTTCTCCCCTTGACCGTGTGGGTTTCCTCTGGGTGCTCTGGTTTCCTCCCACAGTCCAAAGGCGTCCTGGTTGGTAGGTTAATTGGTCATTGTGAATTGTCCCGTGATTAGACTCGGGTTCATCGAGGGGTTGCTTCACGACACGGCTTGAAGGGCCGGAAGGGCCTATTCCGTGCTGTATCTCAATAAATAATAATTAAAAAAACAACAATTCATTCTGGGTTTCAACACGTAAAAACCCACTTTGTTTTAGCACCTTTTATGTCTCCTTCAGAAAACTGGAACGTACCTTATAGACTGTGAGGTACAGTGGATTGATGAAAGCAGCCATTCTGTGCACGACAGGCTCTCTGAATGAACAATATGATCATTTTTATGATGTTGGAAAAATTATAGTTGTCTTGGACATGAAGGATACCTTGGAGAGATATAGACAGCAGATGCTGAAACCTGGAGCAATAACCACAATGCTGGAGAAACTCCCAAATAAAAGGAATTCGATGTGAAATATCAACTGAATATTTCCCTCCATGGATGCTGCCTGACCTGCTGAGCTCCTTCAGCATCTTGCTTGTTGATCAAGGATAATTTCCCTACTCTTTATCGAAGTGATAGCTAGGAATATATCACACCTTGCTTAGAAGGCAGGCTTAATAGTCAAGTAATTTAATGACATCACATTTTGAAAGAACAATACTCCTTCAGTGCCCCACTGAGACATCAGTGTAGGTTTTCCTGTGCTGATCTCTGGGGTGAACTTAATTCCACAACCTTCGTAAAATCATAAAGCAATCCTTTGCCATGTTACAAACAACTTCATCCCTAAATTCTGCAGCTTCCAATCTCCCACCCTTTTCCCAAGTGCTCACACAGTGCTACTGAACAGATAGATCTAGGTTACAGAACGGGTCAAAGTTCAAAGTTCAAAGCAAATTTATTATCGAAGCGCGTACATGTCACCATACACTACCCTGAGGTTCATTCTCTTGCAGGCATTCGCAGCAGAGCAAAGAAATACAATGGAATCAATGAAAATCTACACACAAAGAAAAAGAATTTCTGGATATATATTGTATACATTTCTCTGACATTAACTGTACCTATTGAACCTATTGATCAAGGATTGACAAACAACCAATGTGCAAAAGAAAACAAATGGTGCAAATACAAAACAAAACAAACAATAAAAATAGTATATAAATAGTAAATGAAAAATACTGAGATCATGTGTTGAAAGTGAGCCTGTAGGTTGTGGAATCAGTTCAGTGTTGGGGTGAGAGAAGTTATCCACACTGGTTCAGGGGCCTGAGTTTGAGAAAATTGGGTATGTCACCTAAAACATTCACAAATTTCAACAGAGAGCATTCTGACAGACTACATCACTGTCTGGTATTGGGGGCTGGGGGAAGAGCTGTGAACTCAGTCAGCTCTATCATGGGCACTAGCCTCCGTAGTATCCAGGACATCTTCAAGGAGTGATGTTTCAAAAAGGCAGCATCCGAAACATCCATCATTAAGGACCCTCATCACCCAGGACATGCCCTCTTCTCATCAGGAAGGAGGTACAGAAGCCTGAAGGTGCACACTCAACGATTCAGGAACAGCTTCTTCCCCTCTGCCATCCGATTTTGGAAAGGACATTGAAGTCATGAACACTACCACACTACGTTTTCATTTCCATTTCTGTGCTATTTATTGAACTACGTATTTAATATATACATACTTACTGAAATTCAGTTTTTCCCCTATTATTATGTACTGCATTGTACAGCTGCCACAAAGACAACACATTTCACGACATATGCCGGGGATATTAAACCTGATTCTGAAAGGTAACAACTGTTCCTGAACCTGGTGGCGTGGGGCCTTCTGTACTTCCTTCCCACTGGCAGCAGCAAGAAGGCAGGATGGCCAGTCGGTCCATTAAATCTGTGCTAGCTCTCTGCCAGAGTAAAATTAAGAAGCAGCGGTAACGTGTTTACACCTCTCTTTCTGTTTTGTTACACACATGGCCTCTAAGCGGCAGCTTGCCAGGATGGATCTCTGCATTTTGCAGTGCATGAAAATCCATTCTCTAGGAAAATGTTGATATTTCTCCAGCACGCCTTTGATGACGGTCTGTGTGGATGATGGAGAAGGCCCCCTCCTGGTGACAGCCGTGCTGCAGTGGGCACGTGTGCTTATCCAGCCTGTTTATTAGACTCTTGCCGGCAGCTGGAAGAGGCAGCCTGGGTCACAGGAGCAGATAACGAAACAGAACATCATGACTCAAAATCCCTTTTGGAACTGTCTCCCAATGTCTTCAGCAGACTGCCTCATTATTGGGGGAGGGAGAGAACATTTAAACCTGACTGTAATTAATTGCAACCGGTGACTGAGGATTAGTTTTCCATATATGTGTCAACAGAACTACCTTTTCTCCAGCCAGAATGCACAGGATTTTCAGAGTGTATTGAATGCAAGGACAAACAGGATTAGTTTGCATTGAAATAGCATAAATCAGCTTAGTCATACAAATGTTAGTCATCCACCCACCCACCGACTTCATAGGGCCTGAGTTTATCAGGGACACGTTGATGATACTCACATAATTTATCTAATTGTATCATTTAATGAGTCGCCTGCAGTTCATTCAGCATACTCATTCTTAAGCACGAGAGAAGGCAACGTCAAAATTCCCATCCCTTACTCCCATTTCCTCACCCTTTCAAACTGCTGATGAGTCGTTTTTCATTAATATGCAGCGTTACGATTAATATCACGAAGATGTGACCCACTTGAGTAAAAGAAGTTTGCCCATCCCCCCCACTGACTCTCTGCAATTTAGAAAGACTGATCTCTTTAAAATTTGATTTCACAACTGGGATGTAGGTTTCAGATCAAGGCCGGGACTGATTTACTCATTGGGCCTTTGTGACTGTGAATGAAGTCACCAGAGAGAGACTGAAGCTAGTGATATAGAAACTTTTATTTGGCAAAACAAGCAGGCATCATACTTGAGACACTCCTGGAAGAAGAGGCCTGCTAAACTCAGAGCACATCACATTTTTTATACACTTGAGATCACTGGTAACTCAATACAATTTCAATAATTACAATGACATCATTTACTTCCATACCTTAAGTTGACTATGTTTCCTTTGAGTTACATATAATTTTCAGACACCTATATCGTCACACCTACACTCCGGAGACCCTGGACTGAATGTTAATCACCACTGTCTCTGAGCTGCATTCATGCATATGCAGACATCTCAGGTCAATGAGGCCTTTGTTGGTTTGCAATCGACCCCAGTCTGCAGCTCCAGGAAGAACATTGTTCTGAGCTGCATTTTAAACTCAATCTACAGTCCACATTCAGATCTGAACACTGGTTGCTGTTGAAATTAATATTTGCTATATACCCTAACTCCAGAATACACTCTTAACAGTGCCGTCCTGACTACGTGCCCCCACCCCCCCCCCCAGTGCTGTTGAGCATCGCTGTGGAATTGAATCAGCATACCTTCATACCAACAGTATAAACACACCTAGTGGAGTAAGTGGAGCTGGGCTTTGTATGAGAGACACAGCAAAAGTTAAAAATCTTGTGGCAAAATCTCTAAAACCAACCAATAAATTAGCATTCCCAATTTTGGGGAAAAAAGTACTGGTATAGGATGCAAGACTGTACTTGGGAAAATTATTTACCATTTTATTTTTCATAAGATTTATGTCTGGTACAACAAGGGAGACCACTCAGTCAAGGGGTAGCACAGTAGCCTAGTGGTTAGCACAACCGCCTTACAGCTACAGCGATGATGGATTAGGGTTCAATTCCCACTGCTCCTGTACAGCTCATACATTCTCCCACATGGACTTCCTCGGGTTGATCCAATTTCCTCCCGCGTTCCAAAGATGTATGGTTAGGGTTAGTGAGTTGTGGTCATGCTATGGTCCCACAAGTGTGGAGATGCTTGTGGCTTTTCACTGAATGCTTTGAAGTACCTGTGGCAAATCAAGCTGATTTTAAATGCCTGCTGACCACATCCATGTTGTATCAGATAATGAAATGACCTGTATGGATGGCATGCAGAACTGACTCCTTCACTGTGCTGAGTGCGTGTGGCAAGAATAAACTAAGTTACCAATTTATTAATTTGCATTCTAGGTGCTAATGTACTGATTCACCAAGTTGAAATTGGATGGAGATATGAGAAAGGGATAAGATCTGATTCCACATTCTCTAGATTTACTGCTGATTTATTTGAGGAGCCTTACCACCCAGGACATGCCCACTTTTCATTTCCACCATCTCACACACACACAAACACACACACACACACGTAACACAGTGCAATACATGAAATTCACTATAAACTACAATAAGAATATTCTTTTTCTAATTTATACTATCTTTTCTACAGTATATAGTGCATCAATTTTATTAACAGTAATTTTAAAGCATGGAACACGTCCTGAGACCCAACAAGTCAGACCTCGACCCGCAAACACCTGAAGCCGGGAATGCTTTCGAACTCTGGCTGGCCTGCTTCGAATCATATGTGGAGGAGATTGAAGAGACCGAGTCCGCCGCGAAGCGCAGAATTCTCCTCTCCAGGGTCAGTCCACGGGTCTACTCAATGATAAGAGACCAGCCGAGCTATGACGGCGCGATGAGCACCCTCAGAAGACAATACCTGTGGCCAGTAAACACTGTTTATGCGCGACATCACTTGGCAACGTGGCAGCAGCGGCCCGGAGAGTCGAGCGCTGGGTTCGTCCGGGCCCCACAGACACTCGTGCGGACCTGCGATTGCCGGGGGCTGACGGCCGAACAGCATGCGGAGCTCCTAGTAAGAGACACCTTTGTCACGGGGACCAGGTCAGTGTATGTGCGCCAGCGGCTGCTGGAACCCGCCGATCTTACCTTAAGTTCGGCGATTGAGCTGGCCGACACGCTGGAGGCCGCTCTGCACAACTCTGACGCTCTCCAGGCACGCGATCTCCTAACAGCCCCGTGGACGCCGCAGACCCCGCAACCCGCTGGTGAATCGACCTCGGCTGCTGCCAGTCATGAGTCTGTGAAGTGCTACTTCTGCGGACTCGAGAAGCATCCCCGGAAACGCTGCCTGGCCTGAGAAGCTACCTGCTCCAGCTGCGGAAAGAAGGGCCACTTCGCCAAGGTCTGTAAGTCCAAACTGCGAGCGGGATCGAGCGGCGCCACGTGCGAGGCGTGGGGTCGCCATCTTGGCCGTCGATGTCCTGCCTGCACGCCACCACCATATGCGAGACATGGGGGCGTCCATCTTGCTCGGCGCCACCTCGCACCGCCTATGACCCACGCGTGCTCACCAGGCACCCCACCGCACTGGACCAAGACAGCGACTCAACTCTGGCCTCTGTGACCCTCCACCAAAGTGCTCCCCAGCAGCTCGCAAGATCAATGATGGACATCCTGGTGGAGGGGCAAAGGGTGAATGTGGTAACTGGGTTACCTGTCTGGACATGCCCCCCTGCTGACTGCTCTTGTGGCTCCTCCCACAGACCCCTGAATAAAGGTGATTGTGTCACTGCTCCTCCCTCAGTCCAGGACAGACATACAACATGGACGTGGATCCATTTTACTGTTAATAAAAGCCTTTCAGTATTTACTCTATTTCCAGTCTTTTGGAGTAATTGATAGTGAATCATCTGCTAATCAAAATGGCTTCTTTGTTATGTTATAATTAAAATGGTTTCTCTGTGATGTTAACCGCTGAGACAGTGATTCTTTCTCTAGCGGCTGGCAGCTTGTTTGGGTTATCACTAATGATAAGGAGGGAATGAACCAATGAGTGTCCATGATATTCTTTTTCTGGGGTGATATTCTGTCTCATATGGCTGGGAACCGGTGTGTTTGGCGGGCTTTTCAGGAGAGACCTGGAGAAGACGGACGTGCTGGAAGCACTCTGGTCCATCGCCTTGGGTGATCCCGAGCGGCGAGTCGAGGGGGTCGGAGTGGATCGCAGGGTGAAGAGAGAAGACCCGGGGTATTTGAGCTCTAACTGTGTGTGCACGAAGAAATTGACCTTTGATAAGTCTGGTGCCTTTTTCTTTTTCTTTTATATTGTATCTCTATTAATCTCATAGTCCCAGTAAGATTTATAGAGTGTAATCTGCAAAGTGTACATTATGTGCTGTCCGATAGTTGATGTTTGAGCTCGTATCAGGTGGCATTGCACAGAAACCAATGCAACCAGGAGATACGGTTGGGTGGCGGATGGGGTTTCCCCTAGATAAATACGAGCCGATATAGCTGAGCGTTACATACACATAACACATAAACCAAAATATTACCATATAATAACTTATATATGTTTTATTACAAAATATAATTCAAAAAGTATGTGTGTACAGCACAAGAAAACAGTAAACAGCTCGCTATTCTAGTGACAAGACCTTAGTGGTCACAACCTGAGGGAAGAAGCTACTACCCAGCCTGGCAGTCCTAGTCCTGATGCTCCTGTACCTCCTTCCTGACAGTAGTGAATCAGAGAGATTGTGGGGTGGGTGATCAGGATCCTCAACAATGCTTTGGACCCTTCCTCTGCAACGCTCCCCGTAAATGTCACAAATGGGGGACACCCCAGTGATCACCTCGGTGGATTTAACTATCCATTGTAGGGTCTTGTGGTCTGATATCTTGCAGCTTCCATACCACACAGTGATGCACCCAGACAGGGTACTCTCCAATACTCTCAATGGTGCTCCTGCAGAAAGTTGTTAGTATGGGAACAGGGAGCATCACGCCTCAGAACATGTAGATGCTGCTGTGCCCTCTTGACTAGTGAGGAGGTGTTTTGGTCCAGGTTAGATCATCTGTTATGTGCACATTTCAAGAAACGTTGTGCTATTTACTCTTTCCACAGCAGAGCCACTGATGTGTAATGAAGAGTGGTGACCTGTGACTTGAGGTCCATAATCATCCCTTTTGCCTTGTCCACGTTGAGACTCAAGTTATTGTTCTCACACCATTTGACAAGCCTCTCTGCCTCTCTCTGTACACTGACTCATCATCGTCACTGATGAGGCCAACCACTGTTGTATCATCGGTGAAGGTGAAGATGCAAGTTGAGCTGGATCTGGCAGTGCAGTCATGAGTCAGCAGTGTGAACAGCAGCAGGTTAAGCTCATAGTGCTGGGGGTGGGGGGTGGGGGGTTCGCCAGTGCTCAGCACGACAGAGCTCGAGATGTTGCTGCTGCTCAGACTGACTGGGGTCTTTCTCTGGAGGAGTCCAAGGTCCATTTACAGAGACGGGCGTTGAGTCCCAGCAGGGACAGTTTACCCACCAGCCTCTGAAGGATGAACACCGATAAACAGTATCCTGGCATATGACACATCATTTTCTAGGAGGGTCAGCATGGAGTGAGGGTTGAGGATAAGGCATCATCAGTGACGTGAGTGGAAAGGGTCCAATGTACAATAGCTTTGTGTGGGTCTATCCCGGCTAGGACCCTCGTACCTTTGTGTGGGTCTATCCCGGCTAGGACCCTCGTACCTTTGTGTGGGTCTATCCCGGCTAGGACCCTCGTACCTTTGTATGGGTCTATCCCGGCTAGGACCCTCGTACCTTTGTGTGGGTCTATCCTGGCTAGGACCCTCGTACCTTTGTGTGGGTCTATCCCGGCTAGGACCCTCGTACCTTTGTGTGGGTCTATCCCGGCTAGGACCCTCGTACCTTTGTGTGGGTCTATCCCGGCTAGGACCCTCGTACCTTTGTGTGGGTCTATCCCGGCTAGGACCCTCGTACCTTTGTGTGGGTCTATCCCGGCTAGGACCCTCGTACCTTTGTGTGGGTCTATCCCGGCTAGGACCCTCGTACCTTTGTGTGGGTCTATCCCGGCTAGGACCCTTGTACCTTTGTATGGGTCTATTCTGGCTAGGACCCTCGTACCTTTGTATGGGTCTATCCCGGCTAGGACCCTCGTACCTTTGTGTGGGTCTATCCCGGCTAGGACCCTCGTACCTTTGTGTGGGTCTATTCCGGCTAGGACCCTCGTACCTTTGTGTGGGTCTATCCCGGCTAGGACCCTCGTACCTGTGTGTGGGTCTATCCCGGCTAGGACCCTCGTACCTTTGTGTGGGTCTATCCCGGCTAGGACCCTCGTACCTTTGTGTGGGTCTATCCCGGCTAGGACCCTCGTACCTTTGTGTGGGTCTATCCCGGCTAGGACCCTCGTACCTTTGTGTGGGTCTATCCCGGCTAGGACCCTCGTACCTTTGTGTGGGTCTATCCCGGCTAGGACCCTCGTACCTTTGTGTGGGTCTATCCCGGCTAGGACCCTCGTACCTTTGTGTGGGTCTATCCCGGCTAGGACCCTCGTACCTTTGTGTGGGTCTATCCCGGCTAGGACCCTCGTACCTTTGTATGGGTCTATCCCGGCTAGGACCCTCGTACCTTTGTATGGGTCTATCCCGGCTAGGACCCTCGTACCTTTGTATGGGTCTATTCTGGCTAGGACCCTCGTACCTTTGTGTGGGTCTATCCCGGCTAGGACCCTCGTACCTTTGTGTGGGTCTATCCCGGCTAGGACCCTCGTACCTTTGTGTGGGTCTATCCCGGCTAGGACCCTCGTACCTTTGTATGGGTCTATCCCGGCTAGGACCCTCGTACCTTTGTGTGGGTCTATTCTGGCTAGGACCCTCGTACCTTTGTGTGGGTCTATTCTGGCTAGGATCCTCGTACCTTTGTGTGGGTCTATCCCGGCTAGGACCCTCGTACCTTTGTCTGGGTCTATCCCGGCTAGGACCCTCGTACCTTTGTGTGGGTCTATCCCGGCTAGGACCCTCGTACCTTTGTGTGGGTCTATCCCGGCTAGGACCCTCGTACCTTTGTATGGGTCTATCCCGGCTAGGACCCTCGTACCTTTGTATGGGTCTATTCTGGCTAGGACCCTCGTACCTTTGTGTGGGTCTATTCTGGCTAGGATTCTTATCACCTTTGTGTGGGTCTATCCCGGCTAGGACCCTCGTACCTTTGTGTGGGTCTATCCTGGCTAGGACCCTCGTACCTTTGTGTGGGTCTATCCCGGCTAGGACCCTCGTACCTTTGTGTGGGTCTATCCTGGCTAGGACCCTCGTACCTTTGTGTGGGTCTGACCTGGCTAGGACCTTTATCACCTTTGTATGGGTCTGACCTGGCTAGGACCTTTATCACCTTTGTATGGGTCTGACCTGGCTAGGACCTTTATCACCTTTGTATGGGTCTATTCTGGCTAGGACCCTCGTACCTTTGTGTGGGTTTATTCTGGCTAGGACCCTCGTACCTCTGTGTGGGTCTATCCTGGCTAGGACCCTCGTATCTTTGTATGGGTCTATTCTGGCTAGGACCCTCGTACCTTTGTGTGGGTCTATTCTGGCTAGGACCCTCGTACCTTTGTGTGGGTCTGACCTGGCTAGGACCTTTATCACCTTTGTATGGGTCTATCCTGGCTAGGACCCTCGTACCTTTGTATGGGTCTATCCTGGCTAGGACCCTTATCACCTTTGTATGGGTCTATCCTGGCTAGGACCCTCGTACCTTTGTATGGGTCTATCCTGGCTGGGACCCTTATCACCTTTGTATGGGTCTATCCTGGCTAGGACCCTCGTACCTATGTATGGGTCTATTCTGGCTAGGACCCTCGTACCTTTGTGTGGGTCTATTCTGGCTAGGACCCCCGTACCTTTGTGTGGGTCTATTCTGGCTAGGATCCTCGTCACCTTTGTATGGGTCTATCCTGGCTAGGACCCTTATCACCTTCATGTGGGTCTATCCTGGCTAGGACCCTTGTCACCTTTGTGTGGGTCTGTCCTGGCTAGGACCCTTGTCACCTTTGTTTGGGCCTGTCCTGGCTAGGATCCTCGACGCCTTGGCTGTGTTCAGTTAGGGCGCCTGTTCCTCAAGGGGAGAGGGGACATTCCTTGAGGTCACATCATACAGTATATCAGATGGAGCCCAGAAGGCGTTCAGCCTATCAGGAAGGGAGTTGCGGTTGTTAATGACTTGCAACCCGTTATGTTTTGAATACCTTGCCACATGTGCCTCATGCCCCTGGTGTCACAGAGGTGTCTGTGAATTATCTATGTGTACCCATGCCTTGCTTTCCTGATGGCATGGAAGAGCATAGCTTTTGCTGACCTTTGTCACCCTCTCCTCCGACCTGAAGGCAGTGTCCCAATCCCTAATCAGTGCACGAACCTGTGCAGTCAGCCATGGCAATGTAGCGTTTAATCACAGTAACATCCTCGATGCATTTTCCTCCCTATCCAGTTACTGATTCTGCAAATTCAACTTTGTTGACGGGATGACAGTCCCACCCTGGCTCACATCTCCACTAGAGGCAACGTACTGCAGCCAATTAACCTGCCGCTCACCCATCTCAGGGACACGAGAGGAAACTGGAGCACCCTGAGGAAACCCACATGGTCACGGGAAGGACATGCAAACTCCACTCAGACGGCAATGGAGGTCACGGTTGAACCCAGACAAAGGTCCGAAATCACAGGAGCAGCAAGTGAGCAGGACTTGTGTGTGTTGTGGCTGCTCGGTTAACAGAGAAAGTGCAGAGTGCAGACAGACAATAAAAGGGCAAGGCCATAACAAGATTCAGACTCAGCCAGCAGACCCTTGGACAGTGCCGAGTTTAGAGAAGGCAGAGTGGGCGAGGTCAGGGGAGGTCAGGCAAGTCAGTGTGGCAGTAGACAAACTGAGAGATCTGGTCTCATCAAGAGCTGGTAGATTGGTTTACTATTGTTCCATCTACCGAGGTACAGTATAAAACTGTTTCACATGCCATCCATAGCAATAATTCCATTACAAAAGTACATTTGAGGTAGCACGAGGCGAAAATTGACAATAAACTGGACTGGTCAAAGAACACTGAGGCTGTCTACAAGAAGGGTCAGAGCCGTCTCTATTTCCTGAGGAGACTGAGGTCCTTTAACATCTGCCGGACGATGCTGAGGATGTTCTACGAGTCTGTGGTGGCCAGTGCGATCATGTTCGCTGTTGTGTGCTGGGGCAGCAGGCTGAGGGTAGCAGACACCAACAGAATCAACAAACTCATTCGTAAAGCCAGTGATGTTGTGGGGATGGAACTGGACTCTCTCACGGTGGTGTCTGAAAAGAGGATGCTGTCCAAGTTGCATGCCATCTTGGACAATGTCTCCCATCCACTACATAATGTACTGGGTGGGCACAGGAGTACATTCAGCCGGAGGCTAATTCCACCGAGATGCAACACAGAGCATCATAGGAAGTCATTCCTGCCTGTGGCCATCAAACTTCACAACTCCTCCCTTGGGGGGTCAGACACCCTGAGCCAATAGGCTGGTCCTGGACTTATTTCCTGGCATAATTTACATATTATTATTTAATTATTTATGGTTTTATATTTATACTGTATTCTTGGTTGGTGCAACTGTAACGAAACCCAGTTTCCCTCGGGATCAATAAAGTATGACTATGACTAGAATGAGGAATATTATAAACTGAAATTCTGTATGTACTGCAGATCTTGAGCAATACACACAAAACGCTGGAGAAAATCAGCAGGTCAGTCAGCATCTTTGGAAATAAGTAGACAGTCAACGTTTCGGACTGAGGCCCTTCTTCAGGAAGCGGGAAGACGCCAGAACAAGAAGGTGAGGGAAGGGGAAGGAGGACAGCTGGAGGGTGTGTGAGAAAGGTAAAGGGTTGCAGAAGAAGGAGTCTGATAGGCGAGGAGAGTGGACCGTGGGAGAAAGGGAAGGAGGAGGGGCAACAGGGGGAGGTGACAGGTAAGAGAGAAGAGGTAAGAGGCCAGAGTGAGGAATAGAAGGAGAGGGTGGCCTCATCACGGCAAAAGAGGAGGCTATGGACCGACGTGTCAGAACACGAATGGGAATTGGAATTAAGATGGTTGGCCACTGGGAATTTCCAGTTTTGGTGGATGGAGGGGAGGTGTTCGACAAAGTGAGAAAGTAAGGAGGCATGGGATCCAAGGGGACCTTGCTTTGTGGATCCAGAACTGGCAAAAAGTCGTTGTAGACAGGTCATATTCTGCATGGAGGCTGGTGTCCAGTGGTGTGCCTCAGGGATCTGTTCTGGGACCCCTACTCTTCGTGATTTTTATAAATGACCTGGATGAGGAAGGGGAGGGATGGGTTAGTAAGTTTGCCGATAACACGAAGATGTGAATGGAGAGATTCGGTAGACCACCGGACAGAGTGGACTTGGAGCGAGGGTCCGAAGGTCAGTGACGATTGGAGGAGGTCGACGGTGGACAAATGGTTTATCAGTGAGCTCCAACATTGAGCATTAAACTGTTTCATGAGAATGGGCCCTTTTTCTTTTTTTCTTTTCTTTACTAACCATATAGTCAAATTAAGAATGATAAAGCTCAATCATTTAATCGCATATTGTGTACTGTTTGTTATCTCACGGTACTCATCGTGCAGCATCCAACCAAACGTCTCGTCGGCAGTTAGAGGAGAAAAGATCCAGAGAAGGCAGAGAACAAGAGCAGGGTGTCCAAGAAAAGGAGGAGGGTTGGAGACGGGAGAAAGGGTCATCAGTGCGGGCTGGAGAACCCTTGCCAAAGAAGTGGCCTTGGATACGGGAGAGATGGAGGAGCTCAGTGTCCGAGATGCTGAAGGAATTTGCTGAGTTCCTCCAGCATTTTGTGTGTGTGCTGCTGTAGAACATACGGCAGTGAGACAGTGACAGAGAAAGGGCAGTGCAGACGGACAACAAGCTGCAAGCTCATAACAAGCTAGATTGTGAGTTCAAGAATCACACTCAGGTTTAATGACACTGGCAAATGTCATGAAACTTGATTTCTAGCAGCAGTACATTGCAATACACAATGAAAGCTATAAATTATATACGTATATACAATTGAATAGATAGTGCAAAAAGAGAGCAAAAAAAGAAAAAAACTAAGTAGTGAGGTAGTGTACGTGGGCTCATGGTCCATTCAGAGATGTGTTGGCCATGTAGGGCAGGGGAAGAAGCTGTTCCTGAATCACTGAGTGGGTATCTTCAGGTGGGTATCTTCAGGCTGTGTACCTCCTTCCTGATGGTAGCAATGAGAAGAGGGCATGTCCAGGGTGATGGGGCGGGGTGGGGGGGGGGTCCTTAATGATGGATGTAGCCTTTCTGAGGCATCACCTTTTGAAGATGTCCCAGATGCTGGGGAGGCTGGTGCCCATGATGGAGCTGACTGAGTTCACAACTCTCTGCAGCTTTCTTGCAGTCCTGTGCAGAGGCCCCTCCATAGCTGACTCTGATGTAACCAGTTAGAATGCACTCCGCAGTACCTCTGTAGAAACTTCTGAGAGTCCTTGGTGACATACCAAGTCTCCTCAAACTCCTAATGAAATATAACCGCTGTCATGCCCTTTTTATAACTGCATCAGCGTGTTGAGCCCAGGGTAGATATTCAGGGATGTTGACTCCCAGGAGCTTAAAACTGATCCCTTGATGAAGACGGGTGTGTTTACCAGTGAATTTCTCTTCCTGAAGTCCACAATCAATCCCTTGGCCTTAATGACGTTGAGTGTGAGGTTGGTAGTCCAACACCACTCGACCAGCTGATCTATCTTGCTACTGTGCGCCACTTCATCATCACCAGAGATTCTGCCAACAATAGCTGTGTCCTCAGCAAACTTATAGGTGGTACCTGAGCTGAGCCTAGCCACATAGTCACGGGCGTAGACAGAGTAGAGCAGTGGGCTAAGTATGCATCCTTGAGATGCACCAGTGTTGATTGTCAGTGAGGAAGAAATGTTATTTCTAATCCGCATTGGATGGTGCCTGCATACAAAGCTCCTTCAGTCGACATCTTCAGAATAGGTCATGAAACCCTATATATTTCTCTTCGTTTTTTGTCTTTGACTTTTGTTTTTCATCTTGGATGTGATTCTTGAATTGCTGGATCCTGTGACTTGCTATTTGGAGGTCGCCTGGCTGTTCCAGTGCACTGCGGTGTCCAAGAGAATTCCGGGAGGCAGAGACAACATGCACAAACCTCATGGCGGGTAGGCTGCCGGATGGGGCGCAAGCCAACGGTTGACTCCATTTTGCCAATTAAAGCGAAGAGGGAGATTGAAACGTTGAGGGGGGGTCCCAGCTGCCTGTCTTTTGATCGCTCTGCTACCGGAGAGGGAAGAGCCTGGGGTTTGATGATCATGCTGCTTTTCTTTTCTTTCTTGGTTTCATGGTTCCCCAGAGAAAAAGAATTTCGGGGTTGTATACTTCGATAATAAATGAAGCTTTGAAGCTTTGAACCTTTGAGCATTGCCTATGGTCTCCCGATAAGGAAGTCAAGGATCCAGTTGCAGACGAATTACAGAGGCCCAGGTTTTGGAGGTTGTTTGAGACTTCAGTCAGGATTATTTGAAGAAATCCTTGTCCAGTTTTCATCAGCACCAGGAGTCCCAACACACTCAACCACTGCTATACTACGATTAGCCATGCATGCCTGGACCGCATCTTGGGAAATCGGATCACTTGGCCGTCCTTCTCCTAGCTACATACAGGCTGAGGCTAAAGAGCAAATTTCCAGAGATATGGACAACAAAAGGGTGTTCACAGAAGGCAGCAGAGCAGCAACAAGATTGCTTCAGGTCGATGGACTGAGCCATGTTCAAGGAGTCATCAGAGGACCTGAGTGAAAACACCACAGTTGTCATGGACTTTGTATAAACAGTCACAAATGAGAGTGTCCCCACAAAGTCATTCAGAGTCTCCCCCAACCAAAAGCACTGGATGAACCATGATTTCTGCAAGTTGCTGAGGACCAGATCAATGGCACCCAGGTCTGGTGACCAAGTGAAATACGAGAAGTCCAGATACGATCTCCAGAAAGTCATTTCACGTGCAACGTGGCAATTCTGGACCAAACTAGAGTCACTGAGAGATGCTCGACAGCTGTGGTGGGGTTTGAACGCTACCACTTCCTACAAAGAGGAACCAAGTAACATAAGTGACAGCAAGGCTCTGGTCCCGGTAAACTCAATGCCTTCTGTGCTCACTTTGACCGTCGAAACATGCAGAAATGTTCACGAGCTCCCACAGACCCCGATGGCCCTGTGATTTCAGTCTCTGAGGCTGACCATGAGAGCATAGTTCTGGAGAGTGAACTCATGGAAAGCATCCAGCCTAGACAGGTACTTGGCTGAGCAGTAAAGGCTTAGGCTGATCAACTGGCTGGAGTGTTCACCGAAATCTTTAACCTCTCACTTTGGCAGTCTGAGGCACCCACCTGCTTCAAGCAGCCTTCAATTATACGATGCCTAAGAAGAACGTGACAGCATGCCTCGATGACTATCATCCAGTAGCACCTACATCCACAGTGATGAAGTGTTTTGAGAGGTTGGTGATGAAGCAAATCAACTCTTGCCTGAGAAGCAACTTGGACCCACTCCGGTCTGCCTGCTGGCACAACAAGTCCACAGCAGATGCTATTTCACTGGATTTTCACTTAAACCTGGAACATCTGAACAGCAACGATGTGTAAATCAAGGTTCTCTTTATCGGTATTCAGTACTATCATCCCCTCAAAACTAATCAATAAGCTTCAAGACCTTGGCCTCCTTGTGCAATTGGATCCTCAATTTCCTCACTTACAGACCCTAGTCATTTTGTCTTGGCGACAACATCTCCTCCACGATCTCCATCAGCGCAGGTGCACCCTGCTCGACTCACTCTGCACCTATGACTGTGTGGCTAACCAGAGCTCCAACGTCATATTTAAGAGGGGAGAACATGGCAGCGCGACAACAGCGCGCGCGGCCTCTCCGGTGGTGAATATCTGTTATCTGTCAAGTAGAGGACTGTGCACAATCCTGATTTGATGGAGACAGACGTGAGAGCACGGCGGAACATCTGGAAAACTTCTGAAATGTCTGCTCTGCTACCGCTGCTACTGTGTGGTAACTGGAATCTCCGGAGCTGAAGGCCCCGAAATCCTCGACTTTGCGTGTTTCAGCGGCCGGGGAGAGGTCGAGGGCGCTCGGCAGAGGATGTATCGAAGAGGCTGCTCGGAAGCTTGGAGTTTTCGGACGGATGGACTCGGGGTCGGCTGTGGTCGGCTGCTTCCAAGGCATCGGCAAGTTGATGGTGCCTGGAGGTTTATGGCAGGGAGTTTCTCCCTTTTGTCGCCACTATTGGGGACTCGGGAGTTGATCGACTCAGGACTTTGAGATTTTTTTTAAAAACTCTGCCTATGGACTGTTCTTCATCAAATTATGGTATTGCTTTACACTGCTGTAACTATATGTTACAATTATGTGGTTTTGTCAGTGTTAGTCTTTGGTCTGTCTTGTTTTCTGTGATATCACACCAGAGAAACATCGTATCATTTCTTAATGCATGTATGCATTTCTAAATGACAATAAAAGTCTGAGTGTTCTCATAATCGAAAAAAAAAATTTGGCTAATGACACCACTGTCCTTGGCTGAGCCAAATGTGGTGACAATCAGCAGAGAGGAGGGAGACAGAAAAATCTGGCTGAGTGGTGTCACAACAATAACCTCTCGCTCAATGTCAGCAGGACAGAGGAGCTGATTATTGACCTCAGCAGGAGGAGATCAGAGGTCTATGAGCCAGTCCTCATCAGGAGATCAGAGGGGGAGAGGATCAGCATCTTTGAGTTCCTCAGTGTTATTATTCCAGAGGATCTGTCCTGGGCCCAACACACTATGAAGGAAGCATATGAAGGTAGTGCCTCTACTTCCTTAGAAATTTGCAAAGATTCGGTATGACACTTAAAACTTTGTCAACCTTCTATAGAAGTGCAGTGAAGCAAATATTGCCAGGGTGCGTCACGGCTTGGTAAGGTAACACCAATGCCCTTAAATAGAAAATCCCACAAAAAGTAACAGATACGACCTAGTCCGTCACAAGTAAAGCCCTCCCCAACGTTGAGCACATCTACACGGAGCGCTGTCGCAGGAAATAAGCTGCAGAGAGTTGTAAACTTACACTCACAACACGCTGGAGGAACTCAGCAGGTCGGGCAGCATCCGTGGAAACGTCGACCGGTGTTTTCCACGGATGCTGCCCGACCTGCTGAGTTCCTCCAGCGTGTTGTGAGTGTTGCTTTGACCCCAGCATCTGCAGATTATTTTGTGTTTACGAGCTGTAAACTTAGTCGGCTCCATCATCTCATTTCATACACGCACACTCTTTTTTTCTGCTACATTTGCTGGTGATCCTAAACCTGATTCTGCGTTGCTAGCACTCAACTGTCTTATTTCATGATCTACATTTTGTTATCTCTGAAACCATATTCCTCCCCAGTGCATCTTATGTCATGTAAATTATAGTATTACTCAAAAAAGCTTCACTTATTTGCAATCTACAATTTCAAAAATTGTAATGTGGAAAATTGATAGAGGGATGCTGTACATGCTTGGCACAGCATTGTGGGCCAAAGGGCCTGTATTGTGCTGTAGTTTTTCTATGTTTCTATGAAAGCAGCATCCATTATCGAGGACCTCCGCCACACAGGCAACGCCCTCAGTGCTGCCATCAGGAAGAAGGTGCAGGAGCCTCAGGACCCACACTCCCAGACGCAGGAACAGTTATTTCCCCTCTACCATCAGGCTCTCAAACCGGAGGGGATAGCTTCACTCGCCTTATCACCAAACTCGTTTTTAATGACTCTGCATGTTCTCAAAATTTATTGCTCTTTTTCTCTCTTTTGTATTTGCTCTGTTTTTTGTCTTTCACACATAGGTTGACTGTCTGCCCTGTTGGGTCTTACATTGACTTTATTGTGCTTCTTAAACTTTATTAGATTGCATAAACACTACCCAGGATAAAGGGCAGCAGCTGGTCACAGCAGCGCGACAGAGCTTTGACCGGCAACCAGTCTGCACTTGGGATTGATTAGTAAAAGCAAATTAAAGGAAGGCAGAGGCAAGTGCGGCTGCCATCATCGCAGTGGCCGTCGTCGTAGTTGGCGTAGGCAGTGTGGTGATCTTGAGGCTTTAGCTCTTTGGAGCTTCAGTGAAGAGAGGCTTTGCTCGGAGAAAGCAAAGGAAAGAAAAGCTTGTTTTTTTTCCTTCTCTTCTTTATATCTGCTCAGCTAGAGATCTCAGGCAGGATGGTGAAATCCTCCACACAAAATAATCTGCAGATGCTGGGGTCAAAGCAACACTCAACACGCCGGAGGAACTCAGCAGGCTGAAGGGTTCCGGCCCGAAGCGTCGACCGATCTTTTCCACGGATGCTGCCCGGTCTGCTGAGTTCCCCCAGCGTGTTGTGAGTGTTGGTGAAATCCTCCTCTTGGAGGATGTGGGAAGGCAGGGAGACCACCATTGTCCCTGACGACTACAACTACCAGAGCTGCATCCTACTGCAGCTTCTAACAAACTCTCTTATGGAATTGGGGCTGGAACTGGATGACCTGGAGCAGGGATGTGACGCTGAGGCTTTATAAGGGACTGGTGAGGCGTCACCTTGAGTATTGCGAACAGTTTTGGGCTCCTCATCTAAGAAAAGACGTGCTGGCATTCAGAGGAGGTTCACAAGGATGGCTCTGGGAATGAAAGGGTTATCATACGATAATGGCTCTGGGTCTGCACTCACTGGAATTTATAAGGTTGAGGGGGGATCTCATTGCAACCTTTCAAACGTTGAAAGGCCGAGACAGAGTAGATGTGGAAAGGATGCTCTCCATGGTGGGAGAGCCTAGGACACAGGGCACAACCTCAGAATAGAGGTGTGTCCATTTAAAACAGAGATGCACAGAAATTTCTTTTTCCAGAGGATGGTGAATTTGTGGAATTTGTTATCACAGATAGCTGTGGAGGCCAAGACATTGGGTGTATTTAAGGCAGTGATTGATAGGTTCTTGATTGGCTAAGGCATCAAAGGTTACGGGGAGAAAGCCGAGGAGTGCGGCTGAGGAGGGGAAAAAAGGATCAGTCGTGATTGAATGGTGGAGCAGACTCGATGATCCAAATGGCCTAATTCTGCTCCTATGTCTTATGGTCTTATGGCCTTATAGTACTCCAGGTCATTCGGGAGGCTGAAGGGGAGGTAGTTACACCCAAGGTGCAGGACACCTTTAGGGGGTTAGGTACTAAGTTAAAGGGCAGGACCTCTAGGGTTGCGATCTCAAGATTGCTGCACATGCCACGTGCTAGTGGGGCCAGAACTTGGCAGATTATACAGTTTACCATGTGGCTAAGGAGTTGGTGTAGGAGGGAGGGCATAGGAATTTTGGAACATTGGGCTCTCTTCCAGGGAAGGTGGGACCTGTACCGAAGGGACGGTTTGCACCTGAACTGGAGGGGGACTAGTATCCAAACAGGAAGGTTTGTTAATACTGCACGGTGGGGTTTAAACTAGAGTCGCAGGGGGTCGGGAACCAGAGTGCCAGAAGAGTTAGTGGAGAGGTTGTGGAGGCAGATATTGGTAAGACTTCAGACAAAGTTAGGAATGCACACAGGATATGGAATAAGGCAGATGAACTTGCAGCACAGTTGCAGATTGGCAGGTGTGATGTTGTAGGCATACTGAATCATGGCTGAAAGATTATAGCTGGGAGCTTAATGTCTAAGGATACACATTGTATCACAAGGACAAGCAGAAGGGCAGAGGGGGTGGCATTGCTCTATTGGTAAAACAATGAAATCAGTTCATTAGAAAGAGGTGACATAGGGTTAGAAGGTGTTGAATCATTGTGGATAGAGCAAAGGTAAGAAGACCCTGGTATGAGTTGTATACAGACTCCCAAACAGTAGTAAGGATGTGGCCTACAAATTACAATGGGAGATAGAAAATGCATGCCAAAAGGACAATGATACAAAAGTCATAAGGGACTTCAATATGCAGGTAGATTGGGAAAATCAAGCTGGCGCTGGATTACAGGAGGGGGATGTCTAGATTTCTAGATGGCGGCTTCGAGCAGCTCGTGGCTGAACCCACTGGAGGATCAACTGGTTGGGCAATGAACCAGAATTGATTAGAAAGCTGAAGGTAAAAGAACCCTCAGGGGAAATTGATCACAATATGAACGCATTCACCCTGACATTTGAGAAGGAGAAGCTAGAGTGGTATAAAGGGAATTACAGAGGCATGAGAGAGGAGTCGGCCAGAATTGATTGGGAAAGAACACTGGCAGTGATGACAGCAGAGCAGCAGTGGCTTCAAGAAAGAGGTGGACAGAGCTCTTAAAGATAGCGGAATCAAAGATTATGAGGATAAGGCAGGAACTGGATACTGATTGTGGATGATCAGCCATGATCACGGTGAATGGCGGTGCTGGCTCGAAGGGCCGAATGGCCTACTCCTGCACCTATTGTCTATTGTCTATTATTGTCTATTGGCTGGTGATTCAAGGGGTCAAAGCCAATATAAAAGCCAAAGAGAGGGCATATAATATAGCAAAAATTAGTGGGAAGTTATAGGATTGGGAAGCTTTTAAAAACCAACAGAAAGCAACTAAAAAAAGCCATTAAGAAGGTAAAAATGGAGTACGAAAGTAAGCTAGCCTGTAATATTAAAAAGGATGGCACTAGTTTCTTCAAATATATAAGGTGTAAAAGAGAGGTGAGGGTGGATATCGGACCACTGGAAAACGATGCTGGAGAGATAGTAATGGGGAACAACAAAATGGTGGACGAACTGAATAGGTATTTTGCATCAGTCTTCACTGTGGAAGACACTAGCAGAATGGTGGAAGTTTCACATGTCAGGGGTCATGGTTTATGAAGTTACCATAACTAGAGAGGAGGTCCTTGGGGAACTGAAAGGCCGGAAGGTAGATAAGTCACCTGGACCAGATGGTGTACACCACAGAATTCTAAAAGAGGTGATTGAAAAGATTGTGGAGGCAATAGTAATGATACTTTAATAATCACTAGATTCTGGAATGGTCCAGAAGAATGGAAAATTGCAAATGTCACTTCAAGAAGGGAGAGAGGCAGAATAAAGGAAACTATAGGCCAGTTTATCTGACCACAGCGGTTGGGAGGATGTTGGAGATGATTTGTAAGGATGAGGTCTCAGGGTACTTGGAGGCACGTGATAAAATAAGCCATAATCAGCATGGTTTCCTCAAGAGAAAATCTTGCCTGACAAATCTGTTCAAATACTTTAAAGAAATAACAAACAGGATAGACAAAGGAGATTCAGTTGATGTTGTGTATTTGATTTTCAGAAAGACTTTGACAAGGTGCCAAAGTAATACGAGCCCATGGTATTACAGGAAAGATTCTAGCATGGATAAAGCAGTGGCTGGTTGGCAGGAGGCAAAGACTGGGAAAAAAGGAAACCTTTTCTGATTGGCTGCCAGTGACTAGGGGTTTTCCACAGGAGTCTGTGTTGGGACTGATTCTTTTTTCGTTATATGTCAATGATTTGGATAATGGAACATTTGCAGATGATATGAAGATAGGTGGAGGGGCAGGTAGTTTTGAGGAAGTAGAGAGACTACAGAAGGACAGACAGATTTGGAGAATGGGCAAAGAAATGGCAGACGGAATATAGCGTCAGGAAGTGTATGGTCATACACTTCGGTAGAAGAAATGAAAACATTGACTATTTTCTACATGAGGAGAAAATACAAAAATCTGAGGTGCAAAGGGACTTGGGAGTCTTGCGCAGATTCCCTAAAGGTTAATTTGCAGGTTCAGTCTGCAGTGAGGAAGGTAAATGCAATGTTAGCATTCATTTCAAGAGTAGAATATAAAAGCAAGGATGTAATGTTGAAACTTTATAAAGCACTGGTAAAGCCTCACTTGGAGTATTGTGAGCAGGTTTGGGCCCCTTATCTTAGAAAGGATGTGTGGAAACTGGAGAGGATTCAAAGACGATTCACAAAAATGATTCCAGGATTGAATGGCTTGTCATATGAAGAGCGTTTGATGGCTCTGGGCCTGTATTCACTGGAATTCAGAAGAATGAGGGGTGATATCATTGAAACCTATCGAATGGTGAAAGGCCTTAATAGAGTGAATGTAGAGAGAATGTTTCTTACGGTGGGAGAGTCTAAGACCAGTGGACACAGCCTCAGAATAGAGGGGTTTCCTTTCCGAACCAAAATGAGGAGGAACTTTTTTAGCCGGAGAGAGGTGAATCTGTGGAATTCTTTGCCACAGGCAGCTGTGGAGGCCGAGTCTTTATGTATAATTAAGGCAGAGATTGATAGACTCTTGATTGGTCAGGGCATGAAGGGATACAGGGAGAAGGCAGGAGATTGGGGCTGAGAGGAACATTGGATCAGCCATGATGAAATGGCGGAACGGACTCAGTGGGCCAAATGGCCTAATTCTTCTCCTATATCTTATGGTCTCATTGAGTGTGCCACAGGATGATAGACGTTGAGGCAGCTCACCCTGCTCTTCTTGGGCACTGGTATGATTGTCACCCTTTTGAGGCAGGTGGGAGCCTCCGACTGCAGCAGTGAGAGACTGAAGATGTCCTTGAACACTCCCACCAGTTGGCTGGCCCAGGTTTTCAGAGCCCTCCCAGGTACACCATCAGGGCCTGACACCTTGCAAGGGTTCACCATCATTAAAGATGTTCTGATGTCAGCCTCCTAAACAGAGATCATTGCTTAGGGTTCACTGGATGCTGTAGGGATTCGTACAGGGGTAGTTTTATTCTCCCTTTCAAAGTGTCGATAAAAGGCATCGCAGCAATTCATGGTGTTAGATTTCACCTTGTAGGAAGTAATGGCCTATAAATCCTGCCAGAGCTGATGTGCATCTGATTCCATCTCTAACTTCAATTGGAATTGTTTTTGCACTCTTAAGATAGCCTTCCATTTACAGATGCGACAGTATGTTAATAGGACGGTTAAAAATGTAACCAAGGCAAGTTCATGTTTGATAGAGCTATTTAGAAAAGCATATAATTCAGACAACAGTAGTAGAATAATTTCAAGTGTGTATAAGGGTTTGTCAAATCTTAAAACACATTCAACTTCATACATTAAAACAAAATGGGAGAAGGAAGGAGGGATAATAATATCTGAGGAAGAATGGACAATAATATGGAGGTATCAATGGAAGTGTACCAGTTCACAGAAATGGAGGGAGTTCGGGTGGAAAAACTTGATAAAATATTTTATTACACCCTCTCAGAAATCCCATTATGATAGTAACCCCCCTGCTTGCTGGAGAAATTGTGGAAATCAAAATGCAAACCATTATCATACTTTCTGGGAATGCCCCGTTATCAAAGACTATTGGAGTGGGATACACAATGCCCTACAAGACATCTTTAAATGTGAAATACCCTTAGAGAGTAAGACCATATATTTTGGGTATATACCTCAAGAATGGTTGAAAAGAGATGAATATTTAATGAATGTACTGCTGGTGGCTGGTAAAAAGACCCTTACCAGGAAATGGTTATCACAGGAGAGCTCAACTTTAAATGTATGGATGGAAATTACAAAGGACATTTACAAAATGGAGAAGATAACAGCATATGTTAATCGTAAGTTGGAACAATTTGATTCATACTGGGGAAAATAGTTTAACTACGTAACACCTCATAGGCCTGATTTTATTCTCACGTCAATGAATATGTTGTAAAAAAAAGATCACTCCCTACTCTGTACGTAGTTTTCTTCTTTTGATTGTTCTTTCTTTCCTCTCCTTTCTATAAGGGTATACCTCAGATAAATATTATGTGGAGATTTGTGACAAATATGACTATATGATATATATGTACAGTATCTGAAATACATCTTATGGAAAGTTTTGTTTGATGATGAAAATCAATAAAAAAATAAATTACAAAAAAAAAGATAGCCTTCCATAGGTCGTACTTGGACTTCTTGCATAGTTCTGGATCGCTAGAGTCTATCTTGTTGTACTGAGGCAAAGCAAGGATGAGTAATGCTAGGGAGAAAGAAATAGATGGCATTGCCTGGCAGGATTTAAGTGCCTAGGCAAGAATCTGAATTGTCTCCGGATGGCAGGCCTTGGGAAGTGCTGGTAGATGAGATAATACTGTGGGGTCAGTATGGATGTGACAGGGCGAATGGCCTGTTTCCGTACTGCATGACTCCATGGCTGTGGCACAGAGGAAGAACGCTGAATCTCATGCATCTTTACATCTGCTACATTTCAACTGCTAATGAGATGAATAGGTGTTAAAGATCAAAGTCACTGGCAACATATGTTTGGGAAACTCCTGTGATGACTCATTCAGGAAAGGCACCATGTGGTGTGATACACATCCATCAAGTTACCAGTTTAATCCCCAGCCTAGGAAGCCCTCGGATGAGATTGCATTGGACAAACTGTTACAGCTGGAGAACTGCCCCAGGCTAGAACAGGGAAGGCACATCACTTGAGTGAATCAATGCTCTTATACACTTAACATGTGATCTAATGGGTAAAAATATCTCAGGCTGGAATATGCTCCTGCATTCTGGTCTTTAAGGTCACGGAAGGATTTGCTATGTCAGTATAGCATGGAATTTCAAGTCATAAATTAATCCAGTAGGAAACTCAGTAGAAATTACTTTACAGAGAGAGTAGGTGATGAAAGCTGACCAATGCACAATGTTAAAGTAAGGATGAATGATTTAAGGATTAAACCAGTTAACACAAAGCAAGAACCACTTGGAAGATGTGTTACAATAAGTAGCAGGAGGGGTTCACGTTTTGGATGCACACCTAGTTATGTAGTTGTTTATTGCTTATTTAATCTAGTTATGTAACGTGGACATATTTAACAAGTGTATTGAGTGCTCAGTGGTTTCGATAGTTTGGATGACATGTGAGTAAAGTGCCCCATTGCTTACTTGTGTTGCTGTACATCCCCACAATCAGTGTCCGTTGTTTCACTTATCCAAGCCGTGAGCCTGCTTCCCTGCAACATTTCTAGCATTCTAGCATCTTTTCCCTTCTTACTCAGTCCTGAAAAGGGTCTCGGCCCAAAGCGTCAACTGTTCATTCATTTCCACGGATGCTGCCTGATCTGCTGAGCATTTTGTGTGTGTTGCAAGAAATAGGCGACTTTCCAGGCCAAGATCTGATGTGCCGCTCAAAGTTTCCAGCATCTGCAGAATCTCTTCTGTGTTTAAGAAATAGACAGCTGAGGTGATGGGGTGAGATTCATTTACCCATGGGATAAAGGCATTGTTGCCAAGGACAGTCCTGGAGGTCAATATTCAAAAGACCTGTCCTGGACCCATTGAGTTCTTTACTTCAGGAAAGTCTCTCCTAATTGACTGTATAAATCTCCTAGACTTTCAAATTTACCATTCTAAGAACTGTGTTCCAATTTACCACTTTAATACTGTGTTCGCATTTACCGCTTTAAGAACTAGTACTGAGTTTGGCGGTTTGTTAAATGGCCGCATAGCAGTTTACTTCCAGTTAAGGTTTTTGTTTGTTTATTATTTTACTAATATTGAGCAGAGTTTAATAAATGGTTATTTGTTTATAAAACCTGACTCATTTTTATATTCATTGTTGCCGGTCACGTGGCACCCCACATTCCAAAGAAGTGTACTGTCAGGGTTAGAGAGCTCTGGCCGTGCTGTATCCAGTGTGATTGTGAAGAAAGCACAGCTGTGCCTGTACATCCTCAGGAATCTGCAGAGATTTGGCATGACATCAAAAACCATGACAAACTTAGCTGTGTGCTGGTAAGTGTGCTGACTGGCTACATTATGGCCTGGTATGGGAACACCAATGCCTTTGAGGGGAAAACCCTACAAAAGGTAATGGGTTTGGCTCAGCACATCACAGGTAAAGCCCTCCCAACCATAGGGCGCATCTACATGAAACGGTGTCAGAGAAAAGCAGCATCCATCGTCAAAAATCCTCACCACCCAGGCCATGCTCCTTTCTCATGGCTGCCATCAGAGCCTCAGGACTCACACCACCAGGTTCACAAACAGTTACTATCCCTCAGTCCCCCATGACGCTTCAATCGGCGACATCGCTGAGGTACCAGGTTGTCTACAGGGCCGCAGGCTGAAGGCGCACATCTTCCAGGCCACACCTGGAGATATCAAAACGCCAGGCCGTACAGCGAGTCTGAGAACACACCGCTCATGGAGAACTGTAGTTTGAGCTCTTACAGGACCCCAGCCACCTTGAAAAGAAAAGGAAGACATGAGAAAAGATGAATAAGCTGTTTCACAGACAAACTAGAGGAAGTCAACAAAAACCTCTGCCGCCATCTTTTGGTGCCAGAAGCACGGTGGCACTGCAGGCTACTCAGCACAATCCTCGCTGATCTGATTTGATGCAAAACGATGCGTTCCATTGTTTGTTTAAATGTGCGTGGGACAAATAAAGCTAATCTAACCTGCGACAACCAAGTGAGCTCGTAAACAGCTGCAGATGGGGCTCCAGGATTGGGCCTAGAGCAATGGCACTGTGGTATCTATTTACCATAGAAATGTAGGAGGCTATTCAGCCCATCATGTTAATATACTCCCTCTGTAGACAAATCAAATCAGTCCCACTTTTCCGACCTTTTCCCCACTGTGCTGTGAATTATTTTCCAATCAGTTTCTGTGCAATTTATTTTTGAAAACCCTGATGATCTGTTTCCATTGCCTGTACAGGCAGTAACTTGCACATCATCAACACCCTTTGTGTTTAAAACATGTTTCCCACACACTCCTGCACTATTTGCCATTAACTTCAAACCTGTAACCTTAGTCTTTGGAACCACCTGATTTCAACAGCTTTCTTCTATTTGCCCTGTTAAAATCCATCAAGATCTTCTTCATGTCTATCAACCTCTCTTCTCCAATGACAATCACCCCAGCCAACATCTGAAGTCTCTACACTGAGGAACCATTGTACAGCACCCAGTGACAGTAATGGCTAAGTGGTAGGAAGCTGTGGGTCCACACATCCCTCAGAAGTGTCAACAACAGTCCAAAATTAAGTCCCAGACCAGATTTTGTTTGTGATGGCCTACAAACGAAGTCAGGCAGCATCGCTGACAGCAACGCATCCTTTCCCGATCAGCTTAACATACTCCTTGCATGTTGTGAACAGAGGGGTTTGGAATGTCACCACCCACCCCAACAGCCTCCACTACACTTGTGCCATTGACAATGTTACCATGCACAGTACTAATGTACCAACACACAGACACCATTGTGGACGTCAGATGAGTCCTTCAGAGAGTGAACCGACAGAAACTGTCTTGTCCGGATGGTGTCCCCAGTTATGTCCTTGAATATTGCACATATTGTCTGGCAGGGAATTTGCTGATATTTTTAACCTCTCCCTGCTTCAATCTGAGATTCCCTCCTACTTTAAGAAGATCGCTATCATCCTGCTGCCAAAGAAAAACAAGGCAATGTGTTATGAAGAAGCTACAGCCAAGAAAACTCACCCATGCCTCTACTTTCTCGGGAGGCTATAGAAATTAGGCATGTCCCCTTTGAGCCTCGCCAATTTTTAGAAAGTCACAGAAAGCATCCTATCCAGGTGCATTACAGCTCGGTACAGCATCTGCTCTGCCCATGGTCAGAAGAGACGGCAGAGAGCTGTGGACACAGCTCAGCACACCGTGTAGTTCAGCCTCTCCTTCCGCGGACTCTGTCTATACTCCCTGCTGCATCAGCACTGCAACCAGCACAATCAAAGACCCGACTCTTCCCAGACATTCGCTCATCTTCCCTCGCCTTTCAGGCAGAAGATACAGAAACATGACAGCACATACCACCAGGCTGAAGGACAGCTGCCATAAGAGTAGTGAGTGGTTCTCTAGTACAATAAGATGGACCCTTGACTTCACAATCCATGCACGTCATTGTGATCTAGTACATTATTGTCTACCTACTCTGCACTATTACACATTATTTTACATCAGTGATCGCTCTACCTAGCATTGCCGCAGTCTGCTGTGTAATGAACTGATCTGAATGAACAGTCTGTATGACAAGCTTTTCAATACACTGTATCTCAATGACAATAATAAACCGATTCCAATTTCAGTTCATGCCTACCTCCTGAAAGCTCTGATATCTACCATCATGAAGTGCTACGAGAGGCCAGTCATGGTACACATGACTCCATCCTTCTAGACAACCTTGGCTCACGGTAATTTGCCAACCGCTGAAGAAAGGTCTATGCCAGATGTCATCCTTTGGCCTCGTACTCATCTCTGGAGCAGTACATTAGACTATTATAAACACAAGCAAGTCTTCAGGTGCTGGAAATCCAAAGCAACACACACAAAATGCTAGAGGAACTCTATGGAAATGAATAAACAATCGACGTTTTGGGCCGAGATCCTTCTTCAGGACATTATTCCTACTTATCACCCTCCAGCACTCATCTCCACTCTTCCCTCCTCCCACCTCACACCATCTGCTTCACTTTAACCATCACCCAATCCTATCTGCCAACTCCATCCTTCCCCTCACCTACCAAGCTTCACCTACTTGTCATCTTTCAGCCGTCCTCAGTGCATCAATCACCCTGGCTTCTGCCTCACTCCTCCTCCTCTACTCGTATACTATCTATCTCTCCTCTCCACTCTCAGTCCTGATTCAGGCTTTCAACCGGAAACATTGACAATTCCAAGTTTCAAAGTAAATTTGATATCAAAGTCCATATATGTCATCATATATAACTGTGGGATTCATTTTCTTGCGGGCATACAGAGTAAATCCAAGAAACACAATAGAATCAATGGAAGACTGCACCCACCGGATGGACAAACAACAAACTGTGCAAATACGAAAGAGAAAACAGTATATAATAATTATAAGAAAGTCCGCAGATGCTGGAATTCCAAAACAACACACACAAAATGCTGGAGGAACTCAGCAGGTCAGGCAGTATCTTTGAAAATGAATAAACAGTCAATGTTTCAGGCCAAGATCCTTTTTCAGCAGAGTAGACTATTATTTATTGTTTAAGAAAGTCTATAGACTATATCTCCACCTTCAATACTATAATTCCAAGAAAACATGCCTACAAATTCCTAGACCTAGGAGTCAACACCTCCATATCTCCAAATTCCTAGACCTGGAACTCTACACAACCACATCTCCAAGTTCCTAATCCCAGGACTCTACACCTCCATATCTCCAAATTTGTAGCCCTGGGACCCTACACCTCCATTTGCAGCTGGATCATTGCCTTCCCGATCAAAAGACCACAAACAGACCAACAGTAAGGACATGCAGCAACATCTCCACCATTATTACCTTCAGCATTGGGTCTCCACAAGACTGCACCCTCAGCCCTCCTTTGCCCCCTCTACACTTATGACTGCACGACTAGATTCTGCTCTAACTCCGGCTACAAGTTTGCAGATGACACAACCACAGTGGGTCAGATCTCAAACCATGATGAGCTGGAAGGAGATAGAGAGCCTAATGGCATGGCATTTGCTCAAAGTCAGCAAAACAAAAGAGTTGGTTCCATTCCTGTCACCGCCTGTAAGGAGTTTGTACGCTCTCTCTGTGACTGTGTGGTTTTCCTCCAGGTGCTCCGGTTTCCTCCCACAGTCCAAAGACATTCCGGTTAGTAGGTTAATTGAACATTGTGAATTGTCCTGTCATTAGGCTAGGGTTAAATCGGGGGATTGCTGGGTAGTGTGTCTCGAGGGACTCTGAGGCCCTGTTCCATGCTGTGTCCCAATAAATAAATAACAATAAGGGGGGAATTATAAGGCAACTTTATAAAATATTGGTTAGACCACATGGAGTACTGAGTGCGGTTCTGGTCACCACAATATAGGAAGGATGTGATTGTGTAGTACTGCTGAACAGGGGAGACAAATGAAGCATAAAGACTGTCGTGTTCATGCATCGGTCACTTTATGGTGAACAAATACAATGTGTACTGTCCCTCCCCAGGCATTCTGGCAGGCACATGCAATCAATTGCATGTTTAAGATTGAATGCAGGCTCTGACAGGTCGATGGCAGATCCTGTGTTCAATACTATAAAACAGTACCTTGCATACAGATTCTCAGAATTTTCAACTAAACACAATTACATGTGTTCAAAGTAATAGCCCTTCTTTTCTCAACAATGAATGATATTCACATTAAATACATTTTTAACTATCTCAATAAAAACTTGAACAGATATTTACAACCAAATGGAACAGATTTCAACCTTGTCACAATTGCAGTGGAGGTTATGCAGAGGAGATATTGTCTAGGATGTTGTCTAGCTATGGGAAGAGATGGGAAGGGCAGGGTTAGGCTATATAAAGAGCTGACAGCAGTATAAACAATGATGAGGGACAAAGGAGGAAACTCTTACCCTATAGAAGTTCCTACTATTAAAAGATACTAATCGGAGATGTCTCTGTATTGCAGAGGTGTCTAAATCTAGAAGGCTTAGTTTAAGGGAAAGGCTTACAAGGGATCTAAAAAAGGATTTTTCACTCAAAGGGTGATTGAAATCTGAAACACACTGTCTAACAAGATAGTGGAAGTAGTGACTCTCACAAAACTTAAGTATACAATCACTTGAAACACCAAAGCATAGGAGGCTATAAACCAAGTGCTGGGAATTGGGATTAATATAGATAGAAACTCAATGGCTAGTATGAACATGATGGGCAGAAGGGACTGTTTCTGTTCTGCATGACATTACCCTTGGAGGGGAATGCGAAAGTAATAAATTATACTTATGAATATGTCAACTGGGAACAGGGATGTTTTTATTTGTCACGTACATCGAAACATTGCAACTTACGGTGAAATGCATCATTTACACTTCACAAGACCACAAGAAATTGCAGAGAGCAGCGGCCGCAGCACATGCCATCACAAAAGCCAGCCTCCCCTCCATTGACACTGTCTACACTCCTCACTGCCTCAGGAAGATCAGCCAGCATAATTAAAGCCCCCTCCCAGCCACGACAGTTTCCCTTCCTCCTTCTATTGACTTGAAAACAACATCACCAACCTCAAGGACAGCTTCTATCCTCCTGTCATAAGACTCTTGAAAGCACCTAGTATAGAATAGAAGCAAACTCCTGACCTGAGAGTCTATTTTGTCATGGACCTTGCACCTTATTTACAGATTACATTTTCTCTGTACATCATCATCATCATCAGATGCCACGCCCAGTTTGGGCTTTGACTGCCATGGCCCACACACTCCTGTTTTGGGTCAAGTGGATCAATTCATTGGTATTCATTTCCAGTTCTCTGGCTGCTGTCCCCATCATCATCTGTCTCGGTCTTCTTCTTGCTTTCTTCCCTTCAATCTTTCCCATAATTACTGTGCATTCTAACTCCTCTTTCCTAGTCACATGTCCAATGAAGTCACGTTGCCTTTTCATGATCTCATACATTATTTCCCTTTTGTGTTTGCTCTGTTCATGACATCCTCGTTAGATATTCGTTTTGTCCATGATATTCTTTGCATCCTCCTCAAAAACCACATCTCTGCTGCTTCAATTTGTTTCCTCATGTTACTAGATATTGTCCAACATTCTGATCCATATAACATAACTGGATAAACGTTACATTTCAGTACTCTGAGGCTGGTTGTCATGCCTAGTTTAGTATTGGTCAGTATACTCTTCATTCTCGAAAAGGTGTCTTTTGCCATCCCTATTCTTCTTTTGATGTCCATGTCGCACCTGCCATCTGATGTCACCCAGCTTCCTAAGTAGCAAAAGTTCTGTACTTGTTTTATGTCTTCCCCATTTATTCTCAGCCTGCAGATAGGATTCTCCTTCTTTTTGGATATCACCATACATTCTGTCTTTTTGCAATTGATAGATAGACTCATTTTTGCACTTTCTTCAACAATTATATCAATTAAGTTTTGTAGTTCTTCCTCCGTACTTGCAATTAACACAGTGTCATCTGCATGTCTGAAATTATCGATGTTTTCACCGCCAACTTTGATTCCCAAGATGTCGCTTATTTTTTGTAATATTGTTTCACTGTACACATTAAATAAATCAGGGGAGAAAACACACCCTTGTCTAATGCCTCTCTTGATTTTCGTAAACTGACTCACTTCTCCATCTATTCTTACAGCGGCAGTTTGTTCCCAGTACAGATTTCTGATTAGGCGGAGGTCTTTCGAATCTAGATCTAGAGTTTTCTGTAATACTTCAAATAACTTATTGTGCTTCACTTTATCAAATGCTTTTGTGTAGTCGATAAAACAAACAAATCTTTTTGCACTTGAATAGCTTGTTCTGAATTGCGTTTCTTGTACCTTTGTCTTTCACAAAACCACATTGTTCTTTACCTATTTCAGCTTATATCTTAGTTTTAGCTCTTGTCATCAAAATCCTTAGAAGTATCTTGGTGATAAGACTCATTAAACTTATGGTCCTATGTAATTCACGTTCTATTGCTCCAGCTTTCTTAGGAAGAGTGATAAATACTGATACTTTTCATCTCTTCTGGTATTATTCCAGTCTCATAAATGTCATTGATTAAATCAGTAAGTTTTTCAATTTCATTATCTTCAAGGGCGATAATTTGTTCTATTACTAATTCATCAGGACCTGCTGCCTTTCCTTTCTTTATCTTATTTATTGCATTATGAACTTCAGATTTTAAAATACTTGGACCTTCAATGTTCTTCTTAATTTCTGGTTTTTTGCCTTGATCGTCTTCAAACAATTCCTGAATATACTCAGTCCATCTGTTCATAATCTCATCTTTTTCCATGATAATGGTACCGTCCTTTGCTTTCAAACATCCACCTGAAGAACAGAAGAACTTTTTACCAGTGATATTCTTGATTTGTTGATGTAACTTTTTTGGATCAGTAATAGAGATTCTTTCTATTTGCTCACATTCCTGGTTTAACCATTCTTCTTTGGCTTTTTGACATAAGCTTTTAACTTTTTTATCTAAGGACTTATATTCTATAGGATTTGCTTTCTTTCGTCTCCTTTCTTCCATTAGATTTTTGATTTCATCTGTCATCCATTTATCTTTGTGCTTTTTTTCTTTTTTAGGAATCACTGACTTTGCTGATTCTACCAAAGCATCCTTTAGAGAATTAAATTTCATTTCTACATGATTGCTATCATCTTCAACAGATTCTATTTCTAGACTTTGAAATCTACTCCTTACTTTAATTGTAAATTTTTGTCTTAAGTTTTCTTCTTTATTTAATTGCAAGTAGTCAAGGGATTGTTCAGGTTTTTTCTTCTTTAGTTTTTTAAGTTTTACTTTTACATGACATACTACTGGGTTATGGTCGCTATTACAGTCTGCACCTGGATATGTTTTGCATTGAGTCACTGAGTTTCTAAATCTTTGGTTTATAGTAATAAAGTCAATTTGATTTCTAGTGTTATCACCTGGAATTTTCCAGGTGCACAAGTGTCTTGGATGGTTTTCATAATGACCTGATTATTCATCTTGCACCATTCTACCCATTTCTCACCTCTTTCATTTCTTTCCCCTTGTCCAAATTTTCCTATGGTATTTCCATCAGCACCTTGTCCTACTTTAGCATTTAGATCTCCCATGACAATATCTATATCTTGAGACTTCCATCCATTCTTTGCTTGCTCAAGCTCTTCATAGAATTTATCTATATCTTCATCTGTTCCATCTGTTGTTGGTGCATATACCTGTATAATTGCTAAATCAAATGGTTGTCCTCTGAATCTAAAAGAATCTCTGTGCATAAGGAGAGAAATGCTCACTCCCCCCGTGACTGCATGGAATTCCTTCACATTACAATGATATACAGTAAGGGTAGGCATCGGAAATGTGGTGACATTTGCAGGCTTCCCCTGTACAGTCCTCACTGATTTGATTTGATACTAACACCGCATTTCACAGTATGTTTCGATGCTTCAATGTACATGTGACAACTAATACTAATCTTTATCTTTGTGTAATTTTTGGCCAGGATGAACAAGATGAACTAAACAAATTCCTTCGGTCTTGAGTATTTTTCTGTCTAAAACTGACTTGTTCTCTAAAGATTGTCCGTGGGTTATAGAAACTGTAAGATCAGTGGGTCAAGCATCCTTCTTCAATACTGACTTTGTCTGGTTCAGTGCTTTTGAAATTGCCTTGCAATTTGTCAGAATTTGGCACTCTATTCTCAACCTTCTTATTAAACAAACACAAAATGCTGGAGGAAATCAGCAGGTCAGGTGGCGTCTATGGAAAGGAATAAGCAGTTGACACATCATTTTCGAGCTGGGTAGCCTCTAACCTGATTGATTTCTCTAACTCTGGTAATTTTTCCTTCTCCCCCTTCCCTTGTTTTGCATTCCCCACTCTGGCTCCCCTCTTATCTCTTCTCTTCTCTTCCTCCCCTCTCCCTCTATTCTCCTTTTACTTCTTCTCGTGTGCCTATCAACTCCCCGGATCCCCTCCTCCTTCCCTTTCTCCTGTGGTCCACTCTCCTCTCCTACCAGGTTCCTTCCTCTCCAGCCACCCAGCTTCATCCATCACCTTCCAGCTAGCCTCCTTCACCACCCCCACCCCAAAACCTTTTTATTCTGCCGTTTTACCCCTTCCCTCTCAGCCCTGAAAAAATGTCTCGGACCAAATGTCAAACATCAGGCAGGAGACTCTAATGCATAAAAGAGCTTTGACCAGTGACCGACTGGCGTTTCGGATTGATCAGCAAGAGCAAATAAAGGAAGGCAGGGCCAAACACAGCCACCATCGTCTGAATGAACAGAGTCAGAGTGGTCATCTTGAGGCTTTAGATTAGATTAGATTATGAGGACACGCAGTCCTCTTTTATTGTCGTTTAGTAATGCATGATATCACAAAAACACAGACAGACCAAGACTGAAAAACTGACAAAAACCACATAACTATAACATATAGTTACAACAGTGCAACAATACCATAACATGATGAAGAACAGGCCATGGCTCAGTAAAAAAGTTCAAAGTCTCTCAAATGTCCCACATCTCACACAGACGGGAGAAGGAAGAAAACTCTCCCTGCCATACCTGACCACAGTCCGACTCTGAGTCATCCGAAAACTTCGAGCCTCCGATCAGCTCTCTGACACCGAGTACTGAGCGCCATCTCTATCCAAGCGATTCGACCTCAATCTTGGTCATCAGCAGCAGGCAAAGCCGAGGATTTTGGGGTCTTCCCTCCAGAGATTCTCGATCACACAGTAGCACCGACAGCGAACCGGGCATTTCAGAAGTTACTCCAGATGTTCCTCTGTGCTCTCACTGCTGTCTCCATCAAATCAGAATTGTCCACGGCCCCTATTTAACAATACGACATCATTTCACCGGAGAGGCTACGCGCGCTGCGTCGCACCGCCATCTTCTCCTCCCGAGAAGCTTCACTCAGAGAAAGCAAAAGAAAGAAAAGATCAAGTTTTTGTTTCCACTCTTCATTATATCTGCTCAGCTAGGACAGTAGAGATGCTAGGCAGGATAGTGGAATGCTCCTCTTGTGGGATGTGGGAAGGCAGGGAGACCTCCAGTGTCCCTGATGACTACAACTGCGAGAAGAGCATCCAGCTGCAGCTTCTAACAATCTGCGTTAAGGAGTTGGAGCTGGAACTGGATGAACAGATCATCTGAGAGGCTGAGGGGTGATGGATAAGGAGACAGCTACACCTAAGGTGCAGGGCACAGGAAACTGAGTGACAGTCAGGAAGGGGAAAGGGTTTAAGGAACCAGAGCAGACTACCCCTGTGGCTATCCATCTCGACAATAGGTATATCACTTTGGATACTGTCAGGGAGAATGACATAACAGAGGATAGTCACAGCGGTCAGGTCTCTGGCACGCGGTCTGCCTCTGTGGCTCGGAAGAGAAAGGGGTGGAGAAGACGCACATTGTGGTGATAAGTTAGGTGATCGGACGGGAGGTTCTGTGGGCGCAAATGAGATTCCCAGATGGTATGTTGCCTCCTGAGTCTCAGGATCAGGACCTCAGATGGAGTCCTCAGCCTTCTTAAGTGGCAGAGTGAACAGCCAGAAGTCGTCGTCCATGTAGGTACCAATGAGATGAGAAGGAAGAGTGACGAGATTCTGCACAGGGAGTTCAGGGAGTTAGGTGCTAAGTTAAAGGGCAGGACCTCCAGGTTTGTGATCTCAGGATTGCTACCCATGCCCCGTGCTAGTGAGGCCAGAACAAGGAAGATTATACAGTTTAATACATGGCTAAGGAGATGGTGTAGGAGATTTTTAGACCATTGGGCTCTCTTCCAGGGAAGGTGCAATCTGTACAGTAGGGACGGTTTGCACCTGAACTGGAGGGGGGCTAATATCTTAGCAAGAAGGTTTAATAATACTGACTGGTGAGGTTTAAACTAGAGTTGCAGGGGGACGGGAACCAAATTGCCAGAACAGTTGTGGAGGCAGATATTGGTAAGACCTCAGACAAAGTTAGGAATCAAAAGGCTGAGCGTCATGTGACTAGTGTTCCTGAGCTGCATACATTTCAATGCAAGAAGTACCGTAGGAAAGGTGGATAATATTCCTGAAGATGAGGTAGCTGGTTTACAAACAGAGGCAATGTGTAGTGAGGAGAGGCTGTTGATGGACAAAGTTGCAGTCAATAATCTGAGTTGCAACATCAAAGGTGGACAAAATGGAAAAGGGTGAACACAGGACTGTAGGTGTTGTATCTGAATGCGCACAGTATACGGAATAAAGTAGCACAGAGGCAGACAGGCAGGAATGATGTTCTAGGCATCACCAAATCGTGGCTGAAAGAAGATTATAGCTGGGAGCTTGATGTCCAAGGATACACATTGTATTGTAGGGCCAGGCAGGAAGGCAGAGGAGGCAGTGTTGCTCTGTTGGTACAACATTAAATCAAATCATTTGAAAAAGGTGACATAGGGTCAGAAGGTGTTGAATCATTGTGGATAGAACTCAGGAACTGCAGGGGTAAAAAGATCCTGATGGGAGTTGTATGCAGACCCCCAAATACTAGTAAGGATGTGGCCTACAAATTACAATGGGAGATAGAAAATGCATGCAAAAAGGGCAATGTTACAACAGTCATGGGGATTTCAATACACAGGTAGATTGGGAAAATCAGGCTGGTGCTAGATTACAGGAGGAGGAATTTCTAGAGAGCCTACAAGATGGCTTTTTAGAGCAGCTCATGGCTGAGCCCACTAGAGGATCAACTATTCTGGATTGAGTGTTGTGCAATGAACTGGAATTAATTAGAGAGCTTAAGGTAAAAGAACCCTTAACGGAAAAGTGATTATAATATAATCAAACTCGCCCTGAATTTTGAAAAGGAGAAGCTAAGGTCAGATGTATCAGTATCACAGTGGTATAAAGGGAATTACACAGGCATGAGGGAGGAGTTAGCCAGAACTGATTGGAAAAGAACACTGGCAGGGATGATGGCAGAGCAGCAATGGCTGGAATTTCTGGAAGCAATTCGGAAGGCACAGGATATATACATCCCAAAGCGGAAGAAGTATTCCAAAGGAAAGATAACACAACTGTAGCTAACAAGAGAAGTCAAAGCCAACATAAAGGCCAAAGAGAGAGCACATAATGTAGCAAAAAATAGTGGGAAGTTAGATGATTCCGAGGTTTTTAAAAACAAACAGAAGGCAACTAAAAAAGTCATTAAGGAAGTCAAGATGGAATACGAAAGTAATCTAAGCAATAATATTAAAGAGGTTACCAAAAGTTTATTCAGATACATGAAGTATAAAAGAGAGGCAAGAGTGAATATCAGACCACTGGATGAGATAGTAATGGGGGACAAAGAAATGGTGAACAAAGTGAATAAGTATTTGGCGTCAGTCTTCACTGTGGAAGAGACTAACAGTATGGTGGAAGTTCCAGGTGCCAGGTGTTAGGGGAGAGAGGCAGAAGAAAAGAAATTATAGGACAGTTAGTCTGAAGTCAGTGGTTGGGAAGATGTTGGAGTCGATTATTAAGGATAAGATCTCAGGGTACTTGGAGGAACAGGCCATAGTCAGTATAGTTTCCTCAAGGGAAAATCTTGCCTGACAAATCTGTTGGAATTCTTTAAAGAAATAACAAGTAGGATAGACAAAGGAGAATCGGTTGATTTTCAGAAGGCATATGACAAGGTGTCTCACATGAAGCTGCTTTACATGCTATGAGCCCACTGTATTACAGGAAAGATTCTAGCATGGATAGAGTTATGGCTGATTGGCAGGAGGCAAAGAGTGGGAATAAAGGGAGACTTTTCTGGTTAGCTGCCAGTGACTAATGGTGTTCCACGGGAGTCTGTCTTGGGACCGATGCTTTTTACGTTGTATATCAATGATTTGGATGATGGAATTGAAGGCTTTGTTGCAGAGTTTGTAGGCACTATGAAGGTAAATGGAGAAGTAAGTAGTTTTGAGGAAGTAGAGAGTCTGCAGAAGGACTTGGACAGATTAGGAGAAGGGGCAAAGAAATGGCAGATGGAATACAATGTCAGGAAATGTATGGTTATGCACTTTGGTAGAAGAAATGAAAGGGCTGACTATTTTCTAAATGGAGAGAAAGTACGAAAACTTGAGGAGCAAAGGGACTTGGAAGTCCTTGTGCAGGATTCCCTTAAAGATTAACCTGCAGGGTGAGTCTGTGGCGAGGAAGGCAATCGCAATGCTAGCATTCATTTCAAGAGGACTAGAATGTAAAAGCAAGGATGTAATGTTGAGACTTTACAAAGCACTGGTGAAGCCTCACTTGGAGTACTGTGAGCAATTTTGGGCCCCTTATCTTAGAAGGGATGTGCTGAAACTGGAGAGGGTTCAAAGGAGGTTCATGAAAATGATTCCAGGATTGAATGGCTTGTCATATGAAGACCGTTTGATGGTTCTGGGCCTGTATTCACTAGAATTCAGAAGAATGAGGGGTGTCCTCATTGAAACCTATCGAATGGTGAAAGGTCTTGATAAAGTGGATGTGGAGAGGATGTTTCCTATGGTGGGAGAGCCTAAGACCAGAGGACACAGCTTCAGAATAGAGTGGTGTCTTTTAAAATGGAGATTAGCAGGAATTTCTTTAGCCCGAGAGTGGTGAACCTGTGGGTGTCTTTGCCACGGGCAGCTGTACAGTATATTTAAGGCAGAGATTGATAGTTTCCTGATTAATCAGGGCGTGAAAGGATACAGGGAGAAGGCAGGATATTGGGGCTGAGAGGAAATTTGGATCAGCCATGATGAAATGGCGCAGCAGACTCGATGTGCCAAATGGCCTAATTCTGCTCCCGTTTCTTATGGTCTTATAAAGACAAGAATGGTTGGTTTCTCCCCTCAGGCCATTAGGCTTCTTAACACCCTGCCATGTTGAATCCAAAGTGCCACCAGTTAATTTGTTCTGTATCTTACTATATTTAATTTATGCACTTTACTTTCCTTATATATGCATAATTCATCTGTAGATTTTATCCTTACTTTCCTAAGTTATCGTGTGTTATATGTGTGTTTTGTGTACTACTGTGCTTGACACCCTGTTCTGGAGAGGCATTGTCTCGTTTGACAGTATATAGTTAAATGATAATAAACTTGACTAGTCTGCTTACTTCTCTTCATAGATGCTGCCAGACTTGCTGAGTTCCTCCAGCATTTTACATGTGTTACTCTGGGGTTGCTGTATCTGCAGAATCTCCTGTGCTTGTGATTTGCTTCTAATGAGGTTGTCTTTCCTGAATGACAGTACAAGATTGCTTGACCACACACTCTCACTGAGTATGATTACCTTTATCTCAAAAACCAAACGACAATAATGAAAATCCTCTTATACTTTGCCACAGCCAAAAAAATGGAGATCTTGGCGTAGGTTTGATTTTTTTTTTGTAAATACATAAAAACATCACCATTATTTATAAACCACATTTCTCTTCAAAATACCCCTTGCATTTAATGAGTTCTTCCCCCCAGGGTGAGTCAGACGTAAAGATGCAGCAATAAAGAAATGGTAAGGCTGCCTTTCATGTGAAGGTATTTTTTGAAAAATAAACCCTCTCCTTCTTTACAGCAGCCTGCTGGACACTTGTTTTCAAATCCATGAGGCATGCGATGCTGTTTCCTAGTTTGAGCTGGGTTGTTTGTGTGTGAATTGATAGTGGTTGAAGTCAAAGTCGAGTTTATTGTAAGGACAGTACAAAGCTACGGTTAGTATAAAGATAAGAAAGAGGTAGCAATTAGACGTAATCGAGTTTCCTCTTTCATCCATGGCTCCAGATGTTCTGTTCTGCAGTGCAAGAGTGGTACGTTTTCTATTTCTAAAATGGAGCAATGGTGTCACAGGCAAGATACCTCCTTGTCCCTGAGGGGTAGGGATGAACCAATACCACTTATATTTGATGTCTGGGGCATTTGGTGCAACTGATTCACTTCAGTGGCCTCTTCAGACAGCAGTTAGATCAGTCAAAACCCGAGGAGCAGGTCTGAGGCTCTGAAAGGCCTCCATGTGTCAAGATAGTCTCCCAGGTAACATAAATGGCACATGAAATTCCAGAGGGAAAAATGAGCCTCTGGAAGTGGGAAGGAGGTGATAGGTACAGGCAAGTGACTAAAATTATGGCTAGAATCCAGGGACTGCAAAGACCTGAGAGGGGACTAAGATTAAAAAGTAGGAAAAGATCCAAGTGGGAGTTTTTTTAAGTCAAGCATTTGGCAAGTACAGGCGTGATGAGTGAAGAGGACCTGGTGTGATTAGGACCCAAGCGGCAGAATTTCTGCTGATCAGATTTCGGGAAAAGTTGGAATTAGCATCCTAGCTTTCAGTCTCACAAGATGAACGGCTGCTGGGTTTTCCCATAATGAACCACTATTCATTGAAGAGAATTAAGTGGAGTTTTACCCTCTACAGTCGCATGACAGATCCACAATATTTTATAATAGAATCAGAATCAGACTTAATATCACCAATTATACACCCATTGGCCCTTTTACTAAGTACACCTGCTCATTAATGCAAATATCTAATCAGCCAATCATGTGGTAGCAACTCAATGCGTAAAAGCATGCAGACATGGTCAAGAGGTTCAGTCATTGTTCAGACCAAATATCAGAAAGGGGAATAACTGTGATCTCAGTGACTTTAACCATGGAATGATTGTTGGTGCCAGATGGGGTGCTTTGAGTATCTAAGAAACTTCTGATCTCCTGGGATTTTCACACACAACAGTTTCTAGAGCAGCCTTTCTCAACAATTTTGCCCTGGAGGAAGCCTTGAAATAATTTTCTGGTTTCAGGAAACCCCTGCATAAAAATTATTATATCTAAAGCTCACGGTACATTAGCGTGATCGGTAAGTTGTAGTTATAATAATCCAAAAATAATTGTCAATGTTCTTTTGAGTAGAGAATGAATTTTTAGCCAACCTTTCTTGAAAAAAAACAGATAGTTAAGCTTAGCTTATATTTCTTGAAATTAATCTCTTTCTTTCCCTTTCATAAATGTTAAAAACTCCTAAGGCAAACATAATAAATTTCTCAATTCTGGGTCTAACTTGAGTTAAGCACAGACAGATTTCACCTTCAACCAAAATGAAACGATTTCTATCTTTGTTCTTAATGCGTGTTAAACATCAAAAAACTCACTCACACATGTAAGAAGTTGAAACTTGCAGCAAAATGTTCATTATGAATGGCAGGACACTCTTCTTTCACAGAAATTCAGAACATGTCCAGGGCCAGGTCAGTAAATCTCATCTTGAGAGCATGATCAGACTGCAGCTCACAAAGTTCTTCCTCTTCTCTCGAAGTCAAGTTCTCAGGCTGAGCAGAAGATTTAGAGAAAGGGTCCCTCACCCAGTCATACACTTGTGTTGTAAGGGAGGAAAAGTACTGTTCAATTTTGTTCTGCAGTTCTTCCAGGTGGTTTTCAATAAGACTTGAGTCTTTCTCATATCCTCCCTCACTCTCAAGCCCAAGCAGCAATGGAAACATTTCAAGGTTTCCTTTTGCAACATGATTTTTCCAAAGACTCTATTTCCTTTTAAATCCAAGGATCTTCTCACTTGAGGTCAAAGCATTTTCTCCAGAGCCTTGTAGAGACTTGTTCAACTTGTTCACATGATGAAAAATGTCTGTTAAGAAGATTAGTTTCTGCAGCCATTCTTCATCTTCAAAGCACTTAGGAAAATCTGGCCCACTATTTTCTTGAAAGTGCTCCAGTAATTCACCTTTCAGCTCAATCACCCGGTTGAGAACCTGCTAAGCTACCAGATTTCTGTATGTAGCAGGAGATTGATGTGCTTTTTGTCCAGGTTTTCATGTTTTTTTTTTAAACATTCTTGAGTGAACTGATCTTAAAGCTACTAAATAACTTGCTTCCTGAAACCTTTTAGTGACCATGACTTTATTTTCAAAAGCTTTAATCTGCTTATTTTGAGATTCCAATAGCTATTTAAAATAATCAGCACTTTTACATGTCATATGCCTGTGATTTGTAGTTAAGTATCTCTTCAATTTTGCTGGAGTCACTGGTACATTTGTAAGTTGCTTGCCACAGACTAGGTACAATGGAATAGGACAACTTGGATCACTGGACCATGCAGAACCCATTGATAAGTAGCTTTCAGTGTAAAGACGGATTTTTTTTGTGTCCATTGTTGCTCTAGTGCTGTAAAATGACTCAGAAGATGTAATTCTTCATCACTAACCTTATCAGAATTGTCCATAGGCCTCAGCCTAGAATCCTTCTCTTCCATCTCAATAGACAATAGACAATAGGTGCAGGAGTAGGCCATTTGGCTCTTCAATCCAGCACCGCCATTCACTGTGATCATGGCTGATCATCCACAATCAGTACCCCGTTCCTGCCTTCTCCCCATATCCCGACTCCACTATCTTTAAGAGCTCTATCTAACTCTTTCTTGAAAGCATCCAGAGAATTGGCCTCCACTGCCTTCTGAGGCAGAGCGTTCCACAGATCCACAACTCTCTGGGTGATAAAGTCTTTCCTCAACTCCGTTCTAAACGGCCTACCCCTTATTCTTAAACTGTGGCCTCTTCAAAAATCGCCACACTGGACCGTCTTTAGAATGAAAATTTCCCTATTTTCTACTACACCGGTTGAGTTTGTTCGCTCCCAGTCAACGGCGTGTAAGGGGGAGTTGGGCGAGGTAATTCGGGAGGGAGAAGCTGACGTCACAGCCCAGGTTGGGCGAGTCCATTTGATGTTCAGAAAACACACTTCACATTCCTCGTCAGCCTACCGTCCTCTCCTCCGTGCAATATAGCGCTCACCAGTTATCAGCCTACCCTATCTCACATCAAAAATGAGAATGGACTCAAGCAAGTAAACACAGTTCTACTGCACACTGCCATTCTGGGCTGAGAGAACTCGAACGCAGTTGCTAACAGGGGTTGCTTGACTACTGCCCACCACTGCGAGCACCAGTATCACACGTTGTGCCAAGTTCAAAACCGACCTCTCATGGAACCCCAGCTGAGAAACCCTACTCTAGAGCTTACAGTGAATGGTGTGAAAAAGAAAGAAAACACATCCAGTGAGTGGCAGTTCTGTGGGTGAAAATATCTTGTTAATGAGAGAGGTCAGAGGAGAACGGCCAGACTGGTTCAAGCTGACAGGAAGGCAACAGTAACTCAAATAACTACATTACAACAATGGTGTGCAGAAGAACATCTCTGAACACACAACACATTAATCCTTTGTTAAGGATCCGGCCTGAACATTGGGTCGAAGGGCCTCTGCTGGTAGCTCTGGATCACGACAGTCTTTAATTTCTGTTTTCTGTCACCTGGCCATGTGGGTTCTGGCCCAGCCCCTTTCCTTTTTGGACTTCCTCCAACTTCCTGCTTGTCTCCTCATTTGCACCCACCTGTTTCTAATTTTCACTTATTACCTTGTCCATTTAAATCCGGCCTTGACTAGTATTCTCTGCCAGTTTGTTCTAGTCCTGACCTGTGTCGTTCTAGCCTGTCATTGCAACTTCTGCCAACCAATTTCGCCTGATTCTGTGTTTTGGATTTTGCCGGTTCTTGGACCTGATTTTTGCCTGTGCGCTCTGGATTGTCTGCCCTCGCCTGACTGCCTTTCCTGGTTAAGACCTCTGCCTGCCATTTCGGATTCGTGCCCGCCTTCTGTTTTTGAAAGACTGTTGCCTTTGAGCTCCCTAATAAATCCTGGTGAAAAAGTATTCGTCGGTCTGCACTTGAGTCCCACCGAAACCCGACGTCCTTGAAGTGGATGGGCTACAACAGCAGAAGACTGTGAACCTAATTCTATGAAATAATTGAATTAAATAAGAAGGCAATCAGTAAAGTAGAGGCAGCTGTAAAAGCTACACCAGACCTGCTCCCTGACTTGGAGCAGATCTCATCAGCTCCGATTGCCAAACCAGCCAGTTCCAATTCATTCATCGTTTTTCTCCTCTGGCCAAGTATGACAGGCAGATGTACTGGAATGGATTGGGTTAGACATGACAAACTGTTTGGGGAGTACTCCTAGAGCACTCTAGGTTGTAAGAGCAGTCAATAATTTAGCACGGAATGTCTCCAAAGAGAAATTATGACTGCTAGGCCGTCAGCGTAAAAGGAAGCACTTATAAGAGCTATTAAACAGACACGAATCTGAAGGAGGCTTGGCAGGGGATTGTGAGGCTCTGGGAACAATTAATATTGAAACAATCAACAGGCAGAAGATTATATTGTGTTACACTCTGAAACATCGTCACTCTCAGCGTTATGCAGTTGCATGAGAAGGAATTTACAAACCCAATTAAATACCAGACTTGCAGCATTTAAAATTGCTCCCTTTGCAATATTGAATATAACTAATTTATTAAAAAAGTACAGTACGAACTGCTTCCTCTTGTTAACTGAGGTGTTGACTCATTTGGCTCCGATACACAGTTATGGGAACAAAATTTTTGTACGAACAATGGAGTATCATAAATACCGGCCATATTGTGCAAGGCTATTGTGGTTGTAGTTAATAGTGTTATTCTCATGCCACTTGTAGCCACTCCCCCGTGGAAGGAGCTCACATATTGTACAAGCAGGGTTATCAAGGAAGATCAGTTGGATATCCTGCATGCTGGCTTCCTGGTGTGCTCTGCACTCTCCCTCAATATCAAACACAACAGCGATCAGGCATTCGTTGATGAAATGGCACATGATGTTTAGTGATGAGAAGAGTGAAGTGATATGCTTTGGCAGAGGGAGACGATATGGTCAGATCCCTCCAGGCACTTATCCCAAGCAGCCTAAGTGCTACACCTCCCCAAACGCCTCCACCCTCTCCTCCACTCAGGGCCCCAAGCAGTCCTTCCAGGTGAGGCAACACTTCACCTGCGAATCTGCTTCGGTCTGACTATTGTCTCCCGATGCAGCCACCTCTACATTGGTGAGACCTGTCGTAAATTGCGGGAAATTGCTTTGTTGAGCACCTCCGCACCATCTGCCACAAGCAGAACCTTCAGGTGGCCAAACATTTTAATTCCGATTCCCATCCCCGTTCCGGCGTCCTCTTGTGCCAAGATGAGGCCATCCTCAGGATGGAGGAGCAACACTTTCTATTCTGTCTGGGTACCCTCCAATCCGATGGTATGAATTTTGATTTCTCCTTCTGGTGAACAAAATTTCCTGCCCCCCAATTCCCCACTCTGGCCTTTTACTTCTTCCCACCTGCCTATTACTTTCCCTTGGGTCCCTTCGTCTTTCCCCTTCTCCTATTGTCTATTGCCCTCTCCTATCAGATTCTTTCTTCTCCTGCCCTTGACCTTTCCCATCCACCTGACTTCACCTGTCACTTTCCAGCCAGCCTCTTCCCCCTGCCCTCTCAGTCCTGAAGAAAGGTCTCCACCCAAGATGTTGATTGTTTACTCTTTTCCATAGATGCTGCCTGACCTGCTGAGATCCTCCAGCACTTTGAGTGTGTTGCTTTGGATTTCCAGCATCTGCGGATTTTCTCTTGTTTGAAGAGACTTTTGAAACAGAGAGGCCTGGACTTGTGCGTAAATCCTTCAGTAAGAGAGTGGTTGTTTCGTGTGTTCCATAAACTGAGGTATATTGTGGAAAAAGATGCAAGTTATGCTGAACCTATGAGGCCAAGTGGCATAAGCCACCCAGTTCCGTGTCAAGTTGAATTTATCGTCAAATGCACAGCACGATGAAAACCTACAGCAGCATCACAGCACGTAGCACGAGGGACACAACGTCCTTGGGAAAAATATCAATTAAAACACAGACTACCCTAAACGGAGAAGGGTAGGCATGAGTGTGGAATGAACTGCCAGCGGAAGTGTTAGATGTGGGTTCACTTGTAACATTTAAGAGAAGTTATATAGATAGATATACTTTATTGATCCCAAGGGAAATTGGGTTTCGTTACAGCCGCACCAACCAAGAATAGAGCATAAATATAGCAATACAAAACCACAAACAATCAAACAACAAAATGCAAACTATTCCGGATGGAAATAGGTCCAGGACCAGCCCATTGGCTCAGGGTGTCTGACCCTCCACGGGAGGAGCTGCAAAGTTCCATGGCCACAGGCAGGAACGACCTCCTGCGATGCCCAGTGTTGGATCTCGGTGGAATATGGCCGGAGTCCAACAGCAAAATGTTCAATATCTGGTCTACAAATATGCTCCTTGATCGTAATATGACCAGGATTGCACCATCCGTTGTTAACCAGAACAGTAAACTCCCAACTCTTTTATGCTTACTGCTCTCAGTGCACTTCCGGTCAGCCCGACCGGTCTGGAAGCCGTCCATGGAAAAGTTTGAGCGGGTATGTCCTCGTGCAGCCCTGTTCTAGTGAAACACATAACACTGCACTCCCGAAATGTTCTCTGATGCCTGGCTAGCGCTGTGAACTCGTCCATTTTATTACCTACCGAGCTCCTCTTCTCCATAAGTCTCTGTTGTCTCGACCCAGTCCTCTTTCCTCGCCTTTGTGATCCCCCTCTGCATCCTCTGTGTGTTTTCCTCCAGATTTCAGCAGGGGTGTCCACTGCTCTGCTCGCTAAACATTTAAATAACATAAAAATAAACATAAAAATGCAGGTACGTGGACAATAGCAGTATAGAGGGCTATATTCTGGTTGCTGGTAGCTGGAACTAGGCAGAAGACCAGGTCTGTACTGTAGTTCTTTATGAGTCTATGGACATAAATTATACACAATTATACAAGAAAAAAACACAAATAGAACAAAAAATAAAGTCCATTGTAGTGCAAAGTGGTCATAGTATTGGTATACTGAGGTAATGATTACAGTTGTGCCAATTGGTTCAAGAACAGCTACTTCCCATCAGCCATTTGGTTCTTGAGACTCTCCTCCACCACCCCACCCCACCACAGACCTTTGTTTTCCTCTCCCCGCCTGTGTACTCGCTAGAACTTAGAAGAATGAGGGGTAACCTTATTGAAACCTATCGAATGTTAAAAGGCCTTGATAGAGTGGTTGTGGAAAGGATGTTTCCTATCGTGGGGGAGCCTAGGACCAGAGGGCACAGCTTCAGAATAGAGGACCATCCATTTAGAATGGAGATGAGGAGGAATTTCTTTAGCCAGAGGGTGGTGAATCTGTGGAATTTGTTGCCTCAGGTGGCTGTGGAGGCCAGGTCATTGAGTGTATTTAAAGCATAGGTTGATAGATTCTTGATAATTAGGGTGTGAGAGGTTAGGGGAGAATGTGGCTGAGAAGAAAATTGGATCAGCCATGATCAAATGGCAGAGCAAACTTGATGGGCTTAATGGCTTAACTTTGCTCTAATGTCTTCTGGTCTAAGACTTTTGCACAGTCCTGTATTTGTCAACATGGAGCAGAGAGTGAGTTTGTAAATCTGGAGGGAACAAATGATGTTGGGAATGGCGAGGGTTGAATGCCAAGGGAGGAGTGCTGGACAGGTGGTAAGGAGGGAGTACCAGGGTGAGAGGTGGTGTGGAGACAACCACGCCCAGTCTTGAGACACCCAGCTATGTCATTTGATTCTAAACAATTGGTTCCTTGATCAGTACAGAATGTCTCTCTGGTACTTCCCACTCCCTCCCCTCTCTCTTCCCCTTTTTCCCAACTATGATTCCCCTCTCCCTGCCCCCTTCCCACTCTCCGTCCACAATAGAGACCCATATCAGAATCAGTTTTATCATCACTCACGAATGACTTTTGCACAATATTGTATGCCCTCTGGATTTGGACTCCCTTTACTTGCAAAACAGACTATTCAGCTTAGCCGTACCTATCATGACTTTATAAAACTCTACATTGGCAACTCAGCTTCTTATGCTTGAGGGAAAACAATCCCAACTATCCTATTCCTCCTTATAACTCAAGCCCCCCAGTCCTCTACACCCCCATCTAGCTTAATCCTATCCTTCTCAATAGCAAGGTGACCAGAAATGCACAACATACTCCAGCTGGGGTCTCACTAATGTCTTGTACAGTTGTAACCCCTGACATTCCAACTCTTGTGCTCAGTGACCTGACTGATCTTCATCATCCTTTTTACCGTGCCTGTGTCATTGAAGCAACTTCAATAACTCCTAAGGACTGAAGCTGGGTAAAATACTGAAAGGCTCTTATTCGCTGTACAATACGACCTCCATGGTGAGTGTCTGCCCCCGTACTGAGAGGGAGGGGCAAGGTGAAACACCTTTATTCAGGGGTCTGTGGGAGGAGCCACAGGGGCAGTCAGCAGAGGGGTGCGTCCAGATGGTTAACCCAGTTACAACATATATATGGTTTACCACAGTCATCACTTTCAGAGAACTGCACACTTGCTCCCCTGTGTCTCTGTGCTCTAAAATGTGCCCCAGGACCCTATCATTCACTGTGTAAAAGGAAGAGGTGTGTGCTCCATGATAAACTGACAGTAGTGCTCCAACGTGGCAGTTTTGTAGAACTTGTGTTCACCCGAATTACCACGACCAATGGATTCACTTTCAAAGGTCCATTTTATTATCAAAGTGCGTATGCAGAACACAACTCTGAGATTAGTCTTTTCCAGATAGCCATGAAATATAGAAAAACCATAGAAATCATTGGAAGAGAAGACGTCAACACATCCCCCCCACATGAAAAGAGAAAGAAACAAAAGTCCACAAACCCCAAATTCACTCCCTCGCAAAAAAATTAACGTAACACCCACAAGGGAAAAAAACTGTGACAATAACATCAAATCCTCAACCCCCTCTCTCGCACGTAAAAAACTAATATATCACCCACACAGAGAAACAGCAACAACCCCAAATCCCCAGCCCACCAATCAGCAACAAGAAAGAATGGGCAAAAGCATGGGGAAAAAAACATAGAACTGAAAGAGGCCAATATGAACTACAGCTCTTTGTCTCATGTTCTCGATATTTATTGCTTGCTTATTTATTATTACTATACTTTTATACTTCGTACTTTATTGTTGCCAAACAATTGATACTAGAACGTACAATCATCACAGCGATATTTGATTCTGCGCTTCCCGCTCCCTGGATTACAGATATTAAATATTAAAAATAGTAAAAATTAGTAAATATCAAAAATTTAAATTCCTAATCATAAATAGAAAATAGAAAAATGGAAAGTAAAGTACTGCAAAAAAACCAAGAGGCAGGTCCGGATATTTGGAGGGTACGGCCCAGATCCGAGTCAGGATCCATTCAGCAATCTTATCACAGTTGGAAAGTAGCTGTTCCCAAATCTGGCCGTACGAGCCTTCAAGCTCCTGAGCCTTCTCCTGAAGGGGAGATTGACGAAAAGTGTGTTGGCTGGGTGGGTCGTGTCCTTGATTATCCTGGCAGCACTGCTCCGACAGCGTGCAGTGTAAAGTGAGTCCACGGACGGAAGATTGGTTTCTGTGATGTGCTGCGCCGTGTTCACGATCTTCTGCGGTTTCTTCCGGTCTTGGACAGGACAACTTCCATACCAGGTTGTGATGCACCCTAGAAGAATGCTTTCTACGGTGTATCTATAAAAATTAGTGAGGGTTTTAGGGGACAGGCCAAATTTCTTTAGTTATTTCTTTATTTCTTCTTATTGTGTTTGCACACTTTGTTGTCTTCTGCACTCTGGTGAATGTCCTAGTTGGGCGGTCTTTTACCGATTCTGTTATGGTTATACTTCTATAGATTTATTATATCCACAAGAAAGTAAATCTCGGAGTTGTATATGGTGACATATATGTACTTTGATAATAAAGTTTATTTGAACTTTAAGTCCTGCCCTGGTTTAATTTTCCTAAATGTATTACTTCATGCACCTGTCTGCATTAAATTCCATCAGCCATACTTGGATCCTGTTGTAAACTTCAGTCTCTGCTATACATCAACCTTAGTGTCAACCACAGGTCGATCATCCGAGTTGTTAACGCCATGACAAACAACAGGGAGCCCAACTCTGATTCCTGCCGCACTCCACTGCTCACAGGTCTCTGATCTGAGAAATAAATCTCCCTGTGTCAGGTCTTTGAAATCAAGCCTCAGTTGTGGGACAGAAACAGCTTCTTTCCCTCTGCCATCAGATTTCTGAACGGTCCACGCACCCGTGAACACCATTTTTATTCCTCTTTGTAAATTTATTTAAAGATACGGCACAGTAACAGGCTCTTGTGGCCCATGAGCCTGCAGCACCTCGGTTATACCCATTCGCCTTCAGAATGTTTGACGAGACCGGAGTACTTTGAGGAAATCCACGAGGCGACAGGGAGAATGCATGAACTCCGTACAGACAGGGACAGGAATTGAACACGGGTTGCTGGTGCTATAACAGTGTTCCAATGACCTCTATGCCGCTCTGCCGTCCTTTCCGCAATATTTTTGTCTTTTGTAATTTATAGTAATGTTACATCTTTGCACCGTACTGCTGCCACAAATCAATAACTCTGATGCAACCCGAGCCAGTGATAATAGATGGATTCTTTATGAAGGATAACTAAGCACTCAACCCATCACACGTCAGGTTTGACGGCACTAGAGAGTGTACAGACAGGGCTGAGGATATTACGAAGATCTTTTATTTACACAGAATGATAAGCGCGGCTGAGGTTGTTATCCGGAGAGAGATTTAATTAAAGTTTATGAAAGTTGTGTGAGGTCTGGAAGACGTTGGAAACATTTCCCACAATGGAAAGATTAATAACTTAAGGAAATGGTTTGAGATAGTGGATATTGTAGCTTTAGTGGATAGAGAAGCTTTAGTGTCTCGTAGGACTAAATAGTTCAACTATAAACACTCTTGCTGCTCTTTTACTCTTTATAGATCTGGAAAAAAAACGTTTTGATATCCTCTTTTATATTATTGACACACTCCAATTTCTGGCATATTACCAGAGTAACCACTAATGCAGATTACCAAGACGTTTCCACAGTACTGTACCTTCAGACCTTACGGTTCCCCAAGCATCTTCTCCGTAGTAATCTTCTTACTACTGCTGCTCCCCGACTTTAGTATCATCTATGATACTTTTGGCTCACTTAACTTCATATTTCATCTTTTCTGTTCTTTTTTAGTTGCCTTCTGATGGTTTTTAAAAGCTTCCTAATTCTCTAAACCCACTAATTTTTGATATATTATATGCCCTCTCTTTTGCTTTTGTGCTGTTTTTGACTTTCCTTGTCAGCCGGGGTTGCCTCATCCTCCCTGTAGAATGCTTCTTCATCTTTTCGATGTAGATATCCTGCTGTTTTCCTGCAACAGGGTTTCGTGCAGATGTGCTCAGTGCCGGGGAGGACTTCGAATGTGATGGACTGCGCCATATCCATTCCTTTTAGTACAATTTTCCATTCAAGGGATTGGTGTTTCCTTATCAGACTGTGATGCAGCCATTCAATATACGCTCCATTACACATCTATAGAAGTTAGTCGAAGTTTTAGAAGTCAACACACACTAATTAATGTAGCCGATGACTAATGTGATATATTCCTTGAGGTATGTGTCGTCTCCATTCGTGGTGGCCTCCATGAACATCTGCCAGCTAGCCCATTCAAAGCAGTCCTGAAGCATAGAGATTGCCTCATTAGGCCATACAGTGATGGTCCTCTTGACTGTTGATGTATGTCAAATTGTTTCACCTTTTTATACCTAGCTCACCGTAAGTGGAAGCAGCTTTCCTGATGGCAACATTGAGTACGTGATCCCTGCAAAATTTAGGTAGTTGAACTGTTGAACTGCTTTGAAGCAGTTCTCATTATGAGTGATTAATGGACCTTGAGAAGCAACCTGTTCTAGTTCAACTGCTTCCTTTACGTTGATGGTGAGAGCACCAGCTTGATAAGACTTTAAAAGACAATCTGTAAATTATTGCGGTCAATCTTCATAAAGGGGGCATTACCCATGAATAAAATCTCCCTGATAAGCACCTTTCTCATTTTAGTCTTTTCTTTGAGTCATGGCTCAAGCTAGGTTTAAGGTGAATAAACTAAGGAGGATAAAGAGAAGTTGTAAAAATATTTTTCACCCAGAGACCTGTGGAGATCCAGAGGTTACTGTAAGAAAGGATGGTGGAGATAGAAACCTCAATCTATTTAAAAAGAATCTAGATAAGTCCTTAATGTGTAATAAGCCACAAGGAAGTTGTATCCAACAAGTTACATTTACGCCCAAGGCTTACACGATGGGCCAAAATGATCGAAATTCATGGCATAAAAAGAGGGTCTCTTTCTGTGGCATGAATTCCAAATGTTCTATAATTCTATGACACTTAATGCTTGAAGAGCAGAAAGTTAACCAATGTTCTTCCTCTTGATCTATCTCAACTAGAAAGTAATGTTGGTGAATGAGGGAGAGATTGTGTGCATCTGGGATATCCACTATCTCCTCCCCAGTACCCCTAGCTCAACCTCTTAAAGGTCAGACCATCTGATCACTGATTGGCTATTTTCTGGTACTCAATGCTCCCCTTTCTTATAGGCAGCCATGAAACAAAATACCCAATAGAACCCATGAAAAAGGCAAAAGAAAATAATCAAACATCCTGTGTGTGTGTGTGTGTGTGTGTGGTCGGAAGAGAGTGAGAGTGAGAGGGAGAGAACAAATCGTGCAAAACAATAAAGCAAGCAAACAGTATTCAGAACTAAAGCTCACAACACCAGGCATCACTGAAGCCAACTGAGAAATCCACAGAAGTTGATTCAGAAGGCCTCAGTCCTGCACAGAATCGTGCCCTGCTCTGGACTTTCCATTGCTATCCCTCCACACTCTCAGTGAAATTCATCAGGCAATCTGATTGGCATTAAATGGTGCATTATTGAAATATACCAAAGTCCATTATTACTGAGAACACCAATTCTAAAGATACAGTCCCAAAACTATGAAATGATGATAGCAGCCATTAAAAAATAACATAAAAGAGAAAGATGTTAAACCTTAAAGCTCAAGCCATCATGTAGAACTTACACTAAGAAAAGAAGTTGATGTTTGTTAGGTAGGAGTTAGTTTACTCGTTGGCCAAAAGCCACTTCCACCATGTTGTCAAGTGGCCCGTTTGAAGGATGCAGCAGCTCTTTCCCATTGGTTGCCCTGTGTCTTGGGGGTGGAATCTTTAACTCTTTGTAAATAAATGATTAGTATATTTATATTTATTCATAGTCAGTGTCCTCAGTCTCACTCTCCAACCCGAGAACCTGCTTTCACATTACAATGTTCTTATCAATACGAACGTTTAACTGACCTCAGATGAGATTACAGCGAAGAATGAAAACTATAATTGGCACATCCTCAAACACGGCACTTCAAGGCAGTAATCAAGGACAAAATGAGCCTCTACAATTTATAGTTCTCTGGAAGGAAGTAAATGAAAAATTGGTGTCCAAACCGGGAAAGTGTAGAAATCTATCTATGGCAGCAGATCCCAGCAATCTCCTCATCCGCTATCAGTTTTAAATTTCTGTTTAATTATTGACTCATGTTTTCGCTGTGACAATGTATAAATAAACCATGTTCTCTGCTGTTTTAGCATGAATTTAGAAAATGCTTGAAATACTCAACTTGTCAGGCAGCACCTGCGGGCAAGAGAAGTACAAAGTCAAACAGACTTTACTGTAATATGCACAAGTGTGTGTTTGCACAGGAAATAGGCTGGCATCACAGGCACACAGGATCATATAAAACGTTCACAAGGAAAACATAAATGATACATAATGTTGACAAGAAAATGCAATTTGAAAAAAAGTCCATTTTAAATGGTGGAAGTGATCATCGAGCTAAACTGTTGTGATTAGAGTGTTACCAGTTGGTTCGAGAGTCGAATGGCTGAAGGGAAGTAGCTGTTCTTTCATTTTATTTACTTATTGAGGTACAGTGTGAAGTGAGCCCTTCTGGTTCTATGAGCCACACCACCGAGTAATCCCCCGATTTAACCCTAGCCTAATCACAATGACAATTTACAATGACCAGTGAACCTACCAACCGGTACGTCTTTGGACTGTGGGAGGAAACCGGAGCACCCGGAGGAAATCCACATGGTCGGGGAGAACGTACAAACTCCCTACAGGGAGCGATGGGAATTGAACCCAGGTAGCCGGTCCGGTAAAGTGTTGTGCTAACCACTGTGCTACCAAGCTGCTCCTTGTCCCTGGTGGTGTGGGGCTTCAAGCTTCTTTACCTCCTGCCCGATGGTAGCTGTAGAAAGATGGCATGGCCCAGATGATGGAGATCTTTGATGATAGATGTTGCCTTCTTAAGGTAGCACATCCGATTGACATGACTGATGGTGGGGAACGATGTACTGGAAAGAGTCCGCTGCTCTCTGCAGCTTCTTAGGCTCCTGAGCGTTCTAATTGCCATACACTTCAGGTCAAAAATCATTCGTCACTTCTACTTCTCATGCTCATTGTTACATACTAGTCCATGGCCTCCTCTACTGCTAGGATGAGGCCACTCTCAGGTTGGACGAGAAACACCTCATGTTCTGTCTAGGTAGCCTCCAACCCGACGACATGAATATCGATTTCTCAAACTTCTGTTAACTGTCCACCCCCTCCTCTCCTTGACCATTCCCCATTCCCTTTTCCCTTTCTCACCTTATCTCATTACCTGCCCATCACCTCTCTCTGGTGTTCCTCCCCCTTCCCTTTCTTCCATAATCGTTTCTATCAGATTCCCCCTTCTCTAGCCCTGCAGCCCTTTCACCTATCAATTTCCCAGCTCTTTACTTCACCACCTCCCCCTCTCCCGGTTTCACCTGTCACCTACCATTTTGTACTTCTTCCTCCCCTCCCCCACTTTCTAATTCTGACTTCTTCCCCTTTCCTTTCCAGTCGTGAAGAAGGGTCTCTTCAGGGAGGCTTGTCAAAAGCTCTTTGCTCGGCCATTGTTGGTCCTTATCGGATGTAACTGTGACCGAGTACTTCTGTGCATCATGACTGCCTAAGTTCTCGTTGGTTTTGCTGGTTAATTTCTGGAATAAATCTTTTCTTTTATTTGAGTTGCCCAGGTCTCTGTGATCCCTGCACTTGGGTTCGCTCGAGGCCCTATCGTTCTGCCTGATCTGCTGCATCCTCCAGAATTTTCTATCTGGTGCTTTGGGGTTAATTCCTCTGACCAAGCGGTCACAGTGTCAGATTACAGGGCAAGAAATTTCAGACTGAGACGATGAGAAATACCTTCACTCGGAGGAAAGTGAACCTGCCAAATTTGCTACTTCTAAAAGCAGTAGAGGCCATGTCAATGACTAACACGTATGGAGCTAGTAAATTACTAGATGCAAAAGTCATCAGGGTAGATGAAGAGAGAACATACGTATGGCCTTGTGATAGATAATTAATTATATTGAATTTGCTGGTGCAGGCTTGAAGGGCCGAATAGCCTAATCTTGCTCCTGTTTTCCCTGTTTCTATCTGCATTTTCCCAATGCCCAATCTCTGGTGAAGAAACATCTATCAAACTTAGACAAAAAAATGATCACTGACCCTAACTTGAAAGCCCAAAATTTCTACTTCCCTTTGGTGTGTTCTGAAGGACCTTTCTCTAAATTTTAAAGCTATTTTAAAACTGTAAATGGTAGGACCCTCAGGTGCATTGAGAGAGATCTTAGGGTGCAAGTCCTTAGCCCTCTAAAAACGGGAACACAATTGGAAAGGATGTGTTGGATTAGAGTGTGGAATTGTTACTTTCCTTGTAGTTTAACTTACCTATGCTTGCTTGTAATTTTTATATAAGTACCTGTTTGTGTGTAGTTGTTCAGTAAATTTTCAATAACTGTAGTATGACTGTACTTTTCTAGAAGTTTCTCTGTAGCCTGTTTGATAGATTATTCCCTATCACTGGAATGTCTAGATGTCTCGCTAGTCTGAGCTAATTTTTATTATAAGACGACCACAATTTATTTGTTATTTTTTCCTTCGTTCACCTCCTTTGCTTTCTCCCTCCCTTACAATAGAGTTGATTTCCGTTATTCTTATTGGTATGAACACCTAACAAGCAGCTATAACCACTAGATTTTTGCCTCATTCTTGATTTCTGAAGAACCTTCTGTGGTTAGCACAACGCTTTACAGTACAGGCGACCTGGGTTCAACTCCTGCTGCTGTTTGTAAGGAGTTTGTACGTTCTCCCCGCAACTGTGTGGGTTCCTTCTGGGGGCTCCAGTTTCCTCCCACAGTCCAAAGACCTACTGGTTGGTAGGTTAATTGGTCATTGTCAATTTTCCCGTGACTAGGCTAGTAAATAAATTGGGGGCTTTCTGGGTGGCATGGTTCAAAAGGCCAGAAGGGTTTGCTGCGTTGGGTATCAAAAAATATACAATAAATAAATAAATACAAATCTCCAGATCAAACGGGTAGTAAAGAAGGTATTTAGTTTGCTTCCTTTCATCAGCTGGGACATTAAGTGTAAGATCTGGCAGGTTATGTTCAACATTCGTTAGGCCACATTTGATGTCCTATTGTGCGCAGTTGTGGTTGTCGCATTAGAGGAGGGATGCGGAGGCTCTCGGGGTGCAGAGGATGCTGACTCAGACGTTGTCTGGATTAGAGAGCAGTATCTGAAAGGAGAGGCTGGAAAACTCTTTGTTATGAGCCCTGCAGCTTGCCATAGCTTTGGGCTTCTGGGTTTCGCGAGCACCTGTATTTAATAATTGTTAGAGCCGTCAAGCCCAGGTGCTTTCTGTTTGGTCTTGTTGGCTTGACCGGCAACACGAGTATCCCTCGTCCAATGATTATTTAAGGAGGACTCTCGTTGTGCTCTGTAAGTGGAGTCATGCTGTGTTTGTGGACGTTGATTTGTCTTGTGGTGTTGCTGGGTCCTAACTCTGATGCTCTGCTGGTACTCGTGTGTCTAACCTTTTGTTTCTGTCTCTTCACGGGGACTCCACCGTTCCTCCGCTCCTGGACTGAGTCATCGCCAGAGTCGTCAGTCCTTCTCTATTTAATTTAGCATATATATTGTAATTCACAGTTTTTTTCTATAATCATGTATTGCATTGTACTGCTGTCGCAGAGTTAACAAATTTCGTGACATATGCCAATGATATTAAACCTGATTCTGATTCTGACAGAAATAGCTTCCATACATCCTATCTGCTCCTTTTAAGATCTTGCAAACTTCAATCAAATCATCCCTTAATGATTGAATTGACTTTATTACTTACATCTTTCATATGCATGAGTAGTAAAAATCTTCATGTTGGCGCATGGCCAAGTGGTTAAGGCAGCGGTCTAGTGATCTGAAGTTCGCTAGTTCAAGCCCCAGCCGAGGCAACGTGTTGTGTCTTTGAGCAAGGCACTTAATCACACATTGCTCTGCGACGACACTGGTGCCAAGCTGTATGGGTCCTAATGCCCTTCCCTTGGACAATATCGGTGTCGTGGAGAGAGGAGACTTGCAGCATGGGCAACTGCTGGTCTTCAATACAACCTGCCCAGGCCTGCGCGCTGGAAACTTTCCAAGGCACAAATCCATGGTCTCACGAGACTAACGGATGCCTTAAAAAAATCTTTACATTACTACTCCATTCAAATATGCAATGTGCAATTATAGGAATTTATAATAAATAGTATGTACAACAAGGCAGTCAATATAACATAGAAATACAGTTGTGCCAGCATGAATTAATCAGTCTGATGGCCTGGTGGAAGAAACTGTCCCGGAGCCTGCTGGTCCTGGCTTTTATGCTGTGGTACCATTTCCAGGACGGTAGCATCTGGAACAGTTTGTGGTTGGGGTGACTCGGGTCCCCAATGATCCTTCGGGCCCTTTTTACACACCTGTCTTTGTAAATGTTCTGAATAGTGGGAAGATCACATCTACAGATGCGCTGGGCTGTCTGCACCACTCTCTGCAGAGTCCTGCGACTGAGGGAAGTACAGTTCCCATACCAGGCAGTGATGCAACCAGTCAGGATGCTCTCAATTGTGCCCCTGTAGAAAGTTCTTAGGATTTAGGGAGGCAACTCAGACTTCTTCAACCGTCTGAGGTGAAAGAGGTGCTGTTGTGCCTTTTTCACCTCACAGCCAGTATGTACAGACCATGTGAGATCTTCGGTGATGTTTATGCCGAGGAATTTAAAGCTGTTCACCCTCTCAAACTCAGATCCATTGATGTTAATAGAGGTTAGTCTGTTTCCATTCCTCCTGTAGTCCACAATTGGCTCCTTTGTTTTTGTGACGTTGAGGGAGTGGTTGTTTTCTTGACACCACTGTGTCAGGGTGATAACTTCCTCTCTGTAGGCTGCCTCATTATTATTCGAGATTAGGCCAATCAGTGTAGTGTCGTCAGCAAATTTAATTAGCAGATTGGAGCTGTGGGTGGCAACACAGTCATGGGTATACAGAGACTAAAGGAGGGGGCTTAGTACACAGCCCTGAGGGGCACCTGTGTTGAGGGTCAGAGGGGCAGAGGTGAGTGAGCCCACTCTTACTACCTGCCAGCAATCTGGCAAGAAATCCAGGATCCAGCTGCACAAGGCAGGGTGAAGGCCGAGGTCTCTGATCTTCTTGTCGAGCCTGGAGGGAATTATGGTGCTGAATGCTGAACTGTAGTCCAAGAACAGCATTCCCACATAAACATCCTTCTTCTCCAGGTGTATAAGGATGGTGTGTAGAGCTGTGGCTATTACGTCATCTGTTGATCGGTTGTGTCGGTAGGTGAATAGTAAGGGGTCCAGTGTGGGTGGTAGCAAGCTGCAGATGCAGCCCTTGACCAGCCTCTCAAAGTATTTGCTTATTATTGAGGTGAGTGTGACAGGACGCCAGTCGTTCAGACATGTTACCTTGGTCTTTTTAGGTTCAGGGACAATAGTGGATGTTCTGAAGTAGCAGGGCACTCTATACTGGGAGAGGGAGAGATTAAAAATTGAAGTTTTGTGTTACTTATTAATTCAGACATGTGCTTCAAACTATCCATGGACAATTAAAGCTTTGTTCATTTAAATGTGGCAAGGGAGCACTTGATTGGGAGGTGAATGAAATGGCAACAACAAGTATATAAATTTGCTTTGGTGTTGGGGTCAAAGCTGCCATTCTAATTTCAAAAACAACCCACACAGCAGGTAAATATTACTGACAATGATTTGATGAATTTGAATTGGTTTAAATATTTCATAAGAAACTGCATGTTAAGTGGATTGTGTGGGAAGGCCAAAAATAATTTAAAAAAACAAAATGCAAAATTAGAGCACCAAAGTAAATGAAAATTCTAGATGTTAGAAATCTGAAGTAAAAACAGAAAAAAACTGGAAATATTCAGCAGGTCAGGCAGTGCCTGCGAAGGAGAAACTGAGTTAATGTTTCAGGTCAAAGCCCCCTTTTACCAAGGCAACACAGACAAAATGCTGGAAGAGCCCAGCAGGTCAGGCAGCATCTGTGGAAAAGAGTAAACGGTTGATGTTTTGGGCCGCACCCTGGAACACGTAGGAATTCAGGACCAATCAGACAGCCCCAGTTTTGAGACGAAGCAATCACCCACAAAGCCAACAACCACAATACAAGACATTGGAAATCCTGTGCTAATTTAATTACCCAAAACTGAATAAAAGTGTTAAATACAAAGAGAGCTTAACAATCCCTATGATCTCAAATGAGACTCCTGCAACACAAAGTGAAAACCCAGAGTTAGTCCAAAGACAAACAATTAGACATAAAAGATCCCAAGGTATAGAGCATACCCATGAGGTTAAGAACATGATCCGCATGCTAAGTATTCTGCTCTCGTTCAAGAGTTTTTCCCATTTACATAAACTAGACTGACAATTAACTCCAGTCCTGGTGTAACTGTACTTGAAGGCCTTTTTATTATTCACCAATGTATTTCAGTACGCAAGGAGCTGGTGTAAAAAGACAGTACTTCTCGGCTTTCTTACGAAAGGCAGATTCAAATATTGATTGAAATTCCTTTGACCTCTAACTACTAAATGAAATGTACAAACTGACCTGATGATGAAAGCTAATTGCTTAACAACACGATAATGAGCACCAACAACAGCTGCGAATCCACAAGTAAGCAGAGAGATCTAGTAATTAGAAATAAAATAACAATCCAAGTCAGAAAAGACATACTACTAATTAAAAATAAGCTCTTCTCAACACAATTTGTTCCGAAGTGTTTCCCTCCATAGATGCTGCCTGGCCTGCTGAGTTCCTGCAGAATTTTCTGTGTGTTGCTCCAAAGTTCCAGCATCTGCAGAATCCCATGTCACAGAAAAGCCAAAATCTCTCTAAATGGTTGGGTGGGTCTGAGAGATTAAAAGGCAAACACAATTTCCAATGTTTCAATGGCCTTTTTCTGCATGTCACATCGGTATATCGTTTAGAGTTTAATTATGTAACTTTTTCACCAAGGTAATACCACTGTTATTAATATCTTTATGAATAACTTCACTGTTATTAATTTCTTTATGATTAACTTCATAATACATGTCAAAATAGAAGCAGGCAGGGATGAAATATTTCATTACAAAGCTTAATTCACCATGCAGTTATATTCAATGTGGTACAAGTAACACTGGGTAGCAAATTTTTTTCAAAAGTGTGGCTTCCTCAAAATATTTTTTGTTTATGATAGACCGCCTGAAGTTGAACACAAATATAATTTCAGGTTACTTGTATCACGTAGGAAATTGGAGAAGCGAGAAATTAACTTTTATTGAATATAATGCTTTTAATTGCACAATGGTGCAATAGTTCAACTAAGCTAAAATGTTTTGTTGATGATTTTTGTTTGTACTCGGTGTCTGAGGCTTCTCACTTGTGTCCAACAATAATCGGCCAGCATTGATGGATTCCAGTTGCCCTGATACTGTTTCTCCATGACCACAATGTCCTGGTGAAACCTTTCACCGTGCTCATCACTGACAGCACCAGGATTTGCAGGGAAGAAGTCTAAATGAGAACATAGAAAATAATTCTTTGGTGACATAGCGTACTTCATGGTTTTGTGTATTTGAAGCATGTTGTCAAACAGTTGTATATAGTTTGGTGCTCTGTAGTTGCCAAGAAATCTTTCAGCAACAGCCTTGAATGCGTACCATGCGATTTTCTCCAGTCCCACTCCAAGTTCTTTGACTTGCCTGTTGTTGATGACTTGTTTGACTTGTGCACCAACAAAAATGCCTTCCTTAATCTTGGCATCAGTTATTCTGGGAAACATCTGTCACAAATATCAAAATCCTTCATGGAAATTTATCGTCTTTCTAAAACCTGTCCTGTCGTGCAGCATCGCCCCCATCCCCACCCCGCCTGGACAAGGCAGAAAACTTAACAACACACACAAAATGCTGGAGGAACTCAGCAGGCCAGGCAGCATCAATGGGAAAAAAAACTAGTCGTCGTTTTGAGCTGAAACCCTTCAGCAGGACTGGAGAAAAAAAGCTGAGGAGTGGATTTAAAAGGGTGGGGTTGGGGTGTGGAGAGAGAAACACCAGGTGATAGGTGAAATCTGGAGGGGGAGGGATGAAGTAAAGAGCTGGGAAGTTGATTGGTAAAGAGACAGAAGGCCATGGAAGAAAGAAAAAGGGGGGAGGAGCACCAGAGGGGGGCAATGGATGCTTTTAGGCTTTGATGTTTCTATCATTCATTTTATGGGATGTCTGTGAAGAGTATGAGTTTCAGGTTGTTCACTGTATACATCTTCTGATATGAAATGAACCTTTGAATCAAATCAATGAGGATTGTGCTGGGCACCCACACTTACGGCTCTAACATAACCTGCCCACAACTCACTTAACCAAACCACACTCGTGGTCACGGGAAGAAAATAGCACTGATAAACTAAGTCAAAGTCAGCATGGTTTCTGTAAAGGGAAATCTTGCCTGACAGATCCGTTAGAGTTCTTCAAGGAAGTAACAAGCAGGGTGGACAAAGGAGAGGCAGTGGATGCCACTTAGGTGGAGTTTCAGAAGGCATTTGATAAGGTCCCACACATGAGGCTGCTTAACAAGATAAAATCCCATGGCATTACAGGAAAGATACTGGCATGGATAAAAGAATGGCTGACAGGCAGGAGGCAGTGAGTGGGAATAAAGGAGGCCTTTTCTGGTTGGCTGCCAGTGACTAGTGGTGTTCCTTAGGGGTCAGTATTGGGACCACTACTTTTCAAATTGTTTGTCACTGATTTAGATAATGGGATTGATGGCTTTATGGCAAAGTTTGCGGATGATATGAAGATAGGTGGAGGGGTAGGTACTGCTGAGGAAACAATGCAATTGCAGCAGGATTTAGACAAATTGGAAGATTGGGCAAAAAAGTGGCAGATGGAATATAGTGTTGGGAAATGTATTTTTTTTTAGCCAGAGAGTAGTAAATCTGTGGAATGCTCTGCCACAGACTGCTATGGGGGCTAAGTCCGTGGGTGTATTTAATGCGGAAGTTGATCGTTTCCTGATCAGTCAGGGCATCAAAGGATGTGGCGAGAAGGCAGGTGTATGGGTTTGAGTGGGATCCCGGATCAGCCATGATGGAATGGCAGAGCAGACTCGATGGGCCGAATGGCCTAATTCTGCTCCTACGTCTTATGACCTGCGGTCTTACACACAGTGGCGGGAATCAAACCCTGATCGGTGATCGCTGGTGCTGCAAGGCGACTGCAATACCGTGCCGTCCTAAAATAACAGAACATTATCTGCTTTTTGTACGGTCCCAGGTATAATGAGCAGCCGAAACTAACACTTGTAAAGCTTGCAAGTAAGTCACAAGATAAAGATAAGAGTGCACAGAAACAGGGAGCAGGACAATAAGCTCAACGTTCTTTCCCTGTCCAATGCACCATTAAAGTGCTGTGTCAGGAAGGGACCCTGTCCAGTGACAGCAACATCAGACAACAAGTTGGGGTCCTTGGCAGTGGTGAGGTGGTAATGTTTTGAATGCTGAGCACCTCCACCAAACCAGCCACGTTCCAACCCCTTGAGCGGGTAAACACCGACTGCCTGTCAGCGAGTGGGACCTTCCTGACCAATAAATAGTGGCCACTGAGTGTAAATTTGTGATCTTCTACTGCTGTAGCCCGTTCACTTCAAGGTTCAATGCGTTGTGCATTCAGGGGTGCTCTTCTGCACGCTGCTGTTTGTATGCATGCTTATTTGAGTTACTGTCGCCTTCTTGTCAGCTTGAAATAGTCTGGCCGTTCTCCTCTGACCTCTCTCGTTAACAAGGTGCTTTTGCCCACAGAACTGCCGCTCACTGGATGCTTTTTGTTTTTCGCACCATTCTCTGTAAATTCTAAAGATGGTTGTGCGCGAAAATCTCAGGAGGTCAGCAGTTTCTGAGATACTCAAGCCATCCCATCTGGCGCCAACAATTATTCCTGGTCAAAGTCACTCAGATTTCTTCCCCATTTTCAAAGGTTTCAAAGGTTCAAAGGTACATTTAGTGTCAGAGAAATGTATACAACATACATCCTGAAATTCTTTTTCTTTGCAAACGTCCACAAAAACAGAGGAGTGCCCCAAAGAATGAATGACAGTTACGTGTTAGAACCCCAAAGTCCACCCCAGCTCCCCCCACCCATGCATAAGCAACAACAGAGAAATGACCCCCTCCCCCACCAGCAAAAAGAGCATCGGCGCCCCCCCCACTGAGCGCTCAAGCATGCAGCAAAGCATCAATAAAGACACAGACTTGCAGTACCCCAAAGACTATTCGTTCACCCAGTAATTCGACCTAATAAGGGAAAAAGGGGTGTCCCCATTTCACAGCTAGAGGGGAGACATGATGTTTGGCCTGAACAACAACTGAATCTTTGCAACACACATCAAAGTTGCTGGTGAATGCAGCAGGCCAGGCAGCATCTCTAGGAAGAGGTACAATCGACGTTTCGGGCCGAGACCCAGAGTCCTGACGAAGGGTCTCAGCCCGAAACGTCGACTGTACCTCTTCCTAGAGATGCTGCCTGGCCTGCTGCGTTCACCAGCAACTTTGATGTGTGTTGCATGAATTTCCAGCATCTGCAGAATTCCTCACGTTTGCATTTTTAAACTGAACCTTTGACCATGTCTGCATGCTTTTATGCACTGAGATGCCGCCACATGATTGGCTGGTTAGAAATTTGTACTAACATACAGGTGTACCTAATAAAGTGGCCACTGAGTATGTATTAACTCTTTGGACCTCAATGAGCTGCTACAGGCAAAATAAAAACAGAAAATATTGGAAATCTCAGCAGGTCAGGCAGCATCTGTGGAAAGGGAAAGAGTGAACGAGCAGGGTGTACCTAATATAGTGGCCACTGAGTGTATCCTCCACCAAGATGTGGGGTTTGGAGGCTTGCGTCCCTCAATGACCCAGAGAGCTGTGCTGGCCGGAGTCAGGATTTTATGTTTTGTCTCCTGGTTGGGTCACCTATGCCAAACAGGTCAAAGGGTAGAGGTCATACCATACTAAGAGTGGTTCACCGATCCTCCAGGTTCATGGGTTCAGCTCAGGGCTAACAACCCTGACTGGCCAAACAAAAAATTGTTACGGAAACAGAAATGAAGAATCCTTCTTTATCTGCGAGCGATGGTGTGGACAGACGGAGATAGAGCACATTTGCTGCTGCCCTGAACACCTGCAACATAACAGGCAACAAGGGAGAGCATCCTGGAGCTGCCCATGGGTGCACACACCGGTTGGATTCAACACTCCCGGGAGAGGGAAGGAAAGAAATGGGAAAAAATAGATTTACAATCTATCCAATCTCATTTTATTTGCAATTGTGGAAATGCTTGAAGGTTGCCTAGAGGCCTGGAAGAGCGGCTATTATAGGCAGGTTTCACAGTCAGTAAATGAGGGGACGGACTGCCAAGCTGTGTGTTTGCTTTGTGCAGCTGAGCGTTTGAGTCAGCCGCTCGGATCCTGGAACTATGGCAACATCACAATGTGGAAATCAGCAACAGGGCGCTAGTGATGAGTCCGCACCCCGTCATCGCGATAAATATTACCTCTGTTGACTCTCTTTTTTTTCTGAATGGCTGATTTTAGTGTCTCATTCCGTCTGCCTGTCATCTTGCTGATGTGTAAAGTGAGTTGATATTAACGTGAGTCCTTCAGGTTATGCTCCAGTTGGCAGCAGCTTGCTGTTCTCAAGCATCTCTCTCGAATTCTCACCACTCTGGAGGCCGGAGAGCCACTGAAGTAAGTGCTGAAAAGCCTACAAAAAATAGTGGATGCAGCCCGGTCCATCACAGAAGATGCCCTCTCCACCTCTGAGCTCATCTACACGGAGCAGTACCCCCACCATCCAGCCCGTGCTCTCTTCCGGCTGCTGCCGTCGGGCAAGAGGGACAGGAGCTTTAGGTCCCTCAGCACGATTTTCAGGAACTGCTATTACCTTGCAACCATCAGGCTCCTGAACCAGCGTGGGACAATTTCACTCACCCAACACGGAACACAACCTGTGGGCTCACTTTCAGGGACTTGACAACTCGTGTATTCAGTATTTTTAAAATCTGTTTTTTCGTATTTGCATGGCTTGTCTTTTTTAGCACATTGGTTGTTTGTCAGTTTTTGTGTGTAGTTTATCACTGATTGTACTGCATTTATTTGTTCCACTGTGAATGCCCACAAGTAAATGAACCTCAGGGGAGTAAATAGTGACATGTATATTTACTTTGTCAATAAATTTACTTTGAACTTTGATTTTCATCCTCCCCGATTTTCTTCCCTCCATTTTTCTTTTTACCTACCTCCTTCCACCCATTGTCCTATTTCTCTTTCTTGACGCAGAAAGCCATTCAGCCCATCAAGTTTGTGACATCTGTCAAAAGAATCCCATTCCCTGTCTTATGTCCCTGACATCCATTCTCTCTTGTAAGCCCCATCAGTTTCCCTTATTGCTTACCTGTACTGGGACCAATTTACAGTGACCAGTGATCCTGACATCATGTACTTAGGATGTGGGTACCCTGGAGAAACATGCAGCCACAGAGAGAACACAAAGACTCCACGCACACAGCGCCGGAGGTCACAATCAAACCCATGTCACCGTGAGGAAGTTACATTATCTGCAGCACCTGTGCACTACCCACCCCATAGGAATGTGCTCAATTAGAATGATACAAGGCAATACACCCCCCAATCAGGAGGGCCTTAAAGCAAACAGACCAAACAGCTCCCCTCCACCGCCACTCTCCTCCGTCTGGCGGAACTGAACTGGTCCTCACTCTCAAGCATTTCTCCTTCGGCTCCTCCCACTTCCTTCCAACTAATGGTGTGGCCAGGGGCACTCGCGTGGGTCCCGCTATGCCTGCCTCTTCATCAGCTACGTGGAACAGTCCATGTTCCAACCCTACACCAGCATTGCTCCCCAACTCTTCCCACACTGCACTGATGACTGCATTGGTGTTGCTTCCTACACCCATGCTGAGCTCGTTGACTTTATCAACTTTACCTCCGAATGCCACACTGCTGTCAGATTTACTTGGTCCATTTCTGACACCTCTCTCCCCTTTCTCAATCTCTCTGTCTCCAACTCTGCAGAGAGTCTATCTACTGATATATTTTATAAACTCTCTGACTCTCACAGCTATCTGGACTATACCCCTTCTCACCCTGTCTCAGTTCCCCCATCTGCGCCACATCTCTCAGGATAAGGCTTTTCAAAGCCTCTTTCTTCGGAAGAAGGGGGTTCCCTTCCTCTAGCATCGATGCTGCCGTCACCCGCATCTCTTCCATTTCGCACACATCTGCCCTCACCCATCCTCCTACCGCCACAAAAGTTCCTCTTGACTTCACCTACCACCCAAGCCTCCAAATCCAGCACATAAAATTCTCTGCAACTTCTGCCATCTCCAACAGGATCCCACCACCAAGCACATCTTTTCATTTTCCACGTTCCCCCCCCCCCCACTTTCTGCAGGGATCACAATTCCTTTGTTCACTCATTCCTCCCCACTAATCACCCTCCTTGCACGCGGAACAAGTGCCACACCTGCTGTTACACCCCCTCCCTCACTACCATTCAGGGTCCCATACTTCACCTGTGAGTCCGTTGTGTGTGTTGCTTTGGAATTCCAGAATCTACAGATTTTCTCATATTTGCTATAATATAGCAGTGTTGTTTTCTCCAGTGCACCAGATTGCATTGTCAGAACAATGAGTTAAAATCCCAACACGTTGGAATTTATATTCAAAATTCAAAGCAAATTTATTATCAAACTACAGCACTGTGCAAATGTCTTAGGCAGATCTATACAACCAGGGTGCCAAAGACTTTTACACAGTTTTGTAATAATTTCGTGTATTGCACATACATGAGTGATGATAAACCTGATTCTGATATGGGTCTCTATTGTGGACTGAGCTGAAAAGGGGGTAGGGAGAGGGGAATCATGGTTGGGAAAAGGGGAAGGGAGAGGGGAGGGAGAGGGAAGCACCCGACAGACATTCTGTAATGATCAATAAACCAATTGTCTGAAATCAAATGGCCTTGCCTGTGTCTCAGGTCTGGGTGTGTCTGTACCCATGCTACCCACCCTGACACTCCTTCTCTTGCCACCTGTCCCACACCCCTCCTGCAGCACTTCATCCTTACCATTCATTCCCAAAGTCCTTTGCTCCCGCCAGATCTACAAATGCGCTCTCCGCTTCACGTTGACAAATACAGTAATAGTCAAAATTCTTAGGCACCCTAGCTATACACCATGTGTCTAGGACTTTTGCACAGCCCTGTATGTCTACAGTATGACATCATGTATTTTCTGAGACTCATTTTCTTTGTAGAACAAAGAAATACAATAGGTTCGATGAAAAACTACACACAAAGACTGACAAACAACCAATATGCAAAAAGAAGACAACCTGTGCAAATGTTTAAATACTGAGAAATATTCAGTTAATTGAATATATTATGAAATTTTAAACAAATATTCTGAGTACTAGATTTTTTAAAGAGTTTAGGGAAGAAGTTTCTTTGGGCTTATTTGTGACTTGAGACTCTAAAGTGCCTTCTGAAGTGGTCTGACTTAGCTCAGGGACGGTCAGGGATAGCCAATAACCGTCAGCTTGGCCAGTGATGCCTGGAGAATGAATTACTCAAAAGGAGCAAAGAGTAGTTTACTACTCACTGTCAGACGCACAAGCAAACAAAGTCAACTTACTCAGAGACAGAAACAGAAAATGGCAGAAACCCCTCTGCAGCACCTGTGGATCTGTGTCCTGGGTCCCTCATAGAAATATAATCGCAAAGAAAGCACAACAGCACCTGCAGAGTCGGCAGCGACTCGGCAGATCATCAAAAACCTTGGCAAACTTCTACAGCTGTGTGGTGGAAAGTGTGCTGACTGGCTGCATTACGGCCTGGTATGGGAACACCAATACCTTTGAGCGGAATATCCCACAAAAGGTTGTGGATTCGGCCCAACACAACACGTGTGAACCCCAACCAACCATCGAGCACATCTAAATGAAACATTGCCATAGGAAAGCAGCATCCATCATCAAAGATCCTCATGACCCAGGCCATGCTTTTTTCTCTCTGTTGCTGTAAGGTACAAGAGCCACAAGACTTGCACCAGCTAGTTCAAGAACAGTTACTACCCCTTAACCATCAGACTCTTGAACAAAAGGGGCTAACTACACTCATTCTATTTACGGTGTTTCCACAACCAATGGTCTCACTTTAAAGATTCGTTATCTTGTTATTTCATGCTCTTTCATTTCACGTTATTTCACACTCGTAATTTATTGCTATTTATTTATATTTACATTTGCACAATCTGTTGTCCAATGGTCCTGTTTACAGTTACTGTTCAGTGAATTTGCTAAGAATGCCCACAGAAAAAGAACCTCAGTGTTGTATGTGGTGGTGTGTATGTACTCTGATAATAAATTTTGCTTTGAACTTTGTACTTTGGAAAGAGAAACAGAGTTGACACATCAGGTCAGACATTCATCATCAGGATTAGTTTTCAACTTGTTCGGCGTCTATCTAAACTGCAGAGGGAACAAGAACTACACCAACTTCTCTTGGTAAAAGGCAATGTAATTTTCCCAATCAGCAGAGTGAGTGAAAGCTATTTACATGCAAATGATATGTGAACTCTATTTATTTATTTAGAGATGCAGAGCAGAATGGGCCCCTTCCAGCCCTTCGAGCCACACGGCCCAGCAACCACTGCCATCGCTGATTTAACCCCAACCTAAACATGCGACAATTTACAAAGACCGATTTACCTACACAGCACGTCTGCGGGAGGAAACTGGAGGACCCAAAGAAAACCCAAGCATTCCACAGGGAGGATGCCCAGAGGATGCTGGGGTTGAACTCTGAATTCCAACGACCCGAGCTGTGATTATGTTGCACTAACTACTACGTCACTGTGGCGTCCCAGCTACCAGCAGTAATCCAGTTGCCAGACTTGACTGATTGATGAAATTAATTCCACTTACACATGCTATTTAGTTACCGATTTATTTGTTTGTTGACATGCAGTGCAGGGAAAGCCCTTCCGCCCAGCAGTCTCCCCATTTAATCCAACCTCATCATGGGTCGATTTATAATGACGAACTAAGTTACCAACTGGTACATCTTTGGACAGTGGGAGGGAACGGGAGCACCTGGAGGAAATGGGAGAACGTACAAAATCCTTACAGGCATCAAAAGCAATTGAATCTGAGGCAGTGGTACTGTAAACCGCTGTGCGAACCACTAGGCCACCATGCATTGACCAAAATTTCAGCCTTTCAAAACCAGAGAGGCACCACACTACAATACACTGACATGCATGGCACTCTACCAATATGCCTATAGTGTTCTTTCATTGGATATACTTAAAAGCTAACTAAAGATTTTTTTTATTTTAATGCACTTTACCAGAACCTGCAGCGTGCAATGTAATTTGCTTTAATGATGGTCAGCAATACAGACAGATGCCGCCCAGACACGTATTAAGGAAGAAGAGCTGGTAAGGTCAAGGGTGGATCTTGCCATCAGGAAGGAGGTACAGGGGCCTGAAGGCACACACTCAATGATTCAAGAGCAGCTTCTTCCCCTCTGCCACCTGATTCCTAAATGGAGACTGAACCCATGAACATTACCTCTCTACTTTTTTGCACTACTTATATAATTTAACTACTGTAGTTGATATACAATATTTAAATTAAATAACGAGTGCAAAATATGTGTGTGTGTATATATATTTAATGTAATTCACAGTTTTTTCTCTATTATTATGCAGACATCCCACCCTGCAAAAACTCATTTCAGGGAGGTAGCACCATCAATTTGTGGGAGACTTCCGGGAGAGGTGGGATGTCTGCAATAGAGTAGCTCCTTAGCAGCCAGCCAGCTAGTTTAAATAACATTAACTATGCTAATGAACGAATGGCACCTGTTAAACTCACCTCAACATGTCTTTTACAGTCTTAACCCACCATGGGCAATAGAAAAGTCACTGTTGCAAACAGTGCAGCGAGCAACACTGTCATTATTTTGACCCCTATTAGGCAGGGGCACACTTTAGTGTAGTCTGGGGTGATGTACGTTTTATATTTTGTTTGGAACACTCTGCCATGGCGCACTCTCACTCGCGTTCTCTCTCTCTCTCCCGTGGTCGCTCACGCGCTCTCAAGCGCTCTCGCGTGCTTTCGTTCTCGCTCGCGCTCTCTCTCGCGCACGTGCTCTCTCTCGTGGTCTCTCTTGTGCTCTCTCTTGCTTTCTCTCGCTCGCTCTCAAAAAAAATTGATTTCCGTGATATTGTATATAATTTGCGGGCATCAGGGAGCCCCTATTAGTATGCGGGAGACTCCCGGAACTTCCAGGAGAGGTGGGATGTCTGATTATGTATTGCATTGTACTGCTGCTGCAAAGTTAAAGCATTTCACAACATATGACCTGTGATATTAAACCTGATTCTGACTCTGATTGCTTGACGATGGTCAACACACACAAAGTACTGGAGGAACTCAGCAAGTCAGGCAACATCAACGGATGAAAATGAAGTGTCGAAGTTTTGGACCAAGATCCTTCATCGGGACTGAATAAAGTTGACCAGCTGAGATTGTGTGTCACACACGTGAAAGTCTGCAGATGCTGGAAATCCAAAGCAACACGCACAAAATGCAGTAGGTCAGGCAGCATCTATGGAGAAGTGTAACCTGTCGACGTTTCAGGCTGAGACCCTTCACCAGGACTGGACAGGAAGGGTAATAGAGTCAGACTAAGAAGGTGGGGTCAGGGGAGGAAGTAGTACGGTGTCGTAGGTGATAGGATGAAACTGGGAAAGGGGAGGAGGTGAAGGGAAGAGCTGGAAGTTGATTGATGGAAGCGATAAAGGGCTGGAGAAGGGTGAATCTGATATGAGAGGACGGAAGGCCATGGAAGAAAGGGAAGAGGGAGGAGCACCAGAGGGAGGCGATTAGATGAGAGAGAGGTGTGTCTGTTGCTCTGGATATCCAGCATCTACAGAATCTCTTGTGTTCCTATTATTGTTTTCCCTTGTACTACCTTGAAACACTGAAATGATCTCTGTCACTGGCACGCATAACAAAATTTTTCACTGTACCTCAGAACATGTGACGATAATAAACTTATTTACCAATTTTACCTGCCATCCTTGTCTTTGGTGGTACGACCATGGGTTTATGAGGTGCTTTTGACTGGGTAGGTAATTGCAATGCACGTTGCGGATGGTACATTATGCACGGGTGTGAGAGGGAATGATGCTTAGGGGACTTAATGCAATGCCTAAAAGTGGGCTGTTCTGAATGGCCTTTTTGATTTTGCTTTATTACTTCTGATTGCTTTCCTGAGGCAGCAGGAAGTATAGTCAGGGTCTATAGAGGGGAGTCTGGTTGTACTGAGCTGTGTTCATAACTCTCTGAAGTTTCTTGCAGTCACGTGCTGAGCAGTTACAATACCAAGCCATTATGCACGTCGACCTGCACCAGGAACATTGCCCTCCATACCCCTACTATCCATGTACCTATCCAGACTTCTGTTAAACGTTGAAATCTAGCTTGCATGCACCACTTTTGTTGGCAGCTTGTTCCACACTCTTATGACCCTCTGAGTGAAGTTTCCCTTTATGTTCCCCTTAAACCTTTTGCCTTTCACCCTTAACCCGTAACCTCTAGTTGTAGTGCCACCCAACTTTATGGAAAAACCCTGCTTGCACTTATCCTAACTGCACTCCTCATACGTTTGTATACCTCTATCAATGTCTATGTTCCAAGGAACAAAGCCCCAAACTATTCAATCTTTCCTTATAATTCAAGTCCAACACCCATGTAAATTTTCTCTGTATTCTTTCAACCTTATTTACATCTTTCCAGTAAATAGGTGACCAAATTTGCACACAATAGTCCAAATTAGGGCCTACCAATGTCTTATACAATTTCAATATAACATCCCATCTCCCGTACTCAATACTTGGATTTATGAAGGTCAGTGTGCTAAAAGCTTTCTTTACAATCCTATATACCTGTGATGCCACTTTCAATAAATTACGGACCTGTATTCCCAGATCCATTTGTTCAACCACACTCATCAGCCCCCCCCTACCATTGACTGTGTAGGATGTACCCTGGTTGGTGCTCCTGAAATACAACACCTCACACTTGTCTGCATTAAATTCTATCTGCCAATTTTCAGCCCATTTTTCCAGCTGGTCCAGGTCTCGCTGCAACTTACTTACTTGCACTCAATGTCATGCAAGTCCTGGTTGGAGAATACCATCGCACTCAGATGTAGAAGGATTCTTCATTGCTGTTTCCATAACAATTTTGTTTTACCAGTCTGGGCTGTTAGCCCTGAGCTGAACCCCCAAACCTGGAGGATCCGTGCACCACTCTTAATCTGGCCTCTACCCTTTGACCTGTTGGCATGAGTGACTCTACCAGGAGCCAAGCATAAAGCCCTAACTCCAGCCAACATAGCTCTCCGGGTCACTGAGGCACGCAAGCCTCCAAACCCTACAACAAGGTTGTGGTCCTTTTAGAGGGTCTCACTACAAGCCATGGTGAATTTCTTTAGCCACCTGAGGAAGTAGAGGCATTGTGAGCTTTCTTGCCCATGGGAGAAAAGTGGGTGGGCCAGAACAGGCTATTGGTGATGTTCACACCTCGAAACTTGAAGCTCTCAACCTCAACACCATAAGCGACGAGAGGAACATATTCACTCTACCCCCACCTCTTTTTTTGATGCCAATGATCAGTTCTTTTGTTTTGCTGACCTTGAGGGAGACTATGCTTCTTGTAGCAGCAGCACACAATCAGGAAAGTAGAGGGAAGGTCACTCTGCTGCCAACTTGTGCCTTGTAGCTGGAGGAAAGGCTTTGGGGTGTCAGGAGATGAGTCATTCACCACAGGATCCCCAGCCTCTCATCTGCTCTTTAAGTATAGTATTTACACAGCTGGTCCAGTGGTTGGTTGATTCTAGCCCACAGAAGTGGCCCAGCAAGCTGTACAGTTCAGGGGGCAATTAGGGAGGGGTAATAATTACTTGAGAAACCCACCCCCACAAACCTTGTGAGTGGATGCAACAGGGGAGTATGTGGAAAAACTGAGAAAGTTAATTTTAATTCTGCATGGTACAGGGACAGAGGACGGCTTGTTTTACGCAAGACTTGAATGAGAGCTAATTGCAGCTGTGAAGCAACTCGTCACCGCTTCAGGGCGGAAATGATGTGTTTGTGAATCAGCACAAATAAGCAGAAAGATTGCCCTGCAAATTTAGACGCGGGTGACAAGTCAGGCTTTCGCCGGGAGTGTTTGCCGAAATGGAGGGTCTGCTTCAAACAAGCCCCAGGACGGAGTGGAACTTGAACCAAAAACTCTCAGATTCAGAAGCAGGAATTACACTGGGGGAGGGGTATTTTGTGGTTCTAACATTTTTCTGTCATTCATTCTTTGGGGTTTCTTCCATTTTGTGGATGTCTGTGAAGAGTAAGAATTTCAGGTTGTACACTGTATTCTCTGATATTAAATGGAACCCATGAACCATTGGTGTCAGCTGACATCATAAAAAGTCACTCTGTAGTTGTGTTTCAATTTATATACTCTCTCTACACTCATAACTGTGTGGCTCAGCACAGCTCAAGCACCATCTATGAATTCGCCGATGTTGTTTGCAGAATCTCAGATCAAGGTCGAGATTAATTGTCATTCAACCATACATGAATACAGCCAAATGAATCAAGGTTCCTCTGGGGCCAAGGTGCAAAACACGGTACCAATAGTCACACGCACCACAAGGTAGATATAATTGCAGTAGTAGACGCATAGTCACAAAACAAAATCTATCCCAAGTCTCTGAGTGTCATGTCCTGTAGATTGCAGGAGCATGGGCTGTTGCCCTGGAGCCACGTTTCTGCAAGAACAAGCCCGCAGAAATCCGATCATCACGTGTTAGTGCAGCCGCAGACACGCAAGGGGGCGTACAGGAGTAAGATAGATCAGCTGGTTGAGTGGTATTGCAACAACAAAATTGCACTCAGCATTGGTGAGACCAAGGAATTGATTGTGGAGGACAAGAGAACACATGCCAATCCTGATCAAGGGGTCAGCAGTGGAAAGGGTGAGCAGGTAATTGCCCCCCCCCAACATTCCCCGTTCCTGTTTCTCTCTCTCACTTTATCTCCTTACCTGCCCATCACTTCCCCCGCTGCTCCTCCACTTCTGTCCTTTCCCCAGCCCTTTATCTCTTTCACCAATTAACTTCCCAGCTCTTTACTTCGCCTCCTCCACCTCTGCTGGTTTCATCTACCACTTGCCACCTTGTACATTTTCTCCCCTCTCCCACATTCTCACTCTGACTTCTCCCCTTCTTTTCCAGTCCTGGCCCAAAACGTCGACTGTTTTCTCTTCTCCACAGATGCTGCCTGACCTGCTGAGTTCCTCCAGCATTTTGTACGTGTGACTTTTCAAGGCATCCTGGATGCTGGGGAGGCTAGTGCTCATGGTGAAGCTGGCTTTTACACATTTCTGCAGCTTTTTTGATTCTTTGCAGTGACCCCTCCATACCAGATGGAGATGCAACCAATTAGAATGCTGTCCATGTTACATCTGCAGAAATTTGCAAATGGTTTTGGTTAAATACTATTTGTCCTCAAACTTCTAAAGCAATGCAGCCACTGTCATGCCTTCTTTGGAAATTGCTTCAACATACTTGGCCCAGGATAGATCCTTAGAAATGTTGACAACCAGGCACTCGATCCACTCCTGATCCCTCATGAGGATCGGTGTGTGCCCATTAAGGAGCAGCAGACCATTGTCTCCCAGACCTTCACCGACCTTATTAGCTCTGGGGATCTCCCATCCACTGCCACCAACCTCATAATTCCCAACCCCGCCCCCCCCGCATCCTGTTACTTGTAAAAACACCATCCCCTTCTCTCAATTCCTTTGTCTCCTCTGCATCTGCTCTCAGGATGAAGCTTTTCATTCCAGGACGAAGGAGGTGTCCTCCTTCTTCAAAGAAAGGGTCTTCCCTTCCTCCACCATCAACACTGCCCTCAACTGCATCTCTTCCATTCTGCACACGCCTGCCCTCACCCCATCAGGCTCCATGTCCAGCACGTAGTTCTCTGTAACTTCGAGCATCTCTAACAGGATCCCATCATCCAGCACGTCATTCCCTCTCCCTCACTTACTGCTTTCCACAGGGTTCACACCCTACCCAACTCCCTTGTCCATTTGTCCTTCCCCACTGATCTCCCTCCTGGCACTTATCCTTACAAGCAGAACAAGTACCACACCCGTCCCTACACCTTCTCCCTCTCTACCATTCAGGGCCCCAAACAATCCTTCCAAGTGAGGTGACACTTATTCTGTGAGTCTGTTGGGGTCATCTACTGTATCCGGTGCTCCCAGTGTGGCCTCCTGTATATCGGTGAGACCTAATGAAGATTGGGAGACTGCTTTGTTGAGCACCTATGCTCCGTCTGCCAGAAGAAGCTGGATCTCCCAGTGGCCACCCATTTTAATTCCACTTCCCATTCCGACATGTCAGTCTATGGCCTCCACTACTGTTGCAATGAGGCCACAATCAGGTTGGAGGAGCAACACCTTACATTCCATCTGGGTAGCCTCCAACTTGATGACATGAACGTCCATTTCTCGAACCCTCCTCTTCTTCACCATTCCCCCTTCCCATTTCCCTCTCTGCCCATCATTTCCCGCAGGTGCTCCTCCCCATTTTATTTCTTCCATGGCCTTCAGTCCTCTCCTATCAGACCCCCCCACCTTCTCCAGCCCTGTATCTCTTTCACCAATCAACTTCCCAGCTCTTTACTTCACCCCTCCTCCTCCTGGTTTTGCCTATCGCCTCTCCATTCATCTTCTAATTTTGACTCCTCATCTGTTTTCTCCAGTCCCTTTGAAGGGTCTCCGTCTGAAACATTGACCATACTCCTTTCTATAGATGTTGCCTGGCCTGCTGAGTTTCTCCAGCATTTTGTGTGCGTTGTTTGGATTTCCGGCATCTGCAGATGTTCTCTTGTTGGTGTGTGCCTCTTAACTTCCTCTTCCTGAAGTCCACAATTAATTCTTTCGTCTTGCTGACATTGACACTGCTGTGACACCATAGCACTCAACCAGCTGATCCTTCTCACTCCTGTACACATCCTCATCACCATCTGAAATTCTGCCAACAATAGATATGTCATCAGCAAATTTATAGATGCAATTTGGGCAGTTTGGACTATGAGAATCTGTCCTGGGTCCAACATATTGATGCAACTTTGAAGAAGGCACAACCATGGCTATACTTTATTAGGAGTTTGAGGAGATATCATATGTCACTGAAGACTCTAGAAGACTTCTGTAGATGTATGGTGGAGAACGTTCTAACTGGTTGCATCACTGTCTGATATGGAAGCACCATTGCACAGGATTTCAAAAAGCTGCAGAGGGCTGTAAACTCAACCGGATCCATCATGGGCACCAGCATCCCTACCACTGAGGACATCTTCAGAAGCAATGCCTCAAAAAGGTGCCACTCATCATTAAGGACTCTCACCATCCAGGATCTGCTCGTTAACGATCTTGGCCTGAAACATCAGTTGTTTATTGCCAGTCCTGGGTCTAGGCCGGAAACATCGACTGCTTATTAAGGGTCTCGGCCTGAAATGCCATCTGCTTGTTCCTCTCCATGGATGCTGCCTGACCTGCTGTAATCCTCCAGAATTTTGTGAGTGTTACTCTGTTTGTGTGTTGTTGAGTGTGAGTCTTCAGCTCCTTGTATCTCCTTGCTGATGGTTGGTGCAGACTCAGTGGCCAAAGTGCCCGTTCCTGCTGTCTCTCTCGATGATTCTATGATGCTGCTGAGTGAGCAACAGGTGCAAAAATGTTCCAAAAAATAGGCAAATGTACTTTGATCTGTGAAATGCATACCATGGTTTCTATTGGAACAGAGGCTAAACTAGAAGCCTGGTAACAATAAGTGTGAGAGTGGCACGAGACAGAGTAAGAATGGTATCATGTGATTCAAACTAAACCACATGGATTCCAATTCACTGTGCTTTCCTTGTGAGATGGTTCTATGCAACAAGTCCCTGGTCCTCATGTAGGCACTGGAGACCTCTACTGGTTGCAAAAAGCAAAGCAAACAATTCAACAGCTCTCAACACCAGAGACTCTGCGGATGCTGGAGATCTTGAGAAGCACATACAAACTGCCAGGGGCAAATCAGCAAGTTGCGCAGCACTGATGGGGAGAAATAAACATTTGGCATTTTGGGGCTAAGGCCCTCCAACGGGACCGGAAAGGAAGAGGGCAAAATCAGAATGGAGGGAGAGGAGGAGGAGTACAAGAAAGCAGGTGATAGGTGAGACCAGATTAGGGGTAAATTGTGTGGATGGGGAAGGGATATTATAAGTTAGAAATGGAAGAGGTAAAGGACAGAAGAAGAAGGAATCTACTTGCTTACCCCTTGTCTTCTCCTCACCTGCCCATCATCTCCCTCTGGCTCCCCTTCTCCTTCCCTTTTTACCATGGTCCACTGTCCTCTCCTAATAGATTCCTTCTTCATCATACAGCACAGAAACAAACCCTTTAGCCCAACTTGTCCCTGAAGACCAAGTTGCCATCTAAGTCCCATTTTCCCACATTTGACCCATATCTTTCCACAGTATCCTGTGTAGAAACAGGCTCTTCAGCTCTCCCTTCACCTGACCAGCAAGTACCAATTTCCCAATCTCAATCCAATTTCCCAGCACTTGGTCAGCAGCCTTGGCAACTCAAGACCTCATCCTGATGCTTGAGAAATGTTGTGAGAGATCTTGCCTCCACCGTCCTGTCAGGTCATCCCTTCCCATAGCATTTCCACTGTCACAGGAAACGTAACTGCCTGGCCATTCACCTCCTCCCTTCCACTGATCCACAGCCACAAACGCTCTCTAAAGATAAAGCCTTCCTTTATTTGTCACATGTGTGCCGAAACATCAAAACATACAGTGAAATACGCCATTTGCAATGTGCCGTGGGGCAGTCTGCAAGCATCGCTACGCTTCGGGTACCAACATAACATGCCCACGCCTTACTAACCCTAAACCGTATGTCTTTGAGGGAGGAAATTGGGGCACCTGGATGAAACCCAGGCAGTCACGGGAAGGACGTACAAACTCCTGGTAGACAGCAGCAGGAATTGAACCCAGATCTTCTGATCGGTGGCATTGTAAAACATTACCTAACCATTATGCTGTCATGCCAGCTACTCTCCTGATGAAACAAAATTTACATGTAGCTCTTTCAAACTGAGTCGGGTTTATTGTCCTATGCGTATATAGTGAGGTACACTTTTTACTTATTGTCCGTTACACCTCTGGCATTTAGGGCAGCAATGAAGGTTCTCCGTCTCTGGTGGTGTCCAGATCTTCCTCTTGCTTTTCACTACTGTCAATCATGCAAGTCCCGAATGGAGACTCAGGAATACCATCGCACTCAGGTACTGAAGGATTCCTCATTGCTTAATGGTTTTGTTTTACCAGTCAGGGTTGTTAGCCCTGAGCTGAACCCCCGAACCTGCAGGAGTGGCGGACCACTCTTAGTCTGGCCCCTACCCTTTGACCTGTTGGCATGAGTGACCCTACCAAGAGCCAAAGCACAAAGCCCTGACTCCAGTCAAAGTAGCCCTCCAGGTCATTAAGGCACGCAAGCCTCCACACCCAATGGCAAGGTTGTGGTCCTCGTGGAGGATGGTAAGATACAGGTACCTTCCATTCAAATTTCAAAAATAATTTAAATCCATTTAGAGCTTGAGGTCATGCGTCATGTTAGTGATGGAGTGATTAGACACTAGAAATAGGAGTAGGAGTAGGCCATTCAACCCTTCGAGCCTGCCCTGCTACTCAACACAATCATGACTGATCTATCCCAGGTCTCATTTCCTCTTCCGTGCCAGTTCCCCATAGCCCTCAAGCCCCTGATCATTCAAAAAAGTATCTACTTCCTCTTTAAGTACCTCCAGATGCCTCCAGGCGTCTCCGGGGAACAGAATTCCAAAGATTCAACCGACCTCTGCAAGAAGTTTCAGCACAACTCACAATGAGTGACCATTGCCTAGTCTTGTAACATCGTTCAATATACCCCCACCCCTCAAGCACAGGAAACATCTTAATGTCTTCCCTGACCTTGCCTGAAAGTCACTTCTAAACTCTGAAGAATTTTGATTCCATTTCTTCAGCTGTTTGGAATGGAACAATCCACTCATCCCAGGAATCAGCTAAGTGAATCTCTTTTAGTCTGTCTCCAAAGTTATTATATCCGGTCTTACACAAAACTGTGCACTCCTGCTGTGGCCTCGCTATGTAGAACTGTAACAGCACTTCCCTCTTTCTGAACTCCACCCCCCTTGCAATAAAAACCAAAACGTGGTTTACTTCCCAACCTCTCGATGCAGCTGCCTGCTAATCTTTAGTGATTTTTACACAAGAACATCTAGATCCCTCTGTACTTCACTCCTCTGCAATCTTTTTCCATTTAGATAATGGTCTGCCTTCACATTGCTCTTACTAAAGTGCATGACCTCACACTTTTCCACATTAAGCTCCATTTTCCACCCACTCACTCAATCTACCTACAATCCAGTTGCAGACTCCTAATGTCATCTTTGCAATGTGGTTTCTCATGTCATCAGTAAACCCGAGCGCTTATACTCTGTCCCTTCTCCAGCTCATAAATATAAATTGATGTAATCGAGGTCCAAGAGTCCTAGCCGACTAACTGGACTCTGAAAACTCACACTCATTCCTCTGAGACATCATTTATTTTACTTGTGCACAAGGGAAACAGCATGGCCTGTGTCACCACACTGTTCTGAATTCTGAACAGAGAAATGCCATTTTTATACAGAATTGACGAGCAGTTATGGATATTGGCAATTTGCTAAACTGTGCATGTTTGAATTCATTATTTGCCAGATCAATCACCATTCACAATGCGGGTGTAAAAAGTCAATAGAAACTACAGGCTAACAACCAGTGATAATTTGAAGTTAGTAAAGCAATTACCTGTTAGCTAATTTGTGTGTATTTTGCATCCTTCCGTTACATTCTGTCTCATCTCCATAGGTGAGATGGCTCCGGTAATCTGCTATGCAAAGGGAGCTATGTTCTTCAAAGACCTTTCTTGCCAGCTCTGTGGCCACTCTATCTGTAAACTATCCTTGCCTAGATATTATGTTAACACTTGCCTTACCAGAACTTCTACACAAGAACTAATCCTTGGGCCATTCCACTAGTTACGTTCTTCTAGCTTGAGCAAGTTTCATTTACAGTATCGCACATCAAAGTTGCTGGTGAACGCAGCAGGCCAGGCAGCATCTCTAGGAAGAGGTACAGTCGACGTTTCGGGCCAAGACCTTTCGTCAGGACTAACTGAAGGAAGAGCTAGTAAGAGATTTGAAAGTGGGAGGGGGAGGGGGAGATCCAAAATGATAGGAGAAGACAGGAGGGGGAGGGATGGAGCCAAGAGCTGGACAGGTGATTGGCAAAGGGGATATGAGAGGATCATGGGACAGGAGGCCCAAGGAGAAGGAAAAGGGGGAGGGGGGGAAACCCTGGGGATGGGCAAGGGGTATAGTCAGAGGGACAGATGGAGAAAACGGAATACAAGGAGTTGTGAACAACTGGGTAGCCTCCAACCTGATGGCATGAATATTGACTTCTCAAACTTTCGCTAATGCCCCATCTCCCCCCTCATATCCCATCCATTATTTATTTATATACACACATTCTTTCTCTCTCTCTCTCCTTTTTCTCCCTCTGTCCCTCTCACTATACCCGTTGCCCATCCTCTGAGTTTTCTCCCCTCCCCCTTTTCCTTCTCCCTAGGCCTCCTGTCCCATGATCCTCTCATATCCCTTCATGTCCAGCTCTTAGCTCCATCCCTCCCCCTCCTGTCTTCTCCTATCATTTTGGATCTCCCCCTCCCCCCCCACTTTCAAATCTCTTACCATCTCTTCCTTCAGTTAGTCCTGATGAAGGGTCTCGGCCCGAAACGTCAACTGTACCTCTTCCGAGAGATGCTGCCTGGCCTGCTGCGTTCACCAGCAACTTTTATGCATGTTCCTTTAAACCTTGTAGGCCAGAAGTAAGTAAAATCTGCAAAGCAGCAAACAGGAATCAGGCAAGGGCAGTGGAGACAGACAAAGCAAATGTCTTTTTTTTGTTCTAACCATGTGGTCGAAGGAACAAAGGCTGCCATTTTGCCAGAATCAGAATCAGAAATAGGCAGCAGCACATTGTAATGCATAATAATAAAAACTGTGAATTACAGTAAATAATTAACGAAGTAGTGCAACAAAAGTAGCATGGTAGTGCTCTTGGGTTCAAATCGGATGGCGGCGGAGGAGAAGCTATTTCTGAATTGTTGAGTGTGTGCCTTCAGGCTCTGAACCTCCTTTTTGATGGCAGCAATGAGAAGAGGGCATGTCCTGGGTGATGGGTGCCGTCTTTTTAAGGCATTGTCCCTAGAGGATGTGCAGGATGCTGGGGAGGCGAGTGCCCATGATGGCAGACTGAGTTTACGACTTTCTGCAGCTTCTTTCGATCCTGTGCAGCGCCCACCATGCCTCCCACAACTCTCCGTTCAGGACAGCGATGCAACACAGAATGCTCTTTCAACGACCACTTTGTGAACTGTTTAGTGAAGTGGATCGTGCTCAGGGATGGCTCAACCAGAGTAATTACAGAAAACCCAACGCAGTCACTGGAACAACGTACCAACTCTTTCCAGGCAACAGTGGGAATTGAACCCAGGTCATCTGTACTGTAAAGTGTTGTGCAAACCAATACACTACTGTGTTGTCCTTTAAGAAGCTGTTATTTCATTATGTAAAAATGGCAGACTTGTAGAATAAAACAGCCTGTGAGCTTAAACAGGCTTCGCCCAGTGCTTAGCTGACCTGATTAAAAATTGTTTGAACTGGTCTGAGTTGGCAAGAACAAAGGAAGTTACCTGAGCCTGTAACGTCCCTTTAGACTCGGAGGCGATTCGATGCAGCAGAGCTGAGGCCAGATGAAGCAGTGGGGAGGGCCCATGATTTGACCAACTTCAGCACAGGGCTGAATTGGAAAGGCCGGGTATGGGCTGAATCGAGGCGCGGGGTCCAGGACCCAGAGCATATCAAAGTGACTGAACCCGATGACTGGACGATGATTTAAGCACCAGGCCAGATTGAAAGTGTCAGGATGTCGGGGCCCGAGGCGAGGGACTGGCCGGTTCAGCTCACTTCCCTGTGACGCTTACCCAGCTCCATGCTAAACTGAGGCTGTGGACAGACCCTCTTTCATGGCAGACTGCGACTGCCATGTCTACCCAAAGCAGACTGGGAGATCGTTTCGCTGTCCGCCAGAGAAAGCAGGATCTCCCAGTGGCCACACATTTTGATTCCACATCCCATTCCCATTCTGACATGTCTATCCACGGCCTCCTCTACTGTAAAGATGAAGCCACACTCAGGTTGGAGGAACAACACCTTATATTCCGTCTGGGTAGCCTCCAACCTGATGGCATGAACATTGACTTCTCTAACTTCCGCTAATGCCCCACATCCCCCTCGTACCCTATCCACTATTTATTTATATACACACATTCTTTTTCTCTCTCTCCTTTTCCTCCCTCTGTCCCTCTCACTATACCCCTTGCCCATTCTCTGGGTTTTCCCCCTCCTCTCCCTTTTCCTTCTCCCTGGGCCTCCTGTCCCATGATCCTCTCGTATCCCCTTTGCCAATCACCTGTCCAGCTCTTGGCTCCATCCCTCCCCCTCCTGTCTTCTCCTATCATTTCGGATCTCCCCCTCCCCCTCCCACTTTCAAATCTCTTACTAACTCTTCCTTCAGTTAGTCCTGACGAAGGGTCCCGGCCTGAAACATTGACTCTACCTCTTCCTAGAGATGCTGCCTGGCCTGCTGCGTTCACTAGCAACTTTTATGTGTGTTGCTTGAACTTCCAGCATCTGCAGAATTCCTCGTGTTTGCGCTCTCTTTCAGGGACTTCAGTTCTGAATGCTATTAGCTTGTTTTCATTGTTTGCACAATGTGTTCTTTTTTCTCTGCACATTGGGTGTTTCGTGGTCCTTTTTAAATGGGTTCTTTTGGGTTTTGTTTTGTGGTGCCTGTAGGAAACAAATCACAAGGTTGTATAATGTACACTTACTTTGATAATAAATATACTTTGAACTTTGAACAGCTTTTTGGTTAAAATAAGTGTGCACGATTGGGAGACTGGCAATTAGAAAGATATCGGGCAAATGGAGAAAACTGGATCTAGCTGGTGGGCACTATGGTCAGTATGGACTGGATCTAGCTGGTGGGCACCATGGTCAGTATGGACTGGATCTAGCTGGTGGGCACCATGATCAATATGGACTGGATCTAGCTGGTGGGCACCATGATCAGCATGGACTGGATCTAGCTGGTGGGCACCATGGTCAGTATGGACTGGATCTAGCTGGTGGGCACCATGATCAATATGGACTGGATCTAGCTGGTGGGCACCATGGTCAGTATGGACTGGATCTAGCTGGTGGGCACCATGGTCAGTATGGACTGGTTCAGCTGAAGGCTCTGTATCCACAAACAAGACAAAATCTGCAGATGCTGGAAATCCAACAACACACACAAATGCCGGAGGTACTCAGCAGGTCAGGCAGCACCTATGGAAAAAAATACAGTAAAGGTTTCCACCGAAACCCTTCAACAGGACTGGAGAAAAAACGCTGAGAAGTAGATTTAAAGGGTGGGGGGAGGGGAGAGAGAACCACCAAGTGATAGGTGAAACCTGGAGGGGAAGGAAGAAGTAAAGAGCTGGGAAGTTGATTGGTGAGATGAGGTGAGAGAGGGAAAAGGGGGTGGGAAATGGAGAGGGGTGGGGCCATTACCGGAAGTTTGAGAAATTGATGTTCATGCCATCGGGTTGGAGGTTACCCAAAACGGAATATAAGGTGTTGTTCTTCCAGCCTAAGTGTGGCCTCATCATGACAGTGGAGGAGACTGTGGATGGACATATCGGAATGGGAATGGGAGGTAGAATTAAAATGGGTGGCCACTGGCAGATCCTGCTTGTTCTGACGGATGGAGCGTAGATGCTTGCGAAGCGGTCTCCCAATCTACTTTCTGTTTTCCGCCGGAATCGCTCTCTTCTCATCTCCCTTGTCCATTTGTCCCTCCCCACTAATATTTGTCCCGGCACTTATCCCTTGCGAGCGGTACAAGGGCTACACTCATCCCTACACCTCCTCCCTCACTACCATCAAGGGCCGTAAATAGTCCTTCCAGTGAGGCAAATCTGTTGGGGTCATTTACTGTGTTCGGTGCTCCTGGTGTGGCCTCCTGTACATTGGTGAGACCTGATGTAGATTGAGAGACCACTTCCCATTCAGTTCCTCCAGCATTCTGAGGGTCTGTAACCATGCTGGATTTCTCCATGATCTACCAAAGCATTTTTGCTTCCTTCTCAATTCACCACATTGCTGCTGGCAAACTTCAAAATCTCCTCCGACTCATTGATCTATGCCAATGGACTATTTAAAATTCCAGCCAATAGTGTTGACTAGCACTATTCCTCCCTAACACCAGCACCCTCCAGAATGTTGATATCGGTTACTTAGCAGAACTAACCCTGTCGATTGTTGGAGAGAGGTAGCCTTGTTGATGGTGGTCATTGTTGTAGCATAAGTGTTAACTGTTCAATTCAATGCAATTCAAGTTTAATTGTCAGTCAACCATACAGGAATACAGCCAACACACATCAAAGTTGCTGGTGAACGCAGCAGGCCAAACAGCATCTCTAGGAGGAGGAACAGTTGACGTTTCAGGCCGAGACCCTTCATCAGGACTAACTGAAGGAAGAGTTAGTAAGAGATTTGAAAGTAGGAGGGGGAGGGGGAAATCCAAAATGATCGGAGAAGACAGGAGGGGGAGGGATGGCATCCTAGAGATGCTGCCTGGCCTGCTGCGTTCACCAGCAACTGCAGAATTCCTCGTGTTTGCATGAATACAGCCAAATGAGACAGCGTTACCCTGGAGTCAAGATACAAAACATAATACCAATAGTCACACACAGCACAAAGCACACACAAGACAGCAAGCACAAATTGTATTACAATCACGCAATAAAAGAGAACAAAGCCCACACCACCAATCCACTTTCGACCACAGTAGAACCCATTTCTCACTGAGCAAACGCTAGTGGTGTAGCACCAACTCCAGCCCAGATGCCACGCCACACTGCCCCAGGGGAGCGCGCCAGCCCCAATGCCCCTTCTCCAGGCGACACTGCAGCCCAGTCCTCACAACTACGCAATACTCCACACAAATACACAAGTATATAGCCCAGATTCCCTTGCCCACCAAAGTCATCAGTCGACCACAAAAGGGCTTGTCTCACCAAACCAAGTGACAATGTAGTTAGGTCCCGTGTATAGGTGTGAACTGCTCTATTATCTCAGGAACTGTGAATGGAAATTAGCATTGTGCACTGAATAGCTTGTTTGAGACTAGCAGCAGCACCTAGAATTGTCATAGAACATGAATGTGCTTGAGTATTGTACTGCTATTGTTTGGATTCTATCCCAGGGCTAAAAATAATGGTGTCTTTCAAGTAATTCTGTGCAAGTTCCAAATTTCGTCATGCCATTGAAGACAGACAAAGTGTCAGGTTTGCCTGTGTTTATACTAAAAGATGAAGAAGAAATTCACAAGCTACAGTCGTATGAATGACAGAGCCAACAATTATTTTTATTACGCATATTACAGATGGAGCATGAAGAAAAGCTTCAGACTGAGCTGACAACTGCAACTAAATATGGCAAAGAGGAGCTGTCACAGTGGATTTCTGCACTGTCCTATCACGCTTGCCAATGACGGGGTGCCAAATATGGCTCAGTAGGTAGCAATCACACTTCTGAGTCACAAAGACGGACTTTCATTCTAGACACTCAAGTATGAGACTGCTTCACCACCATTGTGCTGAGAGATGCTTCATCAGAGGTTCTGTACTGAGCTGCAAAGCAAATCTTTATCTGCTGTCCTGGGTGTACGTTAAATATAACTTACATTAATTTATGTTAACTTTTGTCCTTGAAGTACTACTGCTTCAAATGTTAATTTTCATGGCAATTATATCCTGTGTACTGTGTGCTCAAGCCCCTTCTCTATCCTCTTTATACTTAGGACTGTGTGGCTAAGCACAGCTCCAATGCCATACTCCAGTATGCTGATAACACTGTCATAAATAAAGGCATCCATTAGTCTTGCGAGACCATGGATCTGTGCCTGGAAAGTCTTCCCTCTCCAGGGCACAGGCCTGGGCAAGGTTGTATGGAAGACCAGCAGTTGCCCATGCGGCAAGTCTCCCCTCTCCACGACACCGATGTTGTCCAAGGGAAGGGCATTAGGACCCATACAGCTTGGCACCAGTGTCGTCGCAGAGCAATGTGTGATTAAGTGCCTTGCTCAAGGACATAACACGTTCCCTCAGCTGGGGCTCGAACTCACGACTTTCAGGTAGCTAGTCCAAAGCCTTAACCATCTGGCCACCTGCCCACAAACTCACGTGCCCACACTGTCATAGGCCGAATCAAAGAGTGGTGATGAATCAGCATACAGGAGGGAGATTGAAAACCTGGCTGAGTGGGGTGCCACAACAACAACCTCTCACTCAATGTCAGCGAGACCGAGGAGCTGATTATTCACTACAGGAGAAGGAAGCCAGAGGTCCATGAGCCAGTCCTCGCTGGGGGATCAGAGGTGGGGAGGCTCAACAACTTTAAATTCCTCAGTGTAATCATTTCAGAGGATCTGCCCTGGGTCCAGCACAAGTGCCATTACAAAGAAACCTCAGCAGCACCTCTACTTTCTCAGAAGTTTGTGAAGATTTGGCACGTCCTCTAAAACTCTGACAAACTTCTATAGAAGTGTGGAGAATCATGGTTTGGTATGGAAACACCAATGCTCTTGTGCAGGATCATGCCCAAGAAGTAGTGGATACAGCTTAGTCCATCACAGGTAAAGACGTCCCCGCCATTGAGCACATCTACACAGAGCGCTGTCACAGAAAAGCAGCATCCATCATCAAGGACCCCCACCATCCAGGCCACGCTCTCTTCACCCTGCTGCCATCAGGAAGGAGGTACAAGTGCCTGAGGATCCAGACCACCGGGTTCAGGAACAGTTATTACCCCTCAACCATCAGACTCCTGAACCAGACGTGATAACCTCACTCACCCCAGCACTGTACTGTTCCCGCAATCTATAGACTCACCTTAAAGGATTCTTCAACTCATCTTCTCATGTTTATTGCTTATTTATTTAATATTACTATTATTTTGTATATGCGCAGTTTGTTTTCTTTTGCACATGGGGCTGCTTGGCTGTCTTAGAGTCACGGAAAAGTACAGCACAGAAACAGACCCTTTGGTTCATCTAGTCCATGGTGAAACCATTTAAACTGCCGACTCCCATCAACTTGCACAGGTACCATAGCCCTTGATACCCCTACCGTCCATATACCTATCCAAACTGCTCCTAAATGTTGAAATTGAGCTTGCATCCGCCACTGGTGCTGGGAGCTCGTTCCACATTCTTACCTCTCTGAGTGAAGAAATTTCCCTTCATGTTCCCCTTAAACTTCTCACTTTTCCCCCTTAATCCATGACTTCTGATTGTAGTCCCACCCAATCTCAGTGGAAAAAAACCTGCTTGCAATTACCCGATCCATACCTCTCATAATTTTGTATACCTCTATCAAATCTCCCCTCAGTCTTCTATGTTCCAAGGAATAAAGTACTAACCTATTTAATCTTTCCTTATAACTCAGGTCCTCCAGTCCTAGTGTCACGAACCCAGTGATGGGTTAAAGAGGACCAGCAGAAATGGAACACACCTGGAGTCTGGTTTACTATAAATTAAGACTATATTTATTACTACTACGAATTAATATCATTTAACCGAATAATACAATACAGATTATAAACTATTATATATATATATCCGTAAATGTGTGTGTGGATACAAAAAATAATATTCCAGGAGGTAGCTATCAGTCTTACGGTGTCAGGTAAGTTTAAGCAGTTCAGTTCACTTTGTGTTGCGTCGAGTTGAATTGATGGAGAGAGAGAGTTAATTGAGTTGATGTTCAAGTTGGCAGCTTTAGTTGTTCTTGCTTCCGAAGTCTTCAGAGTCACTTCGTGTGACCCCCACACAGACACAGATGGACAGAGCCCCTTCTAGGGAACAGTCTACTAACCCACGGCACGGGTTCACCACCAGCAGACCCCCACATGCAAGCTCTTACCCGCACTGGTAATCACAGGTCGAAGTTAATCGGTCTGTCGCCTCCACCCTCATGGTGGTCTTAAACTCCACCAGTAGTTTCCCGGGTAGCTTCCCCAGTTCTCTCGTGTCGTGTCTCCTCTGCCGTTATCAGACCGAGGGATCAACATTTTATAATCCATCCAAAATTCCAGCGTCTGTTAGCTCAACCGCTCTGAGCTGTTACCATGGTGACTCCCCAGCTCGTGTCTCAGCTCGCGCCGTACTCTCTCTCTCTTTTAATTGCCTCCTTGCTCATTAGACTGCTGAATTTTCTAGCAGTTTCTCACCTGCGAGACACTAGCAACATTCTTGTAAATTTTCTCTGTACTCTTTCAACTTTACTTACATCTTTCCTGTAGATAGGTGACCAAAGCTGCTCACAATACTTCAAATTAGGCATCACCAATGTCTTATACAACTCCAACATAACATCTCGTCTCCTGTACTCAAGGCCAATGTGATAAAAGCTTTCTTTATGACCCAATCTATCCGTGATGCCACTTTCAATGAATTATGGACCTGCATTCCCAGATCCCTTTGTTCTACAGCACTCCTCTAATCACCAACCACGCCTGGTTCTGGCCACAAAAATGCAACCACATGCCAGGTCTGTGCTTCCAAACACACACCCAACCATGTACCCTGGGCATCGGCAATGATTCCTATCGGAAAGCAAATACAAAGGCAGATGCTAGAATCTGAAACAAAAATTTAAACAGTGGAAGAACTCAGCCAGTTAAGTAGCACCTTTAGAAAGAGAAACCAGTTAACACTCCAGGTTGAAGCCCCTTTGTCAGAACTGAGAAAAGAGAGAGAAAGCAAATAGGTCTAAGTAGTACAGAGGATGGGGAAGGGAAACCCCAATTCCCGTCACCCAACCACATCCTCTCACCACTCAGTCATTTTGGCAGAGCATGGATCCCTATCCAGCAGATGTACAAGCCAAGAGTTTAAGTCCAGAATTGTGTAGCAAAGCACGCAGAGCATCCAGATGAGCCAAACAGATTCTTATTGTATCACATTTCAGAGCTGGGGGTGGCAAGCCTGTGAAATGAAAGGTTGGTGGGTAATGGTATAAGGACGACTGTCCACAAGGCAGGAAGGACAGGAGACCCAATCCAAGAACTGGTACCTGCAAGTTGTCCAAGCAAGGTAGCGCAAAAATGTCCACGTCTTCCATGGTATGACTATGCCTGACCTAATAACCAACCTGGCCCCAACATGGAGATGTTGCTGCAAGAAGTTCATGTTGAAACTCTCAAGGCCCTCAAGATACCGCCTCTTAACAACCTGTCAACACCCAGCTGACAAAAGCTGACGAATAGCCACAAGTTATGGGGTGGTGATAACCGTCATCTATAAAGGTAACTCTCCAGCAAGGAGAACCAAGACTGGTTTCTTGAGAATGACAAGGAGATCGAGGAGCTCATTAGATGTAAACGTAAGATATTCATCAATTGGAAACACCATCTTCCCTCAGGGAACAGAACAGCTCCACGAGCACCTGAAGGCCAAAGTCTAGCCAAAAATTCAGGACCAAAAGGACAGATGATGAATTTCAGAGACTCAGCAGCTCATACACAATCATGGTGTGTGTGCATTCCTAGGCTGATCATAGGGTAATCTGTGCCTCAAACCCGATCCAACCGAGAGCCAAGTATGGGGATGAACTCAGAGACGGAGGTAGTCAACAGCCACTGGAAGGAAGCTTTCAAAGACCTTCTCAAACAAGCTTCTGCAGAGTGAGCTTTCCATACTTAACTCAGCATGGGGTAACGCAATCAGGCAAAGCTTCCAAAAATCATACTGACCCTGCCACAATGATAAAGAGAAACTATTCGAAAGGACTATGAGTGGCTGACCTATTGAGGCAATCTCTATGGTCCAGGATTGTCTTGAATGGACTAATTGGCAGATGTTCAAGGGGGCTGCCACAAGCAGAGAAAACACGGACCTCGAGGGTTATACCTCATCTGTTATTAGCTACATCAGTAAGTGTGTAAATGACATTGGCATCTCAGGAATAGCCATATCACAGCCCAACCAGAAGCTCAGGCTGAACGTAGAGGCGCTCTCCCTACTAAAAGCATGGGATGCTGCCTTCAAGTCCAGTGACAGAACAGCTCTCAGAGCAGCAAGGAGACATCTCATCTTAGGAATCAAGAGGGCAATGGCCACCTATGCATACAATAAAAAAAATCAGGCCACCTACGCACAAAAAAACCAGGAACACCTGTCTGATAACAATTCCTGGAGTATCTGGCTGTGCATCGTCACTATTGTTGTCATGACCTTGGTGAGACCACACCTGGAGTATTGTGTGCAGTTTTGGTCCCCTAATCTGAGGAAAGACATTCTTGCCATAGAGGGAGTACAAAGAAGGTTCACCAGATTGATTCCTGGGATGGCAGGACTTTCATATGATGAAAGACTGGATCGACCAGGCTTATACTCTCTGGAATTTAGAAGATTGAGGGGGGATCTTATTGAAATGTATAAAGTCCTAAAGGGATTGGACAGGCTAGATGCAGGAAGATTGTTCCCAATGTTGGGGAAGTCCAGAACGAGGGGTCACAGTTTGAGGATAAAGGGGAAGCCTTTTAGGACCGAGATGAGGAAAAACTTCTTCACACAGGGAGTGGTGAATCTGTGGAATTCTCTGCCACAGGAAACAGTTGAGGCCAGTTCATTGGTCATATTTAAGAGGGAGTTAGATATGGCTCTTGTGGCTAAAGGAATCAGGGGGTATGGAGGGAAGGCTGGTACAGGTTTCTGAGTTGGATGATCAGCTGTGATCATACTGAATGGCGGTGCAGGCTCGAAGGGCCAAATGGCCTACTCCTGCACCTATTTTCTATGTTTCTATGAGCCCTGTGGCTTGCCATTGAGTGTTGAGCTTCTAGGGTTTTTGAGCACATGTATTTACTAATCTATTTCTTAATCAGAGTTGATAAGCCCTTGTGCTTTTGGTTTGATCTTGTCAAGTTAATTGTGGCTGGCACGTTTCCCGCATTCTATGATTATTTAAAGAGGATTCTCATTCAATGCCTTAGCGGGGTCATTGAGTTGGAGAGGATGAATTGTCTTGTGGTGCCGCTCAGTCGCTCCTCCGAGGCTCTGTTGGTATTCCAATGTCTAACCGCTTGTTTCTGTCTCTTCCTGGGGATCCTGCCACTCCTCCGCACCAGAGTCCAGTCCTCCGAGAGCGCACCATGACGATTGTCCCGTTGGTGAACAAACTCCTACTCCTCGGTATAAATACACCACTTCCTAACCAACTGACCTCAGACAGTCAGGATGCACATCTGCTCCTGACTCCTCGTCATCCACAACATGGGTGCCCCACAGGCCTGTGTGCTGAGTTTATTGCCATCAAGGACATATATATATATACAGACAGAGAGTGGTAACATCATGAAGGATCCCACCCAACCTGCTCAAGGACTGTTTGTCCCACACTCATCAGCGAGGAGGCTATGTAGCATCCACGCAGGACCACCAGACCCAAACACAGTTACTTTCCCCAAGCAGTAAGGCTGATCCACACCTCCACCAACTAAACCACCACTACTTTATTATTTCCTGTCATTCGCATTATGTTTTTTGAGGGTCATGTTTTTTTTTACTTCTCCAGTGCGTTCAACACCATCCGCCCTGTTCTGCTGGGGGAGAAGCTGACAGAGATGCAGGTGGATGCTTTCCTGGTGTCATGGATTCTTGATTACCTGACTGGCAGACCACAGTACGTGTGCTTGCAACACTGTGTGTCCGACAGAGTGATCAGCAGCACTGGGGCTCCACAGGGGACTGTCTTGTCTCCCTTTCTCTTCACCATTTACACCTCGGACTTCAACAACTGCACAGAGTCTTGTCATCTTCAGAAGTTTTCTGATGACTCTGCCATAGTTGGAAGCATCAGCAAGGGAGATGAGACTGAGTACAGGGCTACGGTAGGAAACTTTGTCACATGGTGTGAGCAGAATTATCTACAGCTTATTGTGAAAAAGACTAAGGAGCTGGTGGTAGACCTGAGGAGAGCTAAGGTACCGGTGACCCCTGTTTCCATCCAGGGGTCAGTGTGGACATGGTGGAGGATTACAAATACCTGGGGATACGAATTGACAATAAACTGGACTGGTCACAGAACATTGAGGCTGTCTACAAGAAAGGTCAGAGCCATCTCTATTTCCTGAGGAGACTGAGGTCCTTTAACATCTACCAGACGATGCTGAGGATATTCTACGAGTCTGTGGTGGCCAGTGCGATCATGTTTGCTGTTGTGTGCTGGGGCAGCAGGCTGAGGGTAGCAGACACCAACAAAATCAACAAACTCATTCGTAAGGCCAGTGATGTGGTGGGGATGGAGCTGGACTCTCTGACGGCGGTGTCTGAAAAGAGGATGCTGTCCAAGTTGCATGCCATCTTGGACAATGTCTCCCATCCACTACATAATGTACTGGTTGGGCACAGGAGTACATTCAGCCAGAGACTCATTCCACCAAGATGCAACACTGAGCATCATAGGAAGTCATTCCTGCCTGTGGCCATCAAACTTTACAACTCCTCCCTTGGAGGGTCAGACACCCTGAACCAATAGGCTGGTCCTGGACTTATTTCCTGGCATAATTTACATATTACTATTTAACTATTTATGGTTTTATTACTATTTAATTATTTATGGTGCAACTGTAATGAAAACCAATTTCCCCCGGGATCAATAAAGTATGAATATGACTATGACTATGAATAGTTTAATGTCACTTTATCGATTCAACAATCAGTCTATACCTTTATACCTTATGCATTTATATTTACTCTATTTTAATTACTATTGTGTGCTTTATCTCTTGTGTTTTTTGTGCTGCATTGAAGCTGGAGTAATAATTATTTCAGTCTCCTTTAAACTTATGTACAAGAAATTACATTAAACAATTTTGAATCTTGATATCAGCTTCAGCTTCAAATCCAGAGCAATCTCTTTACATTTTGCACCTTTTGAATACTCTGGTTAGGCTGCTTTCAGAGTATTGCTTTCAATTCTAATCGCCCCAGTAGAGGAAGGATGTGGAGGCTTGGAGAGGGTGTAGAAAAGGTTTACCAGGACACTGCCTGAATTAGAGGGCAGAGCTTGGACAAACTTGGACTGGTTTCTCTGGAGTACTGGAGGCTGAAGGGATACCTGACAGAATGTTATAACATTATGAAAGGCATAGGATAGAATACAGTCAGTATTTTTTTAGATTATGAGAACACTCAGTCCTCTTTTATTGTCATTTAGAAATGCATACATGCATTAAGAAATGATACAATGTTTCTCCGGAGTGATATCACAGAAAACAGGACAGACCAAAAGACTAACACTGACAGAACCACATAATTATAACATATAGTTACAGCAGAGCAAAGCAATACCATAATTTGATGAAGAACAGTCCATGGGCACAAAAAAAAAGTCTCAAAGTCCCGAGTCGATCGACTCCCGAGTCCCCATAGCAGGCGGCAAAAGGGAGAAACTCCCTGCCATAAACCTCCAGGCACCGTCAACTTGCCGATACCTTGGAAGCAGCCGACCACGGCCGACACTGAGTCCGTCCGTCCAAAAACTCTGAGCTTCCGAGCAGCCTCTCCGATACAGCCTCCCGAGCGCCATCCTCTGCCGAGCGCCTTCGACCTCTCCCCGGCCACTGAACCACGCAAAGCCGCGGATTTCCGGGCCTTCAGCTCCGGAGATTCCGGTTACCACACAGTAGCAGCGGCAGCGAAGCGGGCATTTCAAAAGTTTTCCAGATGTTCCTCTGTAGCAGAGGGATTAGGTGTCGTTAGGTTAATTAGTTCAACACCACATTGTGGACTGAAGAATTGGTTCCTGTGTTGTATGTTTTATATAGTTTTTAACCTATTCTCAGAGGACAATATCTATTATCTATCCTTAAATGCTGATTTCGGGTGTTTACTGGACCATTTCAGAGATGCCTCTTTGTGCAAAAAATTAAAATTTGACCTTGCCCAACCAATCTGAATCTAATCCAAGTTTAAGTACCAAAAGCATACCTGACTCCACCCCTGCTGGGAACATTTGCAAAAGGTGGAAAGAAAACACTTGTTAGGTTCCAAAATGTGGAAACATAATGTACTAAGTAAATCATCCTGACTTGGATAAAGTACAAAGCAGCCCCACCCAAACACAAATGATGAATTGGAATACACACCTGACCAGACTCGAATTCAATGCATAATAATCACACAGGATTTATTTGCAGGCCCGAGGCATTAATCCTGTGAATTGTTGGAATTCTTCACGCCAGAGAACAGTGGAAGCATTGAATATACTCAGAGCAGAGTAGCAAGTATCTGAACTACAAGGAAGTCAATGAGTATGGGGAGAGCGCCGGAAAGTGGGGCTACAGTTAGACCATAGAACAGCAGAGTACAGGACCAGGCCCTTCAGCTCACAATAATTAATCAGTCCATAAATGAGGAGGAGAATAAGCAGTTGACATTTTGGGCCAAGACCCTTTATCAGAATCATTTTTCCCCTCCATAGATGCTGCCTGACTTGCTGAGTTCCTAGTGTGCAGCTACTCAAGACTTCCAGAACTTGCAGAATCTTTAATATAAGAGAAACTCCACAGGTCGGGCCGCATCTATGGAAATGAGTAAGCAGCTGATCTTTCAAGCTGAAGTCCTTCACAGGACCCTGATTTGCAGGTTCTCCTTGTGTTTATGATGCTCCATAATCACCCCTCCTTTCTTTGCACATTCACATGCCCATCTAAGAGCCTCTTAAAGCTTCTACCATACCTTTCTCTACCAACACCACCCCTGCTGGTGTATTCCAGGCACTCACCACTCTCTGGGTATGGAAATTGCCCCACACATCTCCTTTGAAATTTCTCCTTCTCACTTTAACTGCATCCCCTCCAGTATTCAATATTTCCACCCTGGAGAAAAGACTCTGATTCTGCACTCTAAATATGCCTATCATATTCTTTAAACTCCTATCAGGTCTCCATTGACCTCCTACGCTTCAGAGAAAACAACCCAAGTTTGTCCAACTTGGCATTATATCTCATACCCTCTCATCCAGGCAGCATCCTGGCGAACCTCTTCTGCATTCTGTGCAAAGCCTCCACATCTTTCTCATAACGGCGCAACCAGAATGCAATACTCCAGATGTAGCCTCAGCGATGTCTTACGAAGCTCTAACATCGCTTCCTCACTCATGAACTCAGTGCCTCAACTAATAAAGGCAAGCAAGCCATATGCCTTCTTTGTGGTCATTTTCAGGGAGTTATGGACTTGAATCCCAAAATCCCTTTGTATATCAACACAGTAATGAGAGGTCAGAGGAGAATGGCCAGGTTGGTTCAAGCTGACCGTAACTCAAATACCATGTGTTACAACAGTGGCGTGCAGACAACACATCAAACCTTGAAGTGGATGGGTACCAGGAGCAAAAGACCACGGACATACAGAAGGTACCTAATAAAGTGATCACTGAGTGTATATCCCACTGCATCCTTGACCATCTACAATGCCAATTATTTTTGTGCCATCTGTAAAATTACCCACTCATCCACGTTTACATTACATCGTGTATCAAAATGCCTGCAACACACAAGGGCTGACTAATCTTGATTAGAATTATGAAGGATGCCAAGGACAATGAGATCAGAGTTGAAGCTGATCTGCTGTGACAAACGATTGGAAATTCAGGGTCACCGCTGCAGACTGAACAGAGATGTCATGCAAACCAGTCACCTGGCCTGTCCTATGCAAAGTTTTCACTAACCTAAACTAATCAAAAGAAAGCACGGGATGAGTGTCTACTTCGTTTTTCTTTTAGTGAGGTGTTCACATATGACATGCTGCCCTAATGACAGATTCCATTCACAAACTACTTACATGTAACCCGTAACGAATTATGTAAACAAAGAATGCCCAATCATACAATATATTTACAATATTACTCAAATATCACTGAAATATTAAATACACTACACTCCTCTCTATTGGCTAAAAAAATCCAACTCAATATAGGATGCACCTCAACTCAATATGTAACATATTTTTCTCTAGTCATCCATACACAGGATATATAATGCAGCACTGGCTATAATTGACTCTGCTCTCCTCATCTGATCATGTGTTATCTCCAGATGACGCCAGATATTATCTCCACTGTTTAGGAGAGTGGTCCAGTTCAGTCCTTAATCTTTCTGAGTACCCACTTTTGATCACCTCTGTAGTCCCTTGCCTGGACAGCTTGTCTAGGAGTGAAACATTGAACCTCCTCGTTAGAGTTGCCCTCAATTCGGCTCAACTGCTTGTCCTGCATACTCCTTCTGAGAATGAGTTTGAGGAAGTCCGAGCATGAGCACAAGGGACAGCCCAGGAAAGCGTAACTGGTGAGTTGTTTGTTGTAGAGCGTGCTGCACTGCGATATGTAAGGAGGAAATCGGTGAGCTTCTGATTCAGTGCAGTATGTTCTGCCGAGATTGCTTGCAGCGCATTCTTTAGACTCTGAATAAACCTTTCTACCAAGCTATTTGTAGCTGATTGGTACAGTGCAGATGTAATATGTCTTATTCCATTCACTAACTGTTCTGTAACAAATTGGGATCCATTGTCACTGACTCAGTGTTCTGGAACACCTGTCCTTGAGAAGAGGTTTCTCAACACATCAACAGTGTGTAAGGCTGTAGTGGAGGTTATTGGGAATACTTCTGACCACTTTGTAGATGCATGCACTACTACCAAGAAATGTGTGCCCATGAATCGTCCAGCGAAATCTACATGAATCCTTTGCCAGAGAAATGCAAGAATATTCAAGAATATTCCAGAAAGAAGATGAGAAAGTGAGCTTTAGGTAGAAGTGAAATAAGGATTGTTCCATATATCTCACAAGGCGACAGGTAATAGCTTGGGCATATAAAAGTTCTCACATCTAGAACTTCGACTTAAGCAACAGAATTGCAATCAGTTTTAACATCATTGGCATAAATCATGAAATTTATTGATTTTGTGAATAATAGTTAAATTAAGTAAGTAGTGCAAAAATAGAAATTTAAAAAAGTAGTGAGGTAGTGTTCATGGGTTCAATGTCTATTTAGAAATTGGATGGGAAAGGGGAAGAAGCTGTTCCTGAATCATTGACTGTGTGCCTCAGGCTTCTGTACCTCCGTCCTGATGGTAGCAATGCCACCAATGCACTGCCTTGGTGATGAAGATCCTTAATGATGGACACCTCCTTTTTGAGGCATCATTCCTTGAAGATGTCCTCCATACTGCGGAGGCTAGTGCCCACGATGGAGCTGACTAAGTTTACAACTCTCTTCAACTTACTTCGATCCTGTGCAGTAGTTGTCCACCACCACCCACCCCCCTATACCAGACAGTGATTTCCTCAAAATCCTAATGAAATATATCCACTGTCATGTTTTCTTGGGAGCTGCATCAATATGTTGGATCCAGTTCAGATCCTCAGAGATAATGACACCCAGGATATTAAACATCCCCAGGCAACATCCATGGAGAGAAACAAAGCATCAACATTTTGGGCTGAGGTCCTTCATCAGGACTGGCTGAAAGGTCAGTTCTGATAAAGGGTCTCAGGCTGAAACGTCCACTCTTTATTCCTCTCCATAGATGCTGCTTGACCTGCTGAGTTCCTCCAGCATTTTGTGTGTGGTACTCTGGATTTCCAGCATCTGCAAAATCTGTATTTTTCACTTCAGCAAACAACAGGAACTCTGCAGATGCTGGAAATTCAAGCAACACACATCAAAGTTGCTGGTGAAAGCAGCAGGCCAGGCAGCATCTCTAGGAAGAGGTACAGTCGACGTTTCAGGCCGAGACCCAGTCCTGACGAAGGGTCTCGGCCTGAAACGTCAACTGTACCTCTTCCTAGAGATGCTGCCTGGCCTGTGCGTTCACCAGCAACTTTGATGTGTGTTGCTTTTTACTTCAGCATTTCTTAAAAAGTTGGTCAAAGTAAGAGTAAGTTCAACCAGGTGAATGAGTGTGACGGTGAAGAGACCTTGTTGCTCTCTGTTCAATGAAAAGCTGTGAAAGAGGTGTAGAGGAATGGGACGTCCATGGTGAAAATGAGTCAGCTGGATCCAGGAAATTGTTGGAAAGTGGTGGAGGGCACCGAAGGCACATGGGAAGCAAGTGAATCAGCAGAGAAGGAACAGAGTCCAGTTAAAGGGAGGAAAAAAATAGCTCTGTGGGAGAAAAACTGGCTGAAATAATTTGGCTATCAGAACAGAACTGCTTATAGATCTGAGAAGGATGTAGAAATGGGATACCATTTACTTCTGCTTAGAATCTGTGAAGGAAAGATCGCCATAGAAATGAGAAGAATGACTATCTGGGTTCAATAACATTTTCTTCACAATCTCTCTCATGTGCACGACAAGACTGTATGATTAAACTCCCAGTCTACTTGCGTTATAGCTATGACTGTAAAGCTAAGCACAGGTCCAATGCCATATTTAAGATTGCCAATGACACTACTATGGTTGGCCAAATCAAAGGGTGGTGACGAATCAGAATATTGGAAGGAGATTTCAGATTTCACCATGCAAATGATGGATGATCACCAATCAAATTGTAATTGTCTCAGCCAATTACAGCCCCACAATGCTGGTCCTCCTGTTTTTAAGCACATAAAAGCCCAATATGGCTGCTATGTATTTCACTGTTACGAATGTCATTCCCACGTGAATTATATTTTTGCTAGTATAAGCTCTTAATTGGTTATTTGTAGGCTTCAGTTTAGTATCTTTAAAATGTCTCCCAAACTCATTTTCTGGAATGACTAATGCGGACAAGTCAGTATCCAATTCTACTTTAGTTAATTTACTATACACTTCAGGTGTAAGCCATACTGCTTGTCTCTTGTTAGGCTCCACATTGTCAATCTCAAGGCTAATCAGTCCTGCGTCACTTTCATCATTATTAGATTTTTTTATCAAGGCATTACAGTTTTTGAAACTGCAACTTACTTTTAAATCTTTTCCTCCGCTACTACTTCTCCCACATCATTTTCCAGCAGTGTGATATCCACCCTTGCCTCTCTTTCACAATTTATGTATCCAAAGAAACTCTTAGTATCCTCTAATATTATTGGCTCGCTTACTTTCATATTCTATCTTTAGCTTCTTAATGACTTGTAGTTGCTTTCTGTTTGTTTTTTAAAGCTTCCCAATCCTCTAACTTCCCACAAATTTTTGCTCTATTATATGCCTTCTTTTTGGCTTTTATATTGGCTTTGATTTCTCTTTTCAGGCACAGTCATGTTATCTTGCCTTTAGAATACTTCTAAAAGAGGGAGGGGAGGGGAGGGAGGGGGGAACATCGACTCAGACCTTGAGAGGCCTGTGTCGGGCATTTTCATGCCTTACAAGGCGCAGATTGGAAGTCTGTGTGGGGCGCCACTCCTCACACAGACACTAGAGCAATGTGTGGTTAAGTGCCTTGCTCAAGGACACAAACATGCTGTCACAGCTGAGGCTCGAACTAGCAACCTTCAGATCACTAGATGCCTTAACCACTTGGCCACGTGCCCAGATCTTCGTCTTTGGGATGCATATATCCTGTGCCTTTCAAATTGCTTCCAGAAATGCCAGCCATTGCTGCTCTGCCATCAACCCTGCCAGTGTTCTTTTCCAATTAACTCTGGCCAGCTCCTCTCACATGCCTCTGTAATTCCTTTTGCTCCACTGTAATACTGACACATCTGACTTTAGCTTCTCCTCAAATTTCAGAGTGAATTTGATCACATTATGATCACTTGCCCCAAGGGATCTTTTATCTTAAAGTCCCTAATCAATTCAAATTGAATTGAATTGATTTTATTACTTACATCCTCATATACATGAGGAGTAAAAATCTTCACGTTACGTCTCCGTCTAAATGTTTAATGTGCAATTTATAATAATTTATAATAAATATTATGTACAACAGGATAGTCAATATAACATAGAAATGCACTTGCATCATCATGAATTAATCAGTCTGATGGCTTGGTGGAAGAAACTGTCCCGGAGCCTGTTGGTCCTGGCTTTTATGCTGCGATATCGTTTCCCAGATGGTAGCAGCTGGAACAGTTTGTGGTTGGGGTGACTCCGTCTCCAATGATCCTTTTATACACTTGTCTTTGTAAATGTCCTGAATAGTGGGAAGTTCACATCTACAGATGCGCTGGGCTGTCCACACCACTCTCTGCAGAGTCCTGCAATTGAGGGAAGTACAGTTCCCATACCAGGCAATGATGCAGCCAGTCAGGATGCTCTCAGATTTTTTTAGATTATGAGGACACGCAGTCCTCTTCTATTGTCATTTAGTAATGCATGCATTAAGAAATGATACAATATTCCTCCGGTGTGATATCACAGAAACACAGAACAGACCAAGACTGAAAAACTAACAAAAACCACATAATTATAACATATAGTTACAACAGTGCAACAATACCATAACTTGATTAGGAACAGGCCATGATCACAGTAAAAAAGTTCAAAGTCTCTCGAAAGTCCCACATCTCATGCAGACGGGAGAAGGAAGAAAACTCTCCCTGCCATGCCCGACCACAGTCCAAAAACTTCAAGCCTTCGATCAGCCCTCCGACACCGAGTACCGAGCACCATCTCTGCCAAACGCTTCAACCTCAGCCTCTGCCGCCAGCAGCAGGCAAAGCCGGGGATTTTGGGACCTTCCCTCCGGAGATTCTCGATCGCACAGTAGCAGCGGCAGCGAACCGGCATTTCAGAAGTTTTTCTCCAGATGTTCCTCTGCTTCTCCCGTCTGTCTCCATCAAATCAGAATTGTGCACGGCCCCTACTTAACAAATGCGATATCATTTCACCAGAGAGCTGCGCGCACTGCGTCATGCCGCCATCTTCTCCTCCCACCTCTTTATTCCCCTATAGAAAGTTCTTAGAACTTCTTCAACCGTCTGAGGTGAAAGAGGTGCTGTTGTGTTTTTTTCACCACACAACCAGTATGTACAGACCATGTGAGATCCTCGGTGATGTTTATGTCGAGGAACTTAAATTGTTCACCCTCTCATCCTCAGATACATTGATGTTAATAGGGGTTAGACTGTCTCCATTCCTCCTGTAGTCCACAATTGTCTCCTTTGTTTTTGCAACATTGAGGGAGAGGTTGTTTTCTTGACACCACTGTGTCAGGGTGATAACTTCTTCTCTGTAGGCCGCCTCATTATTTTTTGAGAATAGGCCAATCAGTGTAGTGTCGTTAGCAAATTTAATTAGCAGATTGGAACTGTGTGGAAAAATTCTGGTTCATTGCACAAGTCAAACTTCCAAGCAAATTGTATGCTCTTCCTTCAATTACACTCAGCAAAATTGGCACTTGATTCCCATTGTCTATGTCATTTGCTTCAGAATATTGCTCTATTTGTCCAGTATACAATATCCAGTTATCTCTTGTGCAATCGAACACATCTTTTTGAAGTAGACAGCCATTTCTGTTGTTTTTATTTCTTACCACCCCAGCACTCACTGATTATCAACTCAGGAATTTCATCTGTTTTCTGCCTTTTTAAAATCTAATGCCTCACTGCAATTCTGAAGGGAAAAAATGTGCTGTGCTTTTTTTTTTAAAAAGCTCAAATGTTTCTCTCCCACTTGCATCGAAAAAAACATACTGCGCTTCAACACATTGGAGGTAGTCTAGGGTTCATCTTAAAACTTACTCATCATCTGTTGCATTTTGTAACTCCAGAAATTAATTGAAAGAAAAAGACGGGAGCCCAGGAGGTTGTGTGCCTACTTCGTTTCACTTTTGGGAGGTGTGCACATAAGACATGATGGCATCATGGCTATGCCATTCATTTACTTTTACATATAATCCATAATGAATTATATAAATAACAAAGAATAGCTAATTAAACAATATATTCACAATATTAGTCAAATATTACAGAAATATTAAATATACAACAGGTAGCACCCTTAGAATTTTTTAAAGATTTGGAATGTCATTTAAAACTTGGACAAACTTCTATAGCATATTGATGGCATGAACATATTGATATCCTGAAGTGGGAGGGTGAGGAGCCAGAGGTCGTGGTACATATAGGTACCAATGACATAGGTAGGAAAAGGGAAGAGGTCCTGAAAGGAGAATATAGGGAGCTAGGAAGGGAGTTGAGAAAAAGGACTGCAAAGGTAGTAATCTCGGGATTACTGCCTGTGCCACGCGACAGTGAGAGTAGGAATGCAATGAGGTGGAGGATAAATGTGTGGCTGAAGGATCGGAGCAGGGGGCAGGGATTCAAGTTTTTGGATCATTGGGATCTCTCTTGGCACAGGCGTGACCTGTACAAAAAGGACGGGTTACACTTGAATCCTAGGGGGACCAATATCCTGGCAGGGAGATTAGCGAGGGCTACTGAGGTGACTTTAAACTAGAATGGTTGGGGGGTGGGAATCAAATTAAAGAGGCTAGGCGAGAGGAGGTTAGTTCACAACAGGGGGATGGGAACCAGTGCAGAGAGACAGAGGGGTGTAAAATGAGGGTAGAAGCAAAAAGTAGTAAGGTGAAAAGTAAAAGTGGCAGGCCGACAAATCCAGGGCAAGCATCAAAAAGGGCCACTTTTCAACATAATTGTATAAGGGCTAAGAGAGTTGTAAAAGCGAGCCTGAAGGCTTTGTGTGTCAATGCAAGGAGCATTCGTAACAAGGTGGATGAATTAAAAGTGCAGATTGTTATTAACGAATATGATATAGTTGGGATCACAGAGACATGGCTCCAGGGTGACCAAGGATGGGAGCTCAACATTCAGGGATATTCAATATTCAGGAGGGATGGACATGAAAGAAAAGGAGGTGGGGTGGCGTTGCTGGTTAGAGAGGAGATTAACGCAATAGAAAGGAAGAACATAAGCCGGGAGGATGTGGAATCGATACGGGTAGAGCTGCATAACACTAAGGGGCAGAAAACGCTGGTGGGAGTTGTGTACAGGCCACCTAACAGTAGTAGTGAGGTTGGGGATGGTATTAAACAGGAAATTAGAAATGTGTGCAGTAAAGGAACAGCAGTTATAATGGGTGACTTCAATCTACATGTAGATTGGGTGAATCAAATTGGTAAGGCTGCTGAGGAAGAGGATTTCTTGGAATGTATGCGGGATAGTTTTTTTGAACCAACATGTCGAGGAGCCAACTAGAGAGCAGGCTATTCTAGACTGGGTATTGAGCAATGAGGAAGGGTTAATTAGCAATCTTGTCGTGAGAGGCCCCTTGGGTAAGAGTGACCATAATATGGTGGAATTCTTCATTAAGATGGAGAGTGACATAGTTAATTCAGAAACAAAGGTTCTGAACTTAAAGAAGGGTAACTTTGAAGGTATGAGACGTGAATTAGCTAAGATAGACTGGCAAATGACACTTAAAGGGTTGATGGTGGATATGCAATGGCAAGTATTTAAAGATTGCATGGATGAACTACAACAATTGTTCATCCCAGTTTGGCAAAAGAATAAATCAAGGAAGGTAGTGCACCCATGGCTGACAAGGGAAATTAGGGATAGTATCAATTCCAAAGAAGAAGCATACAAATTAGCCAGAAAAAGTGGCTCACCTGAGGACTGGGAGAAATTCAGAGTTCAGCAGAGGAGGACAAAGGGCTTAATTAGGAAGGGGAAAAAAGATTATGAGAGAAAACTGGCAGGGAACATAAAAACTGACTGTAAAAGCTTTTATAGATATGTGAAAAGAAAAAGATTGGTTAAGACAAATGTAGGTCCCCTACAGACAGAAACAGGTGAATTGATTATGGGGAGCAAGGACATGGCAGACTAATTGAATAGTTACTTTGGTTCTGTCTTCACTAAGGAGGACATAAATAATCTTCCGGAAATAGTAGGGGACAGAGGGTCCAGTGAGATGGAGGAACTGAGGGAAATACATGTTAGTAGGGAAGTGGTGTTAGGTAAATTGAAGAGATTAAAGGCAGTTGAATCACCAGGGCAGATGGTCTGCATCCCAGAGTGCTTAAGGAAGTAGCCCAAGAAATAGTGGATGCATTAGTGATAATTTTTCAAAACTCTTTAGATTCTGGACTAGTTCCTGAGGATTGGAGGGTGGCTAATGTAACCCCACTTTTTAAAAAAGGAGGGAGAGAGAAACCAGGGAATTATAGACCGGTTAGCCTAACATTGGTGGTGGGGAAACTGCTAGAGTCAGTTATCAAAGATGTGATAACAGCACATTTGGAAAGCGGTGAAATCATCGGACAAAGTCAGCATGGATTTGTGAAAGGAAAATCATGTCTGACGAATCTCATGGAATTTTTTGAGGATGTAACTAGTAGAGTGTATAGGGGAGAACCAGTGGATGTGGTATATTTGGATTTTCAAAGGGCTTTTGACAAGGTCCCACACAGGAGATTAGTGTGCAAACTTAAAGCACACGGTATTGGCGGTAAGGTATTGATGTGGATAGAGAATTGGTTGGCAGACAGGAAGCAAAGAGTGGGAATAAACGGGATCCTTTTAGAATGGCAGGCAGTGACTAGTGGGGTACCGCAAGGCTCAGCGCTGGGACCCCAGTTGTTTACAATATATATTAATGACTTGGATGAGGGAATTAAATGCAGCATCTCCAAGTTTGCGGATGACACGAAGCTGGGCGGCAGTGTTAGCTGTGAGGAGGATGCTAAGAGGATGCAGGGTGACTTGGATAGGTTAGGCGAATGGGCAAATTTATGGCAGATGCAATTTAATGTGGATAAATGTGAAGCTATCCACTTTGGTGGCAAAAACAGGAAAACAGATTATTATCTGAATGGTGGCCGATTAGGAAAAGGGGAGGTGCGAGGAGACCCGGGTGTCATTATACACCAGTCATTGAAAGTGGGCGTGCAGGTACAGCAGGCGGTGAAAAAGGCGAATGGTATGCTGGCATTTATAGCAAGAGGATTCGAGTACAGGAGCAGGGAGGTACTACTGCAGTTGTACAAGGCCTTGGTGAGACCACACCTGGAGTATTGTGTGCAGTTTTGGTCCCCTAATCTGAGGAAAGACATCCTTGCCATAGAGGGAGTACAAAGAAGGTTCACCAGATTGATTCCTGGGATGGCAGGACTTTCATATGATGAAAGACTGGATGAACTAGGCTTATACTCGTTGGAATTTAGAAGATTGAGGGGGGATCTGATTGAAACGTATAAAATCCTAAAGGGATTGGACAGGCTAGATGCAGGAAGATTGTTCCCGATGTTAGGGAAGTCCAGAACGAGGGGTCACAGTTTGAGGATAAAGGGGAAGCCTTTTAGGACCGAGGTGAGGAAAAACTTCTTCACACAGAGAGTGGTGAATCTGTGGAATTCTCTGCCACAGAAAACAGTTGAGGCCAGTTCATTGGCTATATTTAAGAGGGAGTTAGATATGGCCCTTGTGGCTAAAGGGATCAGGGGGTTTGGAGGGAGGGCTGGTACAGGGTTCTGAGTTGGATGATCAGCCATGATCATACTGAATGGTGGTGCAGGCTCAAAGGGCCGAATGGCCTACTCCTGCACCTATTTTCTATGTTTCTATGTTTCTCATGACAGCAAGAACATTGACTTCTCAAACTTCCGCTAATGCCCCACCTCCCCCTCGTACGCCATCCGTTATTTATTTATATACACACATTCTTTCTCTCTCTCTCCTTTTTCTCCCTCTGTCCCCCTCACTATACCCCTTGCCCATCCTCTGGGCTTCCCCCTCCCCCTTTTCTTTCTCCCTCAGCCTCCTGTCCCATGACCCTCTCATATCCCTTTTGCCAATCACCTGTCCAGCTCTTGGTCCATCCCTCCCCCTCCTGTCTTCTCCTATCATTTTGGATCTCCCCCTCCCCCCCCACTTTCAAATCTCTTACTAGCTCGTCTTTCAGTTAGTCCTGACGAAGGGTCTCGGCCCGAAACGTCGACTGTACCTCTTCCTAGAGATGCTGCCTGGCCTGCTGTGTTCACCAGCAACTTTGATGTGTATTGATTAAACTTCTATAGCTTTGTGTTGGAGTGTATATTGACTGGTTGCATCATGGCCTGGTACGGAACATCAATGCCCCTAATATTCATATGTTATTATTACTTTTGTTTGCACATTCGTTGTTGTTGTCGTCCTTTTGGGTGCAGTCTTTCATCGTGTTCAATTGTGTTCATGTATTTACTGTTGCCGGCAGGAAAATGAATCTTAGGGCTGTGACATATAGATACATTAACAATAAATTTACTCTGACTTTGGGAGACAATAGCTCAACGGGTAGTTCAGTGTTAGGTGTGACTAGGAATAAGTGCATAGCTGTTGTGCAATCTTTCAGAAACGACATTCAACATTCAACTCTCGAATGGCGAGCTCGAAAAGAAATCTCAAATAGACAAGAGTTCGCCCAGATAGATTCGCGACGGTTGCTGTAACGGTAACAATGTGTAAATACTGACTCTTACGTTCCCTGCATTACACAAGGAACTACACTACAACAGTACTTCCGCGTCTGCAATAATACCTTCAGACATCAGTTGAACGGCAAGCCTCCCCCAACGGCCACACTGAATTGGCTCAACCTCGCACCAGCCCCACTTCTCGCCACGTATTGCTGTCCCAATGGTCCCGCAAGAGGACGCGCGCCATAGTGGACGCTCTCCTACCCCTCTTGCCTCCTGCTGCCGCTGTGCCCTGCGGCACTTCACCCTTCACGTCCAGGAGCGACCCTCTCCCTCCGCAACCCCCTTCCATTTTCGCGCCCGCATTCCTAATTCTCGGGTCCGCGTTGTACACTCGCTCTTAACACCCGTCCGCTTTCCGATCGCACACGTCACAGACCATCTCTCTCTTTTGCGTCCGCTTTAAAGTCACCTACAGACACACACCTGACACACACAGACACGCAGATCTGACACAGTCATCTGACAGACACACAGAAACCTGACAGACACAGACACGCAGATCTGACACAGTCATCTGACAGACACACAGAAACCTGACAGACACAGACACGCAGATCTGACACAGTCATCTGACAGACACACAGAAACCTGACAGACACAGACAGGCAGATCTGACACAGACAGACACACACACACACACACACACACACACACACAGAAACCTGACAGACACAGACACGCAGATCTGACACAGACAGACACACAGAAACCTGACAGACACAGACAGGCAGATCTGACAGACACACACACACACACACACACACACACACACACACACACACAAACCTGACAGACACAGACAGGCAGATCTGACAGACATCTGACAGACACAGACACACACAGAAATCTGACAGACACAGACACGCAGATCTGACACAGACATCTGACAGACACAGACACACACACACACACACACAGAAACCTGACACAAACACCTGACAACGACACAGACACACAGATCTGATACAGACATATAGACAGAAATAAACACAGAAACCCGACACAGACGCCTACACACAGACACATATAGACACACACAGACACCTGACAGAAACGCAGAAACACAGATCCGACAGAGCCATATAGGCAGACAGACGCACACACACCCAGACCAGACAGAGACACAGATAGCCATAGAGAGACAGACAGACACAGACACACACACGTGATCGCCTTCCCCACTACGACGTGGCAGTGAGCTGGAGCCCCGCCCCCTCCCCGGCCGCCCCGCCCCGTTCCCCTTCGCGAGCCCGAGCGCGGAGAGTGAGCGGGCGAGAGGCGGTAGCGACATGGCGCCTTTGAGTGATCTTATGGGGATTGCGGAGGATCTCGCTGACCAGGTACGCCCTCTCCCTTGGCTTCCTCACACCCCGGTCCGTCGGAGCTCCCCCGCCTGACCGGGGCTGCAGCGTCCGCGCTCTCCCCGTTTCCCGTGGCCTAGTCGGGGGGCAATAGCCTGGGCCCCGCGTCATTTACCCCCCCCCTCCAAATCATCATCAGGAGTCAGTCAGGGTATTGTGATCCCGGCTTTGCGTCCCCTCAGTCCAGGGCTGCCCTGGCTGTTGATGAGGTTACATCTAGCATACATCCCAGTTCCATTCAGTTGGAAATAACTGTACAGTCGGTGCTGTGAAACAGTTGTTCAAAAAGCAAAAGTTGAGATTTCTGAACCAAACCTTAATCTACATTAATCATTTTAAAGACTTAAGAAATATTTCGATTCAGAGGGTAGCATTACCCAGAAGTTTCATTTAAGGCCTATTTACTTATCTCCGTTAGTATAGCAAACTGTTTCTCCGACAGAAATCTCCATGAGGAGATACAAGGGCAGGTGCCCAAAGGCTTGGTCAAGAGGAGGAGTCTTGTGATGGGGGGGGGGGAGATGTTGGTGCACTGACGGCTGAAAACACAACTATCAATTGAGGGTGAGTAAGAAGTCAAGGCTAAGGGAAATTGGATAATTGTAGGACTGCAAGAAAGTCAGGGTTGGAAAAAAAAGCACAGAGCAAATCATTTTTTTTTTAATCAAGGCTTTTCTGAACTTGGCTCCAAGCACAGGTGTTGTAAGTAAGGTTTGGTGTGAATTAAGATACAGGCAGCAAGAGTTTTGAATGGCCTCGTGTATTCTGAAATATATTGGGGTGATCTAATTTGGAGATTTTGAGGAATGAAGAGATTTTCAGCTGTCAATGAGCTACTTGTACTAGTATCAGTAAAAAGCATAGTGGGTATGGCAGCTGCTTGGCCCGTGACCTTCAGAAACTGCCGAGTTCTGGAGCACAAGGCTCTACAGTCCTGGTGACTCAGGTTCAATTCTTGCTGCTGCTGGAAGGAGTTTGTACATTCTCCCTGTGACCATGTGGGTTTTCTCCCACAGATGTACTGGTTGGTAGGTTAATTGGTCATTGTAAATTGTCCCTTGATTAGACTTGGGTTAAATTGGGGATTACTGGGCAACATGAAGGACCAGAAGGGTCTGCTCTGTGCTTTATCTATCAATAGATTGGATTCTTCGTGGTGGCATAGATTTGGGGGTCTAAAAATGAATGCAGGATCAAATATAACAGCAAAGTAGCAAACAGGTTGTTTAATTTTAAAACAGCGTAAGAAGAAGCCCATTTTGTTTATAATTATGAAATGTACCAAGATGCAATGAAAAACTTGCCTTGTGTACCATTCGACAGGTCAGTTCATTCCAACAGTGCATTGAGGGTAGTACAAGCTAAAATAATACCAGAGTATTGAATGAAGTGTTGCCATTTCAGGCAAAGTCTACTGCAGGTGGATGATAGGGTGTTTCGTCATAATGAGGTAGATTGAGGTCAAGAGTCTATTTTATCACTCTAGGGGATCATTTGTAGCCTTATAACAGCAGGATGGAATGCATCCTTGAGCCTGGAGTTACCTGCTTTCAGGCTTTTGTGTCTTACCAATGGGATGGGTGAGACTAGTCAATGTTCCAGGTGGGTTGGAGGTCTTTGGTGATGTTAGCTGCTTTAGTGAGGCAGTGAGAAGTCTATACAGTATGGTTGAGTTGCCGGTTTATGTGATGTGCTGAGCTGTGTCCAGAACTCGGCAGTTTCTGAAGGTCACGGGCCGAGCAGCTGCCATACCAGGCCGTCATGCATCCATACAGGATGCTTTCTGTGGTGCATTGATGTAAAATAATTGGTGAGGATCAAAGAGAATACGCTAAATTTATTTAGCCTCCTGGGGAGGTAAAGGTGCTGGTGAAGTTTCTTGGTCATGGTGTCAACGTGGCTGAATCAGGAGAGGCTAGTGATGATGTTCATTCTTAGGAATGTGAAACTGTCAACCCTCTCACCGATTTGTTTTCATGTCAAACCTGAATGACTGACCTCTTTGACTGATATCTGAATTGGGGCAAAGAAAATATCAGCCCTAAATTCACCCTGTCAAACTACTTCAGGAGTTAATCGTTTCAGTGAGATTAGCTCTGATGTACCTTAATCCCTCTCAGATAATCCTCACATCCCAAAATTCAACCTGGAGGGACCTTTGTTTTATTGTAACATCTAGTATACCCTTGACGAGCTATATGCAGTTCTCCAGGAGAATTATACCATACTTGGGTATAATTTTATTAAAATACTTTTAATCTGGCAGGAGTTCTCTTGCACTCAGAGCCCGAATTTATCTTTCTAATTTCTTTCTGCATTGGCACATGAGCTTTGAATGTTTTGCTAGTATGAGCAAACATTTCTCTATGAATGTTAGGTGTTTTTCACCTCTTGCCATTTGGAAAACATATTTTGCCTGTCCCATGTTTTTCTGCTGTAATGAATGACTTAATATCTCCACAATATTTTCTATTAACCATGTTCTTGCTCATTCAGCTAGCCTGCCTTTAATCCCCTTGGTATGTCTACATCGTAATGACAACTAGCACTGCTATGTAGCTTTTTGTCATCAAAAGCTTGAATGTATTCCACTTAGTTCCTTCAACCATCTTATTATTGTATCTGAATCCCAGCACTGATCTGAGACACCCTAGTATGTAGACGTAGCCTTCCAACCTGGAAATTATCTGTTATTGCTACTAATGTGTTTCATTTAGTGCATGCCATGGCCGCTCAGAATCAGAATTATCACAACAAGAAAGAAGCGATTCAGCCCATTGAATTTAGTACCACTCCCCTTCTCCTTCCCCGAAGCCCTCAAATTCTTCCTATTCCAGATTCTAATCCAGCTCCTTTTTGAATCTGCGTCCACTGCAACCGTTTCAGACTCAAACTGTTCCCTCTGTTAAAAGTTTTCTTTGTATCACTTGCAGCCAATCACCTGATTCCTAGTCATCCATCTGTCTGCCAATGAGAACTTCCTCTCTTTATTCTGCCTAAACCCTTCATAATTCTATGAACCTCTATTATATTTCCTCACAGCCTCCTAGGTTCTAAGGAGAACAATGCTTTCTTAGTCTTTGAGTACTTAAAATCTTTCATCTCTGAAATTATTTTACTCTTCTGCACCTTCTCTACCCCATTCCTTATGTGTGGCACCCACAACAGTATTCTAGTGATGGCCATATTTTTAATTCTCTTGCCCTCATACTTTGTTCTTCTATTTATGTCTGCATGTTCTGTAAACAGTTTTTTAACTACATTCGTTATCGACACTGCCTCTTATAATGAACAAAGCACGCATAGTCCAGATCTTTCTGTTCTTGTATCCATTTAGATTTGTGTCCTTTCATTTAAATGCTTATTATACATCAAAATGTAACAGGTTTCTCAACATTAATTTTTACCATTAATTTATACCTAATTGTGCATTCCAGTAAGCCATCTTTATCTCTTGAAAGTGCATTTTGTCCCCTTCACTTTTCTCTGAGCTTCCCAAGTTCTGTGTCACCTGAAGATTTGGAAATTGTGGCATGCAAACACAAGTCTGTGTCATAAATAGACACTAATAAAAGTTGTGGTGCTGCAACTGATATTTGGGATTGTTTCCATTGAATCTGAAAACAATCTTTCACCTCTGTTTCCTGTTACACAGCCAGTTTTCTATCTATGCTGCCTCTGACCCTTGTATTTCCACGAATTTCAGTTTTGATGATGGCCCTATCATGTGCTGGGATGAGTCTTTTGGAAGCCCATATTCACCAGATCCACCTATCTCTCATTAACTTTATATGTTATTTCATGAAAAGCAATATGCAGTTAACAAATCCATGCTGGCTTTCTCTAATTAATCTGCATGTATCCAAGTGACTGCTGTTCTGTGCTTGATTATTATTGCCATAATGTCACCCACTACCAAGCTTAAATGGACCAGTTCACAGTTACTGTGTTTATGCCTGAATCCTTTTTTAGCAAGAGTGTCACATTAGGAATTTTAAGTCCTCAGGCATAATCCCCGAATCTCTAGACATTTAAGAGATAGTAGCCAGGATTTGTGCAACTTCCTCCTTTAATTCCTATAACTATCAAGAACACCTGTCTGAATCAAATGATTTATCTACCCCAGGTGGAACTAACCTTTCTAATTTATCAATTTTAGGCAATGCCAGTTTATGTATGATACATGGTCTGACATATTTTCCACAATGGGATTAAACCAAGTAGCTGCTTGAGAAATTGAGTGTTCGATCCAAACTTTTCAGACTGAATACATTGTCTGGTTATAATGTCAAGTAATTGGAATCAGGTTTAGTATCATCAGCATATGTCATGAAGTTTGTTAACTTTACAAAAGCAGTACAGTGAAATATGATAGAGCAAAAACTGAATTAAGGTACAGTGCTATAAGAAGTATTCTGGGAATTTTTCATGTTTTGTTGTTTTACAACATTGAATCATGACGATTTTAATTTGGCTTTTTTGATACTGCTCAACAGTAGATGACTTGTGTCAAAATGAAAACGGGTCTCCACAAAGTGATCTAAATTAATTACAAATATAAAACAATAATTGATTGCATAAGTATTCACCCCCTTCCAGTCAGTATTTAGTAGATGCACCTTTGGCAGCAATTACAGCTTTGAGTCTGTGTGGATAGGGTTCTAAAGCTTTGCACATGGATATAATTTTTCCCCATTCTAATTTACAAAACTGTCAGATTACATGGAGATCGTGTGCGAGTCCAGCCACAGATTCTTAATTGGATTGAAGTTTAGACTGATTTAGTCACTCCAGGTCATTAACTTTGTTGTTTTTAAGCCATTCCCCCTGTAGCTTTGGCTTTGTGCTTAGGGTCATTGTCGTGCTGGATAATATTTTCTCCCAAGTCACAGTTCTCTTGCAGACTGCAGCAGGCTTTCCTCCACGATTTCATTGTACCCTCTACCTTCACAAGTTTTCCAGAGCCTGCTGCAGTGAAGCATCACCATAGCATGATGCAGCCACCAACATGCTTAACGGTATGGATGGTATGTTTTTGATGATGTGTGGTGTTTGGCTTACACCAAACATAGCATTTAGTCTGATGGCCAAAAAGAACCATAAAATCACCTTCCAGCTGACTTCAGAGTCTCCCACATGCCTCATGGCAAACTCTAGGCAAGATTTCATGTGAGTTTTTTTTCCAACAGTGGCTTTCCCTTTGCCATTCTCCCATAAAGCTACAACTGGTGAAGCACCCAGGCAACAGGTGTATGCACAGTCTCTCCCATCTTAGCTTGTTAACTCCTCCAGAGTTGTCATGGGTCTCTTAGTGGCCTCCCTCACTAGTCCCCTTCTTGCATGGTCACTCAGTTTTTGAGGACAGCCTGCTCTAGGTAGATATACGGCTGTACTATATTACTTACGTTTCTGATTGACTTAACTGTACACCAAGGGATATTCAGAGACATGGAAATTTTCTTGTATCCATCTCATGTCTTTTGCTTTTAATAACCTTTCCACAGAGTTGCTTGTAGTGTTCTTTTGTCTTCATGGTGTAGTTTTTGCCAACATACTGACTCACCAGCAGTTAGACCTTCCAGATACAGGTGCATTTTTACCACAATCAATTGAAACACCTTGACTGCACACAGGTCATCTCAATTTAACTAATTATGTGACTTCTAAAACAATTGGCTGCACCAGTGATGATTTCATGTGGGGATGAATACTTACACAATCAATTATTTTGTTTTATATTTGTAATTAATTTAGATCACTTTGTAGAGATCTGTTTTCACTTTGACACAAAAGTCTTTTTCCGTTGATCAGTGTCAAAAAAAAGCCAAATTAAATCCTGTGATTCAATTTTGTGAAACAATAAAACATGAAAACTTCCAGGGGGGTGAATATTTTTATAGGCACTGCATATATGTCTATTAAATAGCTTAGTTAACATTAGTGCAAAAAACCCTCCAGAAATAAACAAATGAGTGAAGTAGTGTTCATGGGTTCAATGTCCATTTAGAAATCAGATGGTAGAGGGGAAGAAGCTGTTCCTGAATCATTGAGTGTGTGCCTACAGGCTTCAGTACCTCCTTCCCGAAGGTAACAATGAGAAGAGGGCATATCCTGGGTGGTGGGGGTCCTTATTGTTGGATGCCGCCTTCCTAAGGCCTTGCTCCTTGAAGACGTCTTGGATACTGGAGTCTTGAACCCATGATGGAGCTGGTTAATTTTACAAGTTTCTGCAACTTATTTCAATCTTGTGCAGTAGCCCACCCCCCCTTACCAGACGGAGATGCAGCTACTCAGACTGCTCTCCACTTTCATTTGTAGAAGTTTTCAAGTATTTTTGTTGACAAACTAAATCTCTTCAAATGCTGAATAAAATATATCCGCTATCTTGCCTTCTTTATAGTTGCATCAGTATGTTGCGTCTAGGTTAGGTCCTCAGAGGTATTGACACCTATGAACTTGAAGTAGCTCACCCTCCACTTCTGATCCCTCTGTGAGGATTGGTTTGTGTTCCCTCTTTTTACCTTTTCTGAAGTCCACAATCAGCACCTTGGTCTTGCTGATGTTGAGTGCAAGGTTGTTGCTGCGACACCACTCAACTAGCTGGTATATCTCACTGCTGTACGCCCTTTCGTCGTGTAAGTTGGCATGAAGCTTCAGTAACATGAAAGATGGCTTATGTTCAAAGGGTTAGGAATGAAAAATTCAATTTGTTAGACCACAACTGTAAATTGTGTTGCATTTTCTCTGCTGGAAAGCCCAACTTTTATAGCCTGATCTTAATTTTCCCTGAGAACCACCACCTCGAACCATTGGAGAGACAAGAGACTGCAGATGCTAAAACCTGGAACAAAAAAAGCGAAGAGCTAAAGGAACTCAGTAGGTCAGGCAGCATCTTTTGAGGGCCAGATAGTTGGTTTCAGGTCTTGGCCCTCATTTGAACTGAATGATAGAGGGCAGGTGGCCAGTATAAAATTGTGAAGGAGTGGGGTGTGGAAAGAACTGGAATAGGTGGATCTAAGTGAGGAGGGTTTGATTGACAGATGGAGTTAGGTAGATGAGAGAAGGGTGGAAATAGTGATAGAGACCAGGAGGTGAAGGAGGTATCAAAAGACTGCAGATGATGGATTGAAATAGGAAAGGAAGGTAGAACTAGTGGATTTGGGAAGGATTTCAAAGGATCTGAATTCAAACACTCCAGAAAGGTTAAAGATGTCAGATTCTATTCTCTAAAAGAAAGTGAATATATTTTAGAGAAGGAAAACCTACCTGATAGGTTTTAACAGCGATCTTGTTATTGAGTGGGTGCCATTACTGATATTAACGCTGCAGAGAAAGTATGTAAATTCTTGACCCTGAGGACCTGTCAAAGATAGAAAATAATGTTTTGTTACAGATTAAATAATTTGATATTTAGAAGATACTGTAGCATGGTGGTTTATACTGGACTGTTTCTCATGAGGTGTTTGTTTAATCATACTGTGGCAGCTGGGAAATCTACTGAATCCTGGGATATAAATGTTGTATCAGTAATTGGGGCATAAAATACTGTGGTTGTCATCAAACCTTTCAGGTTCACTGATGTGCTTCAGGGAGAGAAACCTGTCATCCTCATCTGATGTTGCCTATAGTAGCAGTGTGATCACTCAAGTTCAGGATGATGTTCTCCTAAGATGTCTGTTGGTGGGTCCTCAGGTGGCTGTAGAGGCCGATCCAGGATCTACATATTCTAGTGCATTGTGGGCAAAAGCAATTGGTAGCTGTGATTAGTAGTTGGGCCTTGAACATCTGGAGGTGTTCTCCACTATAGATTTAATTCAAAGGAAGCATTGTCAAGCCAAAATATTGAAGTAAACAATCTCGTTGTAATGATTGAAATTTTATTGAATCACCTGCTGTTACCTTTGATCTCATGGGTAAAAGATGTGATGTACTTTAGGGTCTATGAAACTCTACCATGAGTGTCTCCACAAGAATGCTTTCAGGAGATGAATAAAGATGTCTATGTCACCAGCTTACATTTCTGTCCAGTGACTGATCACAGTCACAAAAGAGGGGTTCATCAATTTGGGTACCAAATTATATGATACTGCTGAGTGAAATTATGGTGAAATTACTCATATTAAATTGTAGGAGATGTGTTGGTGGGAGTGGTGCACCATGTAGCCACAGTATTCTAAAAGCAAGTTGTCTTATCAGGCTGGAAAGGCCACGTTCTAAGATTAATGATGCAGGTTTGACAATTATTTGGTGTATTGTGGAGATACCAACTCTTAAACATGAATGTCATCATGTTCTTTAAATGGTTATGTATAAAACTATAAGAAGAGTGTGAAAAGAGACATTATAATGCAGAAGGAGATTCTCTACCAGGAACCATATCAGTAATCTTTCTTTAAAAAAAAACCTACGTATTTGTGAGATAAACAGAATGATATCCTTCAATGAGCTGCAATTGGTCTAGTTGTCAAGGGTTTACTAGTTTCTGATACTTGGTGTCTGAAAGTTGTTGCTATTTATTGAAAACTGGTTAACTGTTCCTATGGATTAATCCATTGTGACATTATTCCCTCATGGGTACACGCTTGTCCAGAACCCTGGCCAGTTTTATGGTTATTATTTTAAACAAGAACAAATCTTTATGGTTTACATACACAAAATGCCAAAGGAGCTCAGCAGGTCAGGCAGCATCTATGGAGGGGAATAAACGGTCAATGTTTTGGGCCGAGGCCCTTCTTCAGCACTGGAAAGGAAGGGGGAAGAAGCCAGAATAAGAAGGTGGGGGAGGGAAAAGAGTACAAGCTCTCAAGTGATGGGTGAAGCCCGATGAGTAGGTGGGTGGGGGAGGGGTTGTTGACTGCAATGAGAGGCTGGACGGTGATGGTAGAGGAGGTAAAATGGCTGAGGGAGAAGGAATTTGATATGAAAAGAAAGTGGATCATGGCAGATTGGGAAGGATGTGGGATACCGGGGGGTGGTGATAGGCATATGAGAAGAGAAAGGGCTTGGGGGGGGGGTGAAACAGTGGGGAATGGAAAAAGTGAAAAGGGGAAGTGGAGAGAAATGACTGGAAACTAGAGAGTTGATATATATGCCCTCAGGTTGGATTTTTAAGTACAAGGACCTTTGAATTTTTAAAAAAATTCTTAATAGGCATGTAAAAATTATCAGGCTGAGCTCCAAATATCCAACAAAATAATTTAAAGACAAAATTCTTTGAGATATAATCTCAATTTACAGCTCACAGAAGTATGTTTTATGCTTACTTGGTGAATTTTTTATTGCCTTTTTGAGCATAGAATAATGTTAGCCAAGTTCTACCCCAGGGTTATTTATACTCCTTGAATTTCTGTAAATTGATTCCTAAAGCCTAAACTACTGCCTTTTAAGGCTATCATATATATAACGTTTTACTTTTGATTTTCGTGAGGGATGTCAATTTAAAAAATGTATTTGTTCCTCAATTGAGTAATTTCATTAAAGAACAGTGCATTCCATTTTCTGGCTTTTATTGCAACTTTCCAATATTTTACTATTTTTGTTTTAAAGGTAAGGTAACTACCAAACATCCCGGTGCAACAGAAATTATATTGCACAGGGAGAGTATAAAAGATCAGTTATGGGAAATTAATAGATACACTCTATCTATAGTCTTAAATGTGTATGTTGTTTTGAGAATTGTTATGTCTTTGTAATTTTCCAGTTTCTGCGAGTAACAAAGCGCTTCCTGCCTCACGTTGCACACTTGTGTCTGATCAGCACATTCCTGGAAGATGGGATTCGCATGTGGTTCCAGTGGAATGATCAGCGAGATTACATCAGCAATAGCTGGCACTGTGGGGCTTTCTTTGGCATTCTGTTCGTTTTGGTTAACATGATTGGGCAGATTGGTGAGTCATTTATTTACTTTGTTTGTTTGTTTAGAAATGCAGCCCGGAACAGGCCCATCTGGCCCAACACCTGCACCACCCAGAGGTCACCCGATTTAACACTAGCTTAATCGCAGGACAATTAACCTACTAACTGGTACATCTTGAGCCGCTGGAGGAAATTAGAGCACCCGGAAGAAACCCCCTCAGTCACAGGGAGAACATACCGATGGTGCCGGAATGCAAACTCTGATGCCCGGAGCTGCAATAGCGTTGCGCTAGTCACTATGCTACTGTGGTGCCTTTTATTGTAATGGGGTGAAGAATGTCCAGTTCTGCGTTGTTTGGTCGTATCAGGTGAAGGGTGTGAGATTCTGTATTTGGCTGCAAACTGGATCAGCTGTTCAGATCCAAAGGCATAATACAAGATCTTGTTTAGAATTGTATAACCTCACAGTACTTCTGCTTGTATATTGATTAGATATGGATGCCACTGGAAAAGTAAACACTTATTGTTCATCCACAATTAGCCTTGAGCAGATAGTGTTGAGTCATTGCCTTACTCCTGTTGCAGTGAGTGTAGTGAAGGTGTTCCTGCTGGTGTGTAGTAGTTTTGGTTGAATTGAACACCTTGCTGGGCAAAGTTCATGGAGTTGGTTAGGGTAAATCACATTGCTTTAAATTCGATGTTGCATATGCAGGGTAATGTAATTGATGGAAATGTACAGAATTCACAACCACTGACATTGGGCTGGGGTTCACTTTGTTCTAATGCAATGACATAATTACGTAAAGTACTCTTACTGCACTTTGTGTTCAGTTTTTGATGCTCAATGAATGAGTTGCTACAAGTTTTTTAAACATAAAACGCCTCTGCTGTTTAATTTGAAAACCTACACATAAATAGGCTCGACAAGTATTGCAAACCCTCTTTCCTGTTAGGAAATTAGGATAACCTGTTTTCATTGTCACTTTTAACTCCATATTTTTCATTTAACTATTTAAATCCCCCATTTTCCATGGTGAGATTTGATCTCATCTCCAAGCCTTTGCTTCACAGGTCCAGTAAGAGCACTGCTTTGCCACCATATCCACTGAGTGTAACGAAAAGGTTTAGGCCATTTCCCCCCCCCTCCCCCCACCACCCAACACCTCCCTGGTTGCACTTCTTATAAGTTTACTCAACCGTGCCATTAGTTCTTGGTTTATCTGGAAGACCGACAATTTTCCTTGTCCCCACAATGTTCCCTGCAGCTATTACTGAAACCCTGACCTTTTACCTCTTCTCATCTGATTTTTACTTCCCCTGGGTCCCCTCTGCCTCTCCTATGGTCCACTCTCCTGTCCTATCAGATTCCTTCTTCTCCAGCCCTTGACCTTTCTCACCCTCCTGGCTTTACATATTACCTTCCAGCTGTCCTCTTTTCCCTCTGCCACCTTTTTTAATTCAGCCATATTCCCCCTTCCTTCTCAGTCCTGAAGTTGGGTCTTGATAGGAAAATCTGGCTGTTTATTCTCCACAGATGCTGCCTGACCTGCTGAGTTCCTCCAGCATTTCGTGTGTTGCTGTGGATTTCCAGCATCTGCAGGCTTTCTCGTGTTTATGATACTTTACTTTTCCATTGACCTAGCACTTACCTTATCCACACATGGATGGTGTTACTCATGAAATGACTGTTCAGTGTATATAAGTCAAACCGATATTGTCCAGCAATAAAACAATTATGCGCATCAGTACAGTTCATGACTGTCTTTCATTGGCATAGCAACTGCCAGAGCTTTCATTAGCAGTCAATAGAAGACACTTAAGCTTAATGAGGTGGCTAAACAGAGGTCAACTAACTTGGTGCAGACTAAAGAACTGAAGCATGCATCTTTCTCATCTATGTATCTTGGTAATGCAGGGGGTAGTAAATGGTTTTTGCATGACAGGAAAATCAGCTTTGTAGATTTTGCATTACCCAGTTTCCTTAGCTAAATGATGATGGAGGTAAGACAATAGCCTGTGAGCATTATATTTATTTTAGAATATAGAACAGTACAGCACAGGAACAGAACCAGCTAAAATAAATCAAAAAAACTATAAAATCTAATCCCTCCTCCCTACACAATGTCCATATCCCTCCATCTTCCTCATATTCATGTGCCTATCTAAACGTCTTTTAAAAGCCTCTACCACTATACCAGGCAGCGCATTCCAGGCATCCACCACTCTCAGTTTAAAAAAACTTGCCTCTTACACCCCCTTTGAACCTTCCGCCCTCACCTCAATGCATACTCTCTGGTATTAGACATTTCTACCCTGGGGAAAAAGTACTCACTGTCTACTCTATCTATGCCTCTCATAATCTTATAAACCTCTATCAGATCTACCCTCCAGAGCACTGAACAGTTTGTTACTGGAGAAAAGAATATAATAGATAAGAGGAAAGGAAGTACTCATGAAAACAACAGTAGATATTTTCATATAAACTGAGCAACATTTGATCTAATGGGAGCTCTGAGCAGAAACACAAAGAAAAGCAAATTAGGAAAAGGCCACTAGAGAGTAGGTGATGGTGTCCATTTTATGAAATATTCCACAAGGCAAAGGCAAAATAGCTAAAGAACTGTCACAGAATAGAGGCATATAGTGATGTCAAAAATGGCTTGTATAAATACATTGCAGGAGAAGATAGCTTGAGAAGGTTTGGAAAACTAGGAGAATATCAATTAGCTGAGATACGGGGAACAGAAGGATTTTGAACAGAGCCAAAATGCATGAAAAGTAGGTATCAATGATATTGCTAGGCTGAGAGTTTAAGTTAAGCTTGGGAAGCAGGTGGGAATGACTTTCAAATGAAGCCTTGAGGTATTAAAGATCAGAAAACCTGCTGTAGTGTAGCTGTACTAAAAGTGTTAAACACTTAAAAGTAGGTCATCTTAATGTTGCAGAGGATGTGGGTTTTAAAGCTTCTTATCAAACAAGATAGTTACCTGAGGTTTATAGTTAGAGGGCGACAGGAATCTAAATAAATTATAATTTATGGAGGACTGCATTGGAGAATAGTCAAAATTTTAGGAGCAGGCATGCGATACAGTGTTCAAAGATGGCAACTATTTTCATAGAAATTATACAGCTGACTTTTGAACAACTATTGAATGGCATTGAAGAGCGAGAGCTATTGATTTAACATGAGGGATGTCTAGAAAGGCACACTAGCAGAAAATCCAAGAAATTGGGGAAATCTCATAAAAAGAATTTAATTTTAACAGCATTAATTGAAAGAAAATTTGGAGTTTCCAGGAATTGATACTGAGTGTGAATCATGCACACACAAGGCAGTTATCATATGAGATTTAGGTTTTTAATCATGCTTCACGAGAACATACAAACAAGTAACTTAATAACACCCTTTCACCATGCAAGTTCCCTCTGCATGAAATACAGGTTTTACTCTTTAGATCTGTACCTTTCCCAGGTACTGTCCTACATTCCTTCCAGAATGCTACCATTGTCCTAACATTATCAGCTTTGTTCATTGTTGCCATCCCTCTAACCACTATTTTTGTGGGGGTATTTCCATGCTACTCGTTGTCTTCCCCCACTTGACTCTTTCCCTTCTTGTACCACTCTCCCACATTGGTGAATGGCCTTTTTTTAACCCTACATTTATTTATTTACATTGTACCTTTACTCTTCTGAACCCTTTAATATGATTTTCTGCTTCAGTCTCAATAGCCTTGGAAATTTGTTTCTCTTTATGTTTGTAATCAAATAGTGGGAATTCTTCATTTAACGGATTTGAGCAAACAACGGCATAAGGATGTAGGTTATTGGAAATATTAACAGAAAATTGTATTTTAGAGAAAAGCTAAAAACAAATATGAACTGGTGTTTAAATAGAATGCTGTGTACAGGCCAGGAGAGTGGCATTTTAATACACAGACCCAGAACCACCCATTGTAATGTGTTTTTGCTGATGATATGAAAGCTACATCATACTTGCCGCTATATATTCAGTTTTGTACTGTTGTCCAATTCTTTCTTTGCCATGGAAAGATTTTTGCTTGGAGAAAGTTTTAACAAAACCCCTGGTATAAGCAATACAAGTTTAGATTAGATCAGATTAGATTATGAGGACACTCAGTCCTCGTTTACTGTCATTTAGAAATGCATGCATTAAAAAATGATACAACGTTCCTCTAGAATGATATCACAGAAACACAGGACAAACCAAGACTAAAACTGACAAAACCACATAATTATAACATATAGTTACAACAGTGCAAAGCAATACCATAATTTGATAAAGAGCAGACCATGGACACATAAAATAAAAGTCTCAAAGTCCCGATAGACTCATCATCTCACACAGGCGGCAGAAGGGAGAAACTCTCCCTGCCATGAACCTCCAAGCACCGCCAACTTGCCAATGCAGCACCATTGGAAGCACCGGACCGCAGCGGACTCTGCATCTGGCTGAAAACTTCGAGCCTCCGACCAGCCCCTCCGACACAGCCTCTCCGAGCACCATCCTCTGCCGAGCGCTTCGACCCCACCCGGCCACCGAGCAACAAGCAGAGCCGAGGACTTGGGGCCTTCTCCTCTGGAGATTCTGGCCCACACAGTAGCAGGAGCAGCGAATCAGGCATTTCAGAAGTTTCACCAGATGTTCCTCCGTGCTCTCACGTCCGTCTTCATCAAATCAGGATTGTGCACGGCAACCTACTTGACACATAACAGACATCGCCACCGGAGTGGCTGCTGTGAGCTGTGTCACGCCACCATCTTCTCCTCCCTGCTTTTTGCAACAATTGCAAAGTTGCAACAATAATTCTGTGTTGAAGAAGTTGCATAGTGATATCTGCTATGATGTAGTGCAGGAGGAATTTTTTAGCCTTGCCCTCATCATCACTGTCATTATCATTTTTCCAACATGGGTGAGTGACAAACACCTGTGAAGTGCATTCTGATAAATGCTTTGGATTTATTCCCAGGGACAAGTGTGCTAATGGAATTGATATAAAATGGCTTATTATCGCAATTATAAATGTGCCGTTGTGGTGGGAATGTGAAAGCCCTGCCCTGCCTACTGCTACCTGTTACCATGCTAGGAACTTGGTTGCAGTCTCAGCCTTCTGCTGGCCTGAGACAGCTGCAATGTACATTAGCTGCCGGTGTTTGATAGGCTGTGGTACAAACTGCTGTCTCCCCTTCTCCTTGGTAACAGGCTCAAAGTCCAGAAACCATCTCTGCCCGTCGCATCTCTGTCAGACGCACAACACCAGTGATGAAAGTCAGCCATTGCACATTGCCTGTGGTTTACTCTTGCAGCAATGAGATCCCCTTTTCATTGCTGAGGCTGTGCCATTGAAGGGGTGAGGCTTGTGCCAGGTTCTCAGCCCACCAACATGCATGTAGGTAAATTTATTTTCTTTTAGGATTTGCGTACCTGTATGTGTCTCACGCTCAGATAACAGCGTTCAGTTAATATTTATTGATTATCAATGAAGAGTTCTCAAGGTTTCTAGTTTTATTTTCCTCTAAGGGAAGTGTTGTACGGTCTTGACTACAGGACAAAATAGGGAGAGATCTAAAGTAATATTTAATTAGTAGGATGTGATCATTTTGGTTATAAAGACCCTATTGAGCTCGCAGATTCTATCTACTGTTAGTAATTGCTCCAACATAACTGTGAAGTTATTTGAAGCAGTCACTTAATTCAGTAGCAAAAGTCTGGTACACTGGGTGGTTCACAGGTCATAACGCGACCCTTGTCTTTGCCACCTCAAAATCAAGCTGCAGAGTACCAGAGAAACACATAATGTTTGCTCAGCAAATCTTCCTATTAGAACCTACACTTAAGAATGCTAAGAAAACGTGCCAGTCAGCGGTGACCAAATCTGGAAATTCCCTGTGCTACAGGAGTTAATACTCTACAGTTCACCATCACTGACTATTTGTATTTGTACATCACTCTTCAATGTGGCCTGAATCCCTGTTTAATCATTAACAATTTCCTGAAGTACAGGAGATTCAACCAGTTTGTGTATCTGATTACTAAATCTGAAATCTAAAAACCCTACCTGTATGCTGCACGCATTAGAACAAGTATGATCTAAAAAGACAAAGTAAGCATATTAGTGTGAAGGGAAAAATTCCCTGTATTGTGCTTTTCAGCTCTTCTCTCACCTGCACTGTGCTTTTGGGAGTGAGTAGTCTCATCCGTAATATACAGGCTTCATTATGGACAGTATTCTGGTCACAAGTGAGTGTTTTAATGCAAAGTAATTTGCCAACAGCACTTGGTGTAATAATCACAGCTGTTTGGGTGGGGTGGGGGCTCTAACAGCCTTTTGGAATCCCAACTAAATGACAAGTATTCCTCAGTTTACAACTTTTTATCTGAACACTGTTATTCCTCAGGGCATGGCTTTAACTAACAGAGCTTGCTCTGCAGTGAAAGTGTGCTGTTCGCTCTACATAGAACAACACTGTGCAGAGGTATCCAAGATTCATTTTTCCCTTTTTAGAGGTACAACATTTCATTTAAAGAATTTTTTTCCAGGATGCATCTCTTCAGTAAGTTAAGGAATTACGTAGAGGGACCTAAGAATGTATGAGTGGGTGGGAGTTCAGAGGATGAGAAATGAAACTGCTGAAAACCCATGCACACTGTAGGAAGGACTCAATTGTTAGTATGGTTCCAGTAACGTGGTCCTTCTGTTTTCTAGATAGACTGCTCCTGGAGTGGACGGAAATAGGATTTAACAAATAAACTCGGTCAGGACCTTTGGATATGGAGAGAAACTGAATTAAGAACCAGAGGAATTTGTATTTGCAGTCATAAAAAATTATAGTACATATTTTGTGTTGTCATTGGATTTATTAGCCTAGCCACAGGAAAGATGCAAATAAGTTTGAAAGACTATAGAGAAAATTTAAAAGGATGTTGGCAGGTCTGGAGGACCTGAGCTATAAGGAAAGATTGAGTAGATTAGGACTTTATTCCTTGGAACATAGAAGATTGAGAGGAGATTTGATAGAGGTATACAAAATTATGAGGCACATAAGAAGGAAAAATGCAAGCAGGCTCTTTCCACTGAGGTTGGTTGGGACTACAGTTAGAGGTCATGGTTTAAAGATGAAGAGTTTAAGGGGAACATGAGGGGAAACCTCTTCACTCAGAGGGTTATGAGAACGTGGAATGAGCTCCCAGTGCAAGTGGCGCATTTAATCTCAATGTCAATGTTTAAGAGAAGTTTGGATAAGTACATGGATGGAAGGTGTATGGAGGGTTATGGTGCAGATCAATGGGAGTAGGCAATTTAAATTGTTTGGCACCGGCTCGATAGGTCAAAGGGCCTGTTTCTGTGCTGTACTTTTCTATGACTTTATGTTCACTTTATAGAAGTAAACGTGAGCCAAACACAGGCAAATAGGATTCGCTCAGTTAGCAAGCTGATTCACGTGAAAGAGTTGGGCTTTGAAGCCTGTTTACTATGCTGTAAAACTCTCGGGACATTAAGAGATGTGGTAGGAGATAGTGAGCATACATATGAATTTTTCCACAGTCCTTTGCTAATTTCTGACAGAGCTAGATAAGTGTTGATTGATAATGTTTTAGATAAACTCTTGTAAAAAGCGTGTAAATTTGTTACTGTGAAATGTGTTTTGTAAGTCACTTATTTCTTCCTAAACAGGTGGTTGTATTTTGGTGCTGACTCGGAAGTTTGTACCTTATGCTTGCTGTGGTTTATTTTCACTCATTGTTTTGCAGGTAAGTTCCAAAGTCCACACAAGACAGAAAATCTGTTATTTCTCTCCTGAATTATAGACATAAAATTTTCTTCCTTTCCTCCTTTATACACTGGAATTAATAGTCTGTAGGATGTGTTGAAGCTATGCAGATAACACATTCCACCTTTTAGGCAAAAAGGCTGTGTGCTGCTGGACTGAAATTAATCATGTTACTGCCTCCACGAGAGATATTAATTTGCTTATGTTGAAGAAAATGTTTAAAATCCAGTTTAGTATTCCCTCTGAGTATATTGGGTCTTATTCAACTGATGTGCTCTTGGGAAGATACAACATCTTGTCAAATAAATGAACCCTTCCCCATGTTCCATGCGGAAATAAATTTCCTAGCATGTTGTCAGACAGGGACTTGTACCTGGTTTTTAAATTATTTCTCCATTTGGATTTTCTTGGATTTTATGCATGCTTGACATTTTCCCCTATCCATCTTTGGTTATGGTTGACCGATACCTTAAAAGCTGAAATAATAATAGTTTCCACACTTCCCCTGATTCTGAGTGTTGCCTATAATGGTCTAATAAGCAGACTTGATGAAAGTGACAGAGCAATATCACCTGAGCCTTCAACTGCATCCCAAACAGATTTAATCAAAGATGAACCTATGAAATATTTAAATATAATATGGTAAAGTGTGCAAAAAGTAAATCTTCCATCCAATAAATAGGAGCTCAATAGCCACAAACACAATACTATAAACAAATTAATACTATATTTGCAGAGGGGGTTACACCTCAGGATGCTGTTTGCTTTCAATGAAGCAAAGCTGATTTTCCCCCTTGGTAAAGTAAAATTCCTATCCTTCAAAGAAGAGAAACGTTATCCTTGGTGTCCTGGGTCATGTTTGTATCTCATTAGAACAGGTTATATGGTTATCATTGTTGTGAGAGCTTTGTGCATAAATTGACTCCAGTTTTTGCTATATTTTAGAGTTATTGTCATTAATACAAACATCCTGGAAATGACTTGAATAGTAAGTACTCTGTAAACGTATATCTTAGCAGCATTCTGAGGTCGGGATAGTAACAAAACAGCCATCAGTGTTTTTTTGGGGGGGAATACACCGATAAAAGGTATTTGAGACCAGTAACAGGAAAGGGATGCATAAAGGAAATTTTTTTTTACAGGAGCAGAATTTATAGTATAGATGTATAGTACTGGATGAAGAAGAAAGGAAGGGGGACACAGAAAAGGATAAGAGATTCAAACTTGCATGATAAGACTTCCTATCCCAACATTTAGCAACTTTTAAGATGAATATGTTGTTACTTGCCATGATTGTTTGGTTTTCAAGCCAATAATGCAGTGCTGTTGTATTTTTTTTTCCAGACTGTTGCATACAATATTCTCTGGGACTTGAAATTCATTATGAGGTAAGTTAGATATTATTGTAAGCTTGGCAGTGTGAAATTATATTCTTATGATTCCTTGTGATGACTAAGGCTGAGAATCAAGATAAAAGGTTTTTGTAATCCATATTATTCTTTTTCTAAAACTTATTGTGACAAGGACATACATCTATTGATGCTTCGGGACACATCTTCAGTGATGTTCCTGGAATCATCGGGTGTTTCGGGTCTTTCAACATCATACAACCTCCTCCAGGTGACCCAGCCAGGGCTGATCAGACCCCAGCTTGTGTCCAGATGGCTAGCTACTTATGACTCCATGGCTCCCCTCTTTTGAGCCACAGCCATCTTGAGGCCCTCTCTGCCGCATCGGTGGTACTGCGGATGGCTGTCCTCTTCCTCTCTCCCTCGATGCCCAAAATGCTGAAGGCTCTAACTAAAGAATGAGCTACGAATCCCCTACAACCAGCCTCCGCTGGGAGACACCTCGCTCTCCATCCAGCCTGCTGACTGTTGCTGACCAGTCCAAGGACATTTTGAAATCCATTGTAGGAATGAGGTGATCCACTCTTGTGTATACACTCACACACTTGTATATCAACTTCTAAAGAGCAGAAGAAATAGAAGCAGATGTAGGCCATCCAGCCCTTTGGGCCTGCTTCAGTAAATCGAGGTTGATCTTCTACCTCAGTCATTTCCCGGTAACCTTTGGTTTTCTTAATGGCCAGAAATATATAGATTTTTAATTAAAGAATCAAAGACTTATTGGGTGAAGAATTACTAAGTTCACCATTCTGTGTATGATGAAGCTATTTTTCATGTCAGTCTAAATGAGGATGTGCCACTTATTTGAAAACTATATTCCTCTTGAAGGATCTCAGCCCAAAATGTCAACTGTTTACTCTTTTCCATAGATGCTGCATGAACTGCTGAGTTCCTCCAGCATTTTTGTGTGTGCTGCTTTGGATTTCCAGCATCTGCAGATTTTTTTTTTGTGTTCCCAATCCTAGACTTGTTCAGCCAGGAGAAACGTTTTTCTGCATCTAGCGTTTCAAGCTCTGTAAGAATATTGAGTGCTTCAATGAAATTGCTTTCATTTTAAACTCCAGAGAACACATGCCTTGTCTAAGCCGTACCAGAATTACTGAGATATTGACCTGCTTTCCTGGATTTGATTTGTATTGAGTTGTGTCTTCTGTAATATGTGTATATGTGTATTGAACAAGAGTAGGTTATGCTTACTTTGTTATTTGGCCTTAATGATGCTTGCTTCCAGGTTCACACGTGAAGATTGCCACTTAGTAATGAAAGAGAAGTGCTGGAACCTGGAGATTAGAACCATTTTTACAAGGAGATTAGATGTCAGTATGTCTTATCCTGGTTTTCTGGACTTCTTGAGGAATTGCACACTAAAGAATTTTTGGAGGAAGACTATATTTTGTTTTGCAGATTTTAGCCATTGCATTTAATGACAAGGAATTCCTTTTGACACTTTATTCAGGAGTCTTGCACTTGGAGGTGGCTTGCTACTGCTCTTGGCTGAATTTCGATCAGAAGGGAAGACTATGTTTGCGGGTGTGCCCACCATGGGTACTAACTCCCCACGTCAGTACATGCAGCTCGGTGGTCGTGTCCTACTTGTCCTGATGTTTATGACTTTGTTGCACTTCTCCGTGAATGCGCTAATGGTGAGTAATTTGAAAGTTACCCCTCTTTAAATTGCCAAATGCTAATTAATTTGGTGCAAATTAAGCTGTGATGTATTAGTCAAGGGAGGTCTGGACAATATAGTAAACTTCACTGAATGATTATATAGCAATATTGTTGAATAAGTTGCAGCTTTCAGCCTGTGTTATTTTTATCAGAACTGGATTCAACTTTTGGATCCAATTACGAAGCAGAAATAAGTCTTTGATTTTGCACTGTGTAACTACCTGTCACCTTTCCAATCTCAGTTATTGTGAATAATCCTGGGTGGTTTTGTTTTAAGAGTGTAACATTGGTTTTGAAACCAGTCAATACCTAGCTCGTTGAGTAAATAGTGTCACCTGCAATACTGCTAATGATTTTCATTAATGTGACTCTTGATTAGGTGCATAACACTGTTCCAAAAAATAAACCTTAGCAAATTTAAGGCCTATATTTTAATAATTAGTATCAGCCAAATAGTGATTTAATTTTTGGTTTATAATTGATATAGAGGATATTCTGATCCTAGTTTGAATGCTTGAATCACCATGCTTATCCACACTAATTTATTTACCAGGCTTTGTCCACTCACCTTTGATTTCTGTTAGTAATTTACATTTCCTGTCAACTTTCTCAGCTTAGCTTTATGTGCTAAGATAGATATAAAGCTTGAGGTGTACATGATTCCATTCCAGTCCTAGATAGAGTGGACATGGAGAGGATGCTTTCTGTAGTGGATGAGTCCAGGATCAAAGGGCATAGTCTCAGAATTGAGGGGCATTGCTTTAGAACAAAGATGTGGAGGCATCTCTTTAAAAAGAGGGTGATGAATTCTGAGGAATTTGTTGCCACAGACAGCTGTGCAAAACAAGTCTTGGGTATATTTATAAGTTCTTGATTAGTCAGGGCATCAAAGGTTACGGGGAGAAGACAGGAGAATGAGGCTGAAAGGGATAATAAATCACCCATGATGGAGTGGCGGAGCAGATTCAATGGGCCAAATGTTCTAATTCTGCTTCTATGTCCCCAGGACTTGTGGTTTTATTTGTGTGTGAGTGAAAATATTTGGGTGCCTAATGATGTTTGGAGAACCTGTAATGTTCCTCAATCTGCGAATGTACCTTTTGTTCCTTACTTGCGTGTTTGTTACTTCCTAACTTAGCTGTTCCAGCGTTCCAAGTTCTACTGTGTAAAGTTAGTCATCTAAAAATCTGGTGTCCATTTCATCACATGCCAGGTCCCATTCACCTATTAGCCATTGTGCTGTAGTGGTTCCTGATTAAGATATTCTCCTTGCTTTTAAAATCGTAGTATTTGATTTCAAGTTCTTTTGTAGTTTCAATCCTCCTGTAATTTTCTCCAACCTCTTTGCCCTCTGAAATATCATTCAGGTTTCTGGATCTCAGTGAAAATTAATTGCTCCAACATTGACAGCCATGTCTTTAGGTCCTAAGGACCTGAGCTTAGAACATCCTTCCTTAAGCCTCTCAATATATATCTTTTAAGGTATTCCTTAAATCTCACTTCTCTAACCATGCTTTCAGCCTGTCTCTTTGGTATCTATTTTTGTCAATGCTCCTGGGAATTACTTAAGAACATTTTTGCATCATAAAAAGCTTGAACAAATAGATGAAGTTATTATCCATATACAAGCACTACCAGGTTGCAAACATCCAACTATGGACTGCCCTAGATACAAATGGCCTGTCATAATATTATTAAATTGAAAATTCTAACATATATAAACGGCAGAACTAGTTTCCTGTCCTCGCTTTTAGTAATTGTTCTTATCAATCTTAGAATATAAGACATAAGAGCAGAATTAAATCACTCAACCCATTGAGCCTGCTCCACTATTCAATCATGGCTATTTAATATCCCTCTAACCCCATTCTCCTGCATTCTCCCCATTAATCTTGATACCCTTACTAATCAAGAATCTATCAACCTCCATTTAAATATACCCAGTGACTTGGCCTCCACAGCTGTCTGTAGCAATGAATTCCACAGATTCACCACCCTCTGGCTAAAGAACTTCCTCCTCATCTCTGTTCTGAAGGGACATCCATGTATTCTGAAGCTGTGTACCTAGCCTCAGACACACAGACACAGTGGGTGAAAATAGTCAATGTAATGTGGAAATATGTGAAGTTATCCATTTTGGTGTTCAAGATGGGAAAACAGTATCAGTTAGAGACTGGGAAATGTTGATATGCAAAAGGACCAAAGTGTCTTTATACACAAATTACTGAGAGACAACACCGAGCTGCTGGCAGTTAGCGAGGCAAATGATATATTGATTACAATGGCATTTGAGTACATCTGTAGACTTTACACATAGGGCCTCAATTACACAACACTTGGGAGTATACACTTCGGACAAAAACTCAGTTACAGATTTGTCTCCTTTGCAATGAGAGAATATACTTACCATAGAGGAAAAATTCTTCAGACTGTTTAGAGGAATGATTGCTTTGCCATATGAAGACAACTTGAATAGATTTGGCCAGTATCTTTTGGAATTCAAAACAATGACAAATCTCAAGGAAGCCTACAGAACAGGAATGGGCCGTTCAGTCCACAATATTGTACCAAACTAATTAAGCGAATGGTACCCATTTGAACTAATCTCTGCTGCACATGGTCAACATCCCTCCATTTGTGTGTTTGTTTGGCATCTTACATGCCTCTATTGTATCTGACACCACCACCGCTCCAGGCTGCGGTTTCCAGATGCCCTCCACTCTGTGTGAGTTGGGGGGAACTTTGCACATCTCTTTTGAACTTTCCCCCTCTCACCTTAAAGCCTGCCTTCTAAATTTCAACCCCAGGGAAAAAGAAGTTATCTAATCTACCTATACTACTTATAATTTTATATATTTCTATTGGATCTCCCCTCAGCTGCCACTGCTGTAGCGTAAACAACTCAGGTTTATCTAACATTGTAGCACCTGCACTCTGTTCCATGGTAAATCTTCTCTGCACCCTCTCCAAAGCTTCCATATCCTTGCGTCTTATGTGCTTTCAGTGCCATTCATTATAAATCTTAGGTATTACCATAGCTATAGATTTTTGTATATATGCCAACTTATGGACAAAATTGACTTGTAGATGCCCATAAAAATATAACCCATTCGTTATGTAGGGATAGCATGTACTGCTGAGTGCTATTCCATCTTACCTACTTTTGGCCATCAGTCTAATCCTGTCGAGCGAGCAATTGTACAGATAATGATACTGGTTAGTGAGTCATAATATTCATTGGAATTTAGAGTGCTGCTCACCATACCTTTCAAATTATGCTTCAGCCTTGAAAAGGCTGACAGGTTGAATTTGACTACCAAGATCCTTAACCTTAGAAGATAAAGTATAATGAAACTGAAGTATTTAAAGACGATTAAAAGTTTGATCAGTTTAGATAGATAGATAGATATACTTTATTGATCCCGAGGGAAAATGGGTTTCGTTACTGCCGCACCAACCAAGAATAGAGCATAAATATAGCAATACAAAAACCACAAACAATCAAACAACAAAATGCAAACTATGCCAGATGGAAAATAAGTCCAGGACCAGTCTATTGCCTCAGGGTGTCTGACCCTCCATGGGAGGAGCTGCAAGTTCGATGGCCACAGGCGGGAACGACCTCCCGTGCCACCCAGTGTTGTATCACGTTGGAATATGGCCGAAGTCCAACAGCAAAAAGTTCAATATCCGGTCTACAAACACGTTCCTCGATCGTAATATGACCCAGATTGCACCATCTTTTGTTAACCAGAACAGTAAGCACCCAACTCCTTTATGCTTACCGCTCTCATATAGAGGGATAGAGAGAGGAACTATTTCTCTGAGAATAACAAAACGTATCTTGATTTATCAGGTAGCACCTCACGTGGTCAAGTTTTGAAACTTATAGCCTAAAGTGCTGTTGACGCAGGAAAACTAAAAATCCATAAAAATTTAAGATTGATTATTGAGCAAGAATATGGGTTATACTTATACTTCATACTTTATTGTCGCCAAACAATTGGTACTAGAACGTAAAATCATTACAGCGATATTTGATTCTGCGCTTCACATTCCCTGGATTACAAATATTAAGTATTAAAAATAGTTAAAATTAGTAAATATTAAAAATTTAAATTATAAATCATAAATAGAAAATAGAAAAATGGAAAGTAAAGTAGTGCAAAAAAAAAACCGAGAGGCAGGTCCGGATATTTGCAGGGTATGGCCCAGATCCGGGTCGGGATCCGTCCAGCAGTCTTATCACAGTTGGAAAGAAGCTGTTCCCAAATCTGGCCGTACGAATCTTCAAGCTCTTGAGCCTTCTCCCGGAGGGAAGAGGGACGAAAAGTGTGTTGGCTGGGTCGGTCGTGTCCTTGATTATCCTGGCAGCACTGCTCCGACAGCGTGCGATGTAAAGTGAGTCCACGGACGGAAGATTGGTTTGTGTGATGTGCTGCGCTGTGTTCACGATCTTCTGCGGTTTCTTTCGGTCTTGGACAGGACAATTTCCATACCAGGTTGTGATGCACCCTAGAAGAATGCTTTCTACGGTGCGGCTATAAGAATTAGGGTTTTAGGGGACAGGCCAAATTTCTTTAATTTTCTCAAGAAGTAAAGGCGCTGGTGGGCCTTCTTGGCAGTGAACTCTGCTTGGTTGGACCAAGTCAGGGTTACGGGTGTGAGTCATCAGATAATTTAAGATACAAAGCAGCTATAAACTGACTAAATGGTGGAACAGGGTTATTGAACCACTTCTGCCTATACCACTCTCAGTTGCATCATGTAGTAAAAGACAATATAAAAATTGCAAGGGATACCGTTCGTGCTTTTCTGAATGGGAATACTCTTTTGAGTAAAGTGGTCTAATAGGCCATTTCAGAAGAAGTTCAACCACTTGATGTGTCTGGAGTCACATTGATAGAAAGCAATGATAGAGTTTATTTAAAAGGTGAAATGTTTCCTAGACAGGTATATGGAGGAATTTAAGGTGGGGGGTTATATGGGAGGCAGGGTTTGAGGGTCAGCACAACATTCTGGGCCGAAGGGCCTGTACTGTGCTGTACTATTCTATGTTCTAAACGTTCCTTTTTTTCCCCCTTAGATTCTTCAAGATATCGTTGGCACTACTTTGATAATCCTCGTGGCTGTTGGTTTCAAAACTAAATTGGCTGCGCTTACACTGGTCATTTGGCTCTTTGTGTTGAATGTGATTCAGAATCCATTCTGGCAAGTTCCTGTTTACAGACCCCTGCATGACTTACTAAAGTATGACTTTTTCCAAACCATGTCTGTAATTGGAGGCCTTCTCTTGGTTGTAGCATTGGGGCCTGGTGGAGTCTCGATGGACGAACATAAAAAGAAGTGGTGAAGGGTATCCTGCAAAGATAAATATATATTTGTGTAATTTTTTAATTATTTTTACTACCGTGAAGTGTCTGAAGATTTTTTTTTTCACCTGGTTTCTTTCATGTGAAATTTTAAAACCACGCATCCATTTTCCCTTTGCTGCAGTATTTAGGTATTAAATTGTGTTAAAATTGGAGCCAAAATTTACCAAGCAGCCAGCTGGTACAATCTTTTTCATAGTGCAGTCAGTATTGGAAGCTGATTGACTGGGAGATCCTTCCTTCCTCTTCAACATTTCAGACAATCTATTTAATGAATTCTATGAGCAAGGTGACTTCATGACTACTTAGAATAGTCTGTTAGGTTTAATAGTGAAGATGGACATTGAAGGCATGATGTCTCAAATGAGTCATCCAGTGATGGCTCACACACATTCCTCAATCTCAGTCCTTCATTTCAACTGCTATCATACATAAAATAACTACTGTATATCTTATTAAATTGGTCCACTTATCCGAAAATCCTATCATCTGACCATTTCAAATGAAATGAGTATTCGAATGCTATGAACCTTAAAACATGGAACAGCAACCTTATTACAGATTGAAGTGCCTTGCACTATAATGTGTTATTGTTATGAATTTCAACTTAGTTCTTACACTGAAGGCAACTTTAAGACCTATTTGTGTTCTTTTTTCTGGCCAGTCTGAAGACCAAATGTTTGGTTTTGCTTTTATTGTTTTAATTAAATGTCTTCAGGAAGTCAGCACCCGGCAACTGAATAAAGGGTGGGCACAATACCTGTACACTGTGACTGACTGAATAAGCAGTCAAGTACCCAATTGGAGCCAAGCTTTGTGTAACCCTTAAACAATCTTTTAGCAGACACTGTACCTAAAATGCTTATTGTTAATTCTGTTTTGCTTGTCCTTTATTAACTCCTAAGCTACCTTTTCCATCCTTGGAGTACTAATTATCTTTATTGGTCACATTTTATAAGTCAAAAGTTCTCCTATTTTGCCTTTGCCATTAAGCAACAAGCAAGTATGATGGACTGGTGCTGAGCAGTCTTCCTCTTCTCTTCCCCTATTGATTTGGAAGTGCCTATATTCTGTTGGGTGTTCATCTAGGAGAGCACAGCAAAAAGTTTAAACATTAAATATTCTACTGGGAACATAGTAACTATGTTTTGATTGCTGCATGGAGTTACCAGTAAAGTGAGAGATCTGATGGAGATTAAAATATTTTGATATTCAACCTTCTGTGGTAACCCTGTTGCTGTTAGCTTTCTGTCTGGAGTTGCAATAAGAAGGATTCACGACAGGGGAAAAGGCTGCAGGTCACACGTATGAAATCAAAGTTGCAAGACTTGCAAAACTTCAAGAGTTTCACTCATTGAAGCCTCTAAAACCTAAAGTATTGTTGGTACATAATTTGTCAAAACCACCTTATGCAGACACATAACCATTTATATATAGTTTTTAATATGTTTAGTGTGAATGTGTCTGAAGATTCTGCAGCAGTATATGTTGGCGATGCTGACTTTTGAATGTGTTGACATTGTGGCTGTATTTGCAGTTCTGGATAACATTAAATGCAATGGAAAACTTGTATATTGAATCTAAATTGTACAGTAAAGGAGGCTGACTTATTTTCCTTTCCGTATTTCCCTCTGAAAGCTCTGATTTCAGACCATAAGTTCTGGATCATTAAAAAATAACACATTCCTCCTGTATCTTTGCCCCATCATTTAGTTATGTCTCCTGGTTCCTGAACCATTCACTGATGGAACAGTTTCTTTCTATTTACAATACCAAAAACTATCATGCCTTTGAATGCCACCTACAATTTTCCTCTCAAATCTTTACTGCTGCACAAAATCCTTAGCTTCAGCAATCTAGTTGAAAGTCCTCATCCCTGCAATCACAGTGAGGCTTTTTGCATCCTTCCTTGTGTATTTACCTCAGCTGGACGCACTACTTCGTGTGTGAGTTACCAAAATAAACTGACAATAATAGATAAAGTCAGTTAGAATCATGATGCTGGCTGCATGGAGAGTTCTAGTGTGGATAGTTTTGTGATCATTTCGTTAATTAGCAAAACTAATTATGATTTCCTAAACTACTGCTTATTACTACCTGATGATTTTGGACTTACTCAAAGATGATTTCTCATGCCACCTTTCCCAGACCCTTGAATAGTGCTTCCGTACACTAACAAGGAGCTCTGGATTTCCCAATCTACCTCATCACAATCCTTGCACTTCATTGTTTACCTACAGTGCACTTCAACTGGACTTTGATCTGTCAGGGCTGGCACAAAAACAATTGTTCACTCTCTGTGACTGCAGTTTTCTGAAACACCAATACTACTTCAGAATATAAGGGCTTTCAGAAGACTATAACTAATACAGCCACCTTAGTCTTCTAAAAATTAGTTGCTTTATATTCTGCAAAACAACTAATTTCACATGACAAAATGCTGGAGGAACTCAGCAGGCCAGGCAGCCCCTATGGAAAAGAGTAAACAGTCGTTGTTTCGGTCTGTGACCCTTCTTGTGTGAGTGCTGCTTTGGATTTCTAGCATCTGCAGATTTTCCTGTGGTTGTAATTTCACATCATACTGCATAAGTCAATGTTACTAATTCTCATTCTAAAAATCAAGCTATGTGGGTCAGAGACTTATCAATGTATATCATCTTTGTTTTGTTTGGTACCAATTCTCCAATGGTTATGGTGGTATTGAACTCCATCCTTGCATTACTCAATATAAATCAGATATTTGTCATATCTTCCACTCTTGATTCAAAATATCCTTTTATATAGACTGTTCCCTGGTTAATGTGTAGGTCTATGAATGCGCTCTATGAATTTGATCTTGTAGCTGCTGTTTTGAATTTGATGAGCCCAATCCACATGAACATTAAAATCTACCATAATTGCCATTTTTACATGGTACAATTAGTTGTTGATTCCTATTGTATGGCTACTGTTTGAATGTCTGTACATCACTGCTATTGTTCTTTTCCATGCTGCTGTTAATCAGGATTTTTTAAAGCCTCGATCACATCTCATAGTTGTAAAGACATATCTCTTTGCCAGATATGATTTCCTTTAATGCTATGACATTGACACAGTTTTTATTTGCTACTGGTTCTCCTAAGCCCAGAACTGAGTGTGAACGTAACTGAAGCATTAAATTGATGGAGAACACTGCCATCTTGTGCCCTGATTTTAAAAACATCAAATATAAATCAAACCAGCTCTACTTAGCTGATGTTATTTATTTTTTTTACTGAGAGAGCTCACGCAGTCACGGGGAGAACGTACAAGCTCCTTCTAGGCAGCAGTGGGAACTGAACCTGGGCTGCCCATACTGTAAAACATGGTGCTAATCACTATGCTACTGTGCTGCCCTGCACTTAAGTTTTGCAAAATAAATTTATACTACGACTTGTTTCATATCATAAATTGATATGAAACTAGTTGAGAGGCATTGATAGTGTGAATAGTCAGAGGCTTCTTCCCAAGGCTGAAATGGTTATCATGAAAGGGCACAGTTTTAAGGTGCTTGGAAGGAGGTACAGGGGAAATGTAAGGAATAAAGTTTTTTACGCGGAGTGGTGAGTGTATGAAATGGGCAGCTGGCGACGGTGATGGAGGTGGATACGATAGGGTCTTTTAAGAGACTCCTGGACGGGTACATGGAGCTTAGAAAAATAGAGGTCTATGGGTAACCCTAGATAATTTCTAAGGTAAGGACATGTTCAGCACAGCTTTATGGGCCGAAGGGCCTGTATTGTGCTATAGGTTTTCTATGTTTCTATGAATATATTGGTTAAGAATTTATATAAATGGTCCGATATGATAAATTAAAAAAGATGTTGAGACACAAAAGGATACATCATGCAAATGACCAAAAGCTTAGAGTTCATTTTTGTTTTAAACTCCTCTGTGAATCACTGACAAAGTCCTTGTTCATTACCCAGCTCTTACTTTGATTTAAAGCGGTTGTGGGTTGCCTTCTTGAACTTTGTGTTGAAAGTGCTTCTACAATACAGCTAGATTAGGAAAACTACTGGTGAGTTTGGAAGAAAATCTGAGGTGAAGCAACAGATTAAGGGTGGGTATTCCAGAGTCTCATCACCTCACAGCTGAAGAAGTAGTTAGTAGTTTCCAACAAGGGCCACTGATGAAACTTGGGATGACCAAAACACAAGATATGGGAGGGGCGCCAGCTTTTGAAGGGTTGGGAGCTCAGAGATATTACAGAAATGACCGTAAAATATAGGAGCAGAATTAGGCCATTTCACCCATCACGTCTTCTCCGACATTTCATCATGGCCGACCCAATTTTCCTGTCAGCCCTGACCTCTTGTCTTCTCCCTGTATCCCGTCATGCCCTGACCAATCAAGAATCTATCAAACTATACCTTAAATATACATAAAGACTTGGCCTCCACTGCTGCCTGTGGTACAGAATCCCACAGATTCACCACTCTCTGGCTAAAAAAATTCCTCCTCGTCTCCATTCTAAATGGACACCCCTCTGTTCTGAGACTGTGTCCTCTGGTCTTAGATTGCCTCAACATAGGAAACATGCTCTCCACGTCACTCTATCAAGGCCTTCACCATTTGATAGGTTTCAATGAAGTCGCCCCTCATTTCGTGAATTCTAGTGAATGCAGGCCCAGAGCCATCAGACGCTCTTCATATGACAAGCCATTCAATCCTGGAATTATTTTCGTGAACCTCATTTGAACACTCTCCAGTTTCAGCACATCCTTTCTAAGATAAGGGGCCCAAACCTGCTCACGATGCTCCAAGTGAGGCTTCACCAGTGCTTTGTAAAGGTTTCAACATTACATCCTGGCTTTTATACTTCGGTCCTCTTCAAACGTATGCCAACATTACATTTGCCTTCCTCACCACAGACTAAACCTGCAAATTCCACTCTTTGTCTCCTGCCGATCAACTACAGCTTCATCCATGCAAGAATCTTTCCTGTAATACCATGGGTTCATTGCTTGTTAAAGCAGCTTCATATGTGGCACCTTGTCAAAATCCTTCTGAAAGTCCAAGTACACAACATCAAGTGATTCTCCTTTGTCTATCCTGCTTGTTACTTTGAAGAATTCCAACAGATTTGCCAGGCAAGATTTTCCCTTGGGGGAATTATACTGACTACGGCTTATTTTATCATGTGCTTCCAAGTACTCTGAGACCTCATCCTTAATTATCGACTCCAACATCTTCCCAACCTAACTAGACTAACTGGCCTATAGTTTCCAACAGCCCCTCTCTCTTCTTGAAGAGTGGAGTGACATTTGCAATTTTCCAGTCTTCCAGAATCTAGTGATTCTTGAAAGATCATTACTATTGCCTCCACGATCCCTTCAGCCACCTCTTTCAGAACTCTGGGGTGTACACCATCTGGTCCAGGTGACTTATCTACCATCAGACTTTTCAGTTTCCTAAGAACCTCTCTAGTAATGGTAACTTCACACACTTTATGCCCCCGACACTTGGAACTTCCACCATACTTCTAGTGCCTTCCACAGTGAAGAGTGGTGCAAAATACTCATTCAATTTGTCCGCTATTTCATTGTCCCCCATTAATACCTATCCAGCATTGTTTTCCGGCGGTCTGATATCCACTCTCCTCTTTATACTTTAAGTATCTGAAGAAACTTTTGATATCCTCTTTAATATTATTGACTAGCTTACTTCTGTATTCCATCTTTACCTTGATGACTTTTTTTTCCAGTTGCCTTCTGTTGGTTTTTAAAAGCTTCCCAATCCTCTAAATTCCCACTTTTTTGTTCTATTATATGCCCTCTCTTTGGCTTTTATGTTGGTTTTGACTTCTCTTGTTAGCCATGGTTGTGTCATCTTTCCTTTAGAATATTACCTCCTCTCCCATGCCTTCCAAATTGTTTCCTGAAATTCCAGCCATTGCTGCTCTGCCATCATCCCTGCCAGTGTTCTTTTGCAATCAATTCTAGCCAGCTCCTCTCTCATTCCTCTGTAATTCTCTTTACTCCATTGTAATACTGATACATCTGACTTTAACTTCTCAAATTTCAGGATGAATTTGATCATATTATGATCACGTTTTCCCCTAAGGGTTCTTTTACCTTAAGCGCTCTATAATTAATTCTGGTTAATTGCACAATGCCCAGTTCAGAATTGCTGATCCCCCTTGTGGGCTTAACTATGAACTGCTCTATAGAGCCATCTCATAGGGACTCTAGAAATTCTCCATCCTGTAATGCAGCAGCAACCTGATTTTTTTTCCAATCTACCTGCATATTGAAGTCTCTATGACTATTGTAACATTGCCCTTTTGGCATGCATTTTCTATCTCCTATTGTAATTCATAGGACATGTCCTTACTACTGTTTGGGGAGGGGGGGGGGGTCTGTATACAACTCCCATCAGGATGAAAAGGGACTGGAAAACAATCTGAACCCACGAGTTAAGAGAATGCCGGAAAGATTGGTGTTCTATGTTCTGTTTGATGTCTGAACCTATGTGCTGCTACAAGCAAGGTCAAGTTCACATTTGTTGTCATTCTTTAATATTATTGTCATTCAACACATGTACGTCATCCAACCAAACAATGTTCCTCTGGACCAAGGTGCACAAGACTGTGCATGATTCACACACAACACAAAGTAATGTTACCATGTATAAATTAACATATAATAAAATATATTCCATGAGATTGACATTTAGCACAAGGTGCATTTACAACACAGGTTTAAAAAGTATAATGCCACTGGTACTTTCTACATGATGAGACCTTGGTGGGGGCAAGGAGTTCGGGATTCAGCCTGGAGGAAGAAACTGTTTCTCATCCTAACAATCCTTGTACTAATACTATGGTACCTCTTTGCCTGATGGTATGGATTCAAAGTGATTGTGTTACAGAGAGGGATCATTGACGATAAATATCTCAGATAGTTGGAAGAGAGACACCAATTGTAGTTCTCTAAATCATTTGTAGATTCTTGTGGTCAGATACCTTACAATTCCCATACCAGATGGTGATGGTACTTGGCCCCCTCCTCTACGTGCTTTACATTTATGTTTGTGTGGCTAAGTACAACTCCAGCACCATATACAAGTTTGCTGATTGTATACTGTTGGTGGCTGAGCTGCATCAAGTGTACAGTTGTGTGTCAGTAGTGGGCTGTGTAAGTTCCTCAACGGTGCCTGTACCTCACCATACTTGTGCACATGACAATAAACTCGACAGACACTTGAATGGAGTTGGTCAGTGTTAGGATACGGGTTGCAGAGTTCAGGAAATCAACTTTCAAGGTAACCATTTGGCCCCTGATCTACCCTCTTCTCATTATTACCATCAAGGAGGAGGTGCAAAAGCCTGAAGATGCACACTCAACGTTTCAATAACAGCTTCCTCTCCACCAGCAGATCTCTGAATGGATAATGAACCCATGAGCACTTCCTCACCCATGTCTATTAGCCCTAATTCTTTCACCTGCCTATACTGGAGACAATTGACAGTGGCAGTTAGCCTACATTTTAACACATAGAACAGTGCAGTATAGTACTACCCATGATTGTGTGCCAACCCTCTAACCTATGCAAAGACCAATCTAATGCTTCCTTCCAGCATAACCCTCCATTCTTCTTTCATCCATGTGCCTATCTAAGAGTCTTCTAAATGTCCCTAATGTATCTGCAGCTACCAGCACCTTTGGTGGCGTGTTCCACGCACCCTCCACTCAGTGGGTGACGGTTGGGGGGGGGGGAAGCTACCTCTGTCAGTCCTCTATGCTTTCCTTCAATCACTTTCAAATTATCTCCTCTCATATTAACCATATCCTTAGGAGATGTGAGGTGGCAGGTAGTGTTGTAGTTAGCACAATGCTTTACATTACAGGTGACCCAGGTTCAATTCCCACTGCCTCTTGTACATTCTCCTTGTGACCACGTGTCTCCTCCAGGTGCTCCAGTTTCCTCCCACAGTCCAAAGACATATCGATTGGTAGGTCAATTGGTCATTGTAAATTGTCCCGTGATTAGACTCGGAATAAATTGGGGTTTGCTGGGTGGCATGGTTCGAAGTGCTGGACGGGCCATTCTCAATGAAAAAACAACCAGAGAATGTAGGAGAACCAGACAAGGAACCTGTAAACTCCATGCAGACAGCACCCAAAGTCAAGAGCAACCCAGATCACTGGAGTAAGAGGCACCAATGTTGTTTTTCTTAAACAAATAAATGAATCAATTTTCAAGCAATGGAAATGAATCAAAGCTCACAGAATTTCACAGCAAATATGTGTGCAGTACTGATGCTTCCTGGTGGTTACAGCTCATCAGCATATTGAAGGCTTATCCATGGTAAGACTTACTGTAGCTGGGTCTTGGAGAGTTACAGGTAACAAGGAGTGATTGTCGATTCTTTCCCAGAAATAGAATTCTCCCAGCTGTGGCCGGTGATACCCACCATTCTCATTTTGAATTGTTATTTTACTCATCCGAATACTTCACTAGGAACAGTTAATTCCCTTCAAGCATTCAGTTCTTGAACCAGCCTGCACAACACTAATCACCGCTATGACCTCTTTGGTCACTTTGCACTAAAATGAACTTTGTTCTAAAATATTTTAATGTGCAATTGTATATAATTTACTTCTAATAGTTTTTCTTTCTGAATGCTGCTGACTTGATGGTGCAATGAATGCAGGTACTTATGCAAATAACAAAACCTGGAGTTGCTTTGTTATTGTCACATGTACCAAGGTTCAGTGAAAATCAGTATGCTGTTCATACAGGTCAAATCATTACACTGTGCATTGAGGTAGTGTAAGATAAAGCAGTAGCAGAATGCAAAAAAAAATTAACAAGTACACAGGAAGTGCAATGCAGATAGACAATACGATGCAAGATCATGAGGTGGATTCTGAGGTTAAATGGTAGCATTGTGGTTAGCACAACACTACACAGTACAATTGGCCTGGGTTCAACTCCTGCTGCTGCCTGTAAGGAGTTTGTACGTTCTCCCCGTGACTGCGTGGGTTTCTTCCAGGTGCTCCGGTTTCCTCCCATAGTCCAAAGATGTATTGATTGCTAGGTCGTTGTGAATTGTCCCGTAATTAGGCTCAGATCAAACTGGGGGATTGCGGGGCGGCATGCCTCGAAGGACTTATTCAGCACTGTTATCGCAATAAATAACATTTTTAAAAGTCCATCTTCCGACTTCAGACCATTCAATAATCTTATAACAATGGGCTAAAATCAGTCCTTGAGCCTGGTGGTACATGGTTTTAGGCTTTTGTATCTTCTGCCCCGTGGGAGTTAGGAGTGTCCCTACTGGGAATCTGAATGCATGTCGCCACTCCATTGGTCCAGGTCTTTAAATAACCCTTCTGCTATTATTCCACAACATTCTTGAAAATCTCGTTTCAATAATTATAAAGAGTGTAGCTGGGTGGAATATTGTTCACACAAAGCATAACAGAGATTTCATCAAGGGAAAGCAATTGAGTACATTTCCTGCTAAAGTTTCTACACGGTCAGAATGGACAATGGTTGTGCTGTTCATAGTCAAATACCTTCTAGTTTTCAAAGTTTAACGTGTGGTTACAATTTTTGACACGTCTCAATGTTTCCTGCAATATCGTAATTGCAGGAATCCAGCAAGTGAATTAACGTCGTGCAAGAAATAAGTTGTACTGGAAAAATAATAACTACATTTTTCTCAGAAGTACGCAGGATGATTTTTCTTCCACTCCAGTTCTGGGGTGTCTAATGAAGCTAACGAAGGAACCTCAGGTTCTTCGACGGATGGGCCAGGAGAGGGCAGACGGGACAGTCAAATTGATTGTTCATGAGGTCTTACACTCTTGCTGTTTACGTGGGGCTTTTGTTCTTCCAAACTCGATGTTTTCAGTGCCGTCACGGACGGGGTATTGTGAGGAATCAGAAGATGCTGCGATTTTTTCTAGCCCATACTTGAATTATTTCTTCTGCCCACCAGGTATTTTTTCCTGCAACAGAATTCACACTCGAATAGCAACACACACAACATACTGGAGGAACTCAGCAGGTCATGCAGCATCTATGGAAAGGAATAAACTGTCGACTTTTCGGCCCAGATGAAGGGTCTCAGCCCAAAACGTCGACTGTCTATTCTTTTCCATAGATCGTTCTTGGCCTGCTAAGTCCCTTCACTAAGTTGCATGTGTTGCTCAAATTTCCAGCATCTGCAGATTTTCTCGTGTTTGTGTTCACACTCGGGTCTGTTTTGGGAGCTCGGTGCCAAGCATCATCAATACCCCCGCCGCGGAGCATGGCTTTTACAGTCACTAGACCCACACAAGAGAAACCACCCATGAGCAAATTTCCGCTCCACAATAATTACTTTATAACTACGTCTATCCAGTGACCCATGTCTGACACTTTCCTGATACCTTTTACTTTTAAAAAGAAGCACCACTTTCTGTTTACATTTTTTTATATTTAACGAACTCGTTTTAACAGCACGCACTCGGTTGCTACTGATTTTCCTGCAGGTGCATTTCACATTGTAACAAACCTTGCAGAGAAGAAAAACAGTCAACCTCTTTAGAGTACTCCTATTTGTTTTCCTCAGCGGCTGAGATATTCAAAGCAGTAAGAATGTGTCCGTGAACGATCCATTATGCACGAGGAGAGGAAGGATGCAAAACAAAAACAAAACAGTTGCAATGAAATGAATTATTTTTGTAAGCTTAAACAACATATACCAATTGTGACACTTGCTGCAACGACAGAGGGATTTTCGGTTTCCCCGTATGACGTCATTGGAAGACCAGGGTGGCTCCCAATTTGTGGATTTGTTCAAATGCCATGGAGGGAGAATTGCTGAAGTACGACATCGAAATTAACATATAAAGCGGAATAAGGCAGGTTGGTTCAAACAAGAACAATATTTGGTTAAATTAATTTTAATTATATTAAAGACTGCATGGTCCGGAAGATTTCAGCCTAGTTAACACAAATATTAACATTATGAACCCCTCTACACCACAACATGGTCGTTCCCTCTTCTGTCCCATTCATCTTTTGTGTGAGCGAATCCATTTCTTAAAAGGGGAACTCTCAAACAACAACACCAACCGTCAAGTATTATGCTATAACCCTTGTGGTTTTCCCAATAAATTTAATATTAATATGAATTTTATAAAATAACTAATTATATTCCCAACGATAAAACGAATAGATTAGTGAACATTGTCGATTAGTGTAAACCTCTCCCCCCCTTCGTTAACTTGCGGGTCTGCCAATTAATAGTCCGGAATGTACTAAATCGGAACAGTGAGGGGGCGCAGAAGAAATAGATTTGTAAACGGTTGCAATTTTGACATAAACTAAGATAATCTTTCGTGTTCTTTGTGTAGTATAATATAAAGCGATGTTGTAAGACAGAGCGCTCTGATTGTCGATGAGGATTGGTACAGTTTAGAGGCTGTCGGTTGTCTGTCACACCCCTCCGTGCGGCCGCCTTGGTGCCGGGGCCGAGCTCGCGCGCCAAACCCGCGCGCTCGCCCGCTCGCTCGCGCCTGCCTGCCTGCCGGTCGGTTTGTGCCCAGCGGCGGGTGTCGGCGGTTTCTCCCCGCACCACCCCGGCCCCCTACCGACACCGCCACCGCCACCGCCACCATGCCCGGCAGGACCCGGAAATCCTCTTCCTGCCCCCTGCCCGACGACGTCAAGAAGCGGTGAGTTCTAGCTGATGGAGTCCCCGGGGCCTGAGGCCTCCCGCCGGTTTTTTTTAACCGTGCCCGTTGCCACGGCTGCCGATCTGAGGGTTAAACTCTTCTCCCCCCCTCCGCCCGATGCTTATCGACACCCCTGCCCTCTATTTATGGCATGTTTATGTTACTAATAACAGACCAGGCGCTTTATTTACCAGCCCAATGGATCTGAAGCGTTTTGGCGCCAAATTCGGGAGGGGGCGGGGGTTGGAGAGGGAAGGGTAGTTGTGTTGCTGTGGCGCCTTCCCCGGCCCCTCCACCACAAAGCCAAAGGATGTCTGGGCTCGCAACCGCAGCCCGCATTTTCCCAATTGGTACACAGCAAGAGCCCATAGTTTGCTGGGTCGAAATGGCCTTTCCTCTCTCCCTCCCTCCCTCCCCCCTTTACTGGGGCTGTGTGGCTTCTTGCCCCAAGGTGCAGAGGTTTAAACTTGAGGGAGTGTTGTACTTTCTCTAGGGTGCAGGGTGAATTTTGTTTTTAGATTGGGAGCCTTTTGAATTAAAAGTCAGAGGGAGAGCCACCCAGGCACGGGTTATTGATTCCTCACACAAGAAAGTGAATGATTAAAATATCCAGGGTGGATTTTGGTTTTGCAGAGGGTCACACTTACGAATGACTCAGATAAGTTCAAATCCCACTGTGGAGACAAGGCAGAAATCCATACTAACTCCTGTGCAGATCCGTGACATCGAGGACATGGGAATGTAGATACTGAATGCGGGGGACCTGAGCAGGTTGTGGCATCTGTGCTGATGCAGGGGTTTGACCTGAAATGTCAAATTCCTTTCCCTCACTTTCTCCAGCAGATTATTTGTTGCAGTGATATTGAGTTTCCTGTTGAATGAGATGTTTAAAATGATCCATCTGCTTGCTTGGGTATGCAGTATGTCAAAGAAACTTGGCCTTACTTTGTAAGAAATGGCCCCGAGGCCCATTTTCACCTCATTTAATGTTAAAGGGAAGATTGTGTATAGATATCTCAACAGCATCACTTTTACTTTCCTACATGGTAACTGTGACCACACTTTAGAACTACATTTACTGGCTGTGAATAATTTTCAGCATGTCGTTACATGGTGCAAGGTGCTATTAGAAGTGCTGTGTACTAATGTATTTTGTGGAAGGAAATGCAACAAGATTGACGTAAATAAGTGGCGTATCCATGTCGGGCTGAAGGTCTTGTTTTTGCACTGTACTGCTCTATGTATGCAGTTCAGCCTATTAAATTTGCCTCTTTTTAAAAAAAAAAGATCTGTTCCCTTGATTTATTTTTAAAGGTGTGCAGCACTGCAAAGTTTGTGAATACAGTTTCTTCTGTCAGTTTTACATTTTGGTGCAATGTGCTTTCCCATCTTGCATTCTTGATGACAGTTGATTACAAAACTCTTGCAAAGATCCATGCTACAGGAAACTGCAAATTAATTCTGTTTTTCTGGCGTAAATGATGTCAAAAGTTGCAAATTGACAGATGCAGCATGGGAATAGGCCCTTCACCTCCACTTTTTGTGTCGACCACAATCCCTATCGATACTAGTCCCACTTGCCTGTTCCCACCCCCCACCTGCACCCATACCTCCAAACCTTATTCATGTACCTGTCCAACCATTGTCATTTTACCTGCCGCTACCATTCCTCGGTTGGCCGCACTGCACAAGTCCCTCAGATCACCTTTGAATCTTTGCTGTCTCACCTTAGAGCTATCCCCTCGAGTTTTAGATTCTTACACTCTGAGGGTAAAAGACTAACTATCTATTATACCAATTGTCTCTCATAATTGTATAAACCACTATAAGATCGCAATTCGACCACCTTTCCTTGGGGGGGGGGCGGGAGGTAAGGGGGAATGGGAAGGAGAGAAAGAATAGTCAGTTTGTCCAATTTCTCCTTGTAACCTTCTGTTTGAGTGCTATCCAGTCAGCTCTCACCATACATAAGTACATAAAAAAAAGTCAGAATGCAAAATATAGAATTAAGTGCAAACTCCATGATGAGGTAAATAGGGAGATCAGGAGTTGATTTTATAGTGTATGAGAAGTCTGTTCATGAGTTTAATAATTTGAGCACCATGGTGGCGTGGTGGTTAACGTGATGCTTTTACAGCTTGGGGTGTCAGAGTTCAATCCTCATGTCCTCTGTAAGGAGTCTCTGTACGTACTCTCTTTGGAATGAATGGGTGTTCCAGTTTCTTCCCACAGTCTAAAGACATTCCGGTCATTATAAATCGTCCCGTGCTTAGGTTAGGGTTAAATCGGGGTGGTGGGGAATTGCTACTCGGAGGGCTACTTTGCTAAATAAATATGTAACAGTGGGACAAAAGCTGTCCGTGAGTCTGGAGAGAATTAGGCAGGGAGTTCGAAAGATTTGGTGGTGTCAGAATGTGACCAAGGCCAATGTTGAATTAATGTTCAATTCTGAAATGCTTACAATGGTAAAGGATGCGGAGTGCATGGAGTGACCTGGACACAAAGTGGGTGAATTTAAAACACAAGCTTTTGATGGACCAGTAGCAAGCAGAGGAATGATAGGTTAATTTATCAATGTACAAATTACGATGAAGTTGTAAACACAAAACACTCTGCAGATGCTGGGGCTAAAGCAACACTCACAATACGCTGGAGGAACTCAGCAGGTCGGGCAGCCTGCTGTATTGTGAGTGTTAGGAGGAAGTTGTAGTATTCTGATACTATTAGGTATTCATTTGACTGTGTTAGACTCTTCAGTGGAAAGTTTAGTAAGCAGGTCAAAAATAATTTGGGCAGTGAATGTGTTTTAAGTTTCTCTTTTTTTCCTACTATAATGCAAGTAAAACCCCTGAATTTAAATATTTATTCTAAATTTTTATTGAATTTGGACAAGTGACTTAAAGTTGATGGAACTATATTGTGCATGTGGATGTCACAAAATCATTGTCTTTTACAAGTGATTGCACCACGTGGATTTTGAATTAGGTGTGTAATTCTGGAGCAATATATGAAGTGTTGGTAGTGAACTCAACATGGAGCTTTAGGAAATGTTTCCCAGAAATTAATTAGTAAATTGGCATGTGAAATAATGAGGGTGCTTTGAAAATGTAATGTAAGATCTGCAGATGCTGGAAATGCAAAATAAAAGGAAAATTCTAGCTTTCACTGCACGTTAGACATCAGTGGAAAGAGACATTGAGTTGATGTTCCAGTTCAAAGAAAGTGGTTAATAAAGTAGTAAGGGAGACAAAATAACACATCAGCCAATCACTAAGCCACTCCACACAATATACTGCCAGAGGGATCCACAGGTGCCCAACAGCTCTTTTTCTCATGCTCTATCTCTTACTCTCCTTGTCTCTTATCTCCAATTCATACCTCCCAGCCTCAGAAGATTCCTATTTGCATAAAGAAATTGCCCATTCAATTACCCTTCAAGATCTCTAACATTTACCCCAGTACTCATCCAGACAAACATGTTTTTCACCATTATCTGCCCTCAAGGCTGTAGACTGGTACTTGCACTAAGTTCTCAAAACATGGCTGTGGACTGGTTCCCTTACTACTTTCTCAAAATATACTTGCACCATTTTGCCTTAACTTCCATTTTGTACTGCTCATTTTAGCGTATAAAGAGGAACAAATTTAACCCATTCTTTACCACATCTCAAGTTGCCATGGCGATAAATATAAACAGTCATTCAGTCAGTGAACTGAAAGGGGGCCGTCAGAGAGAATCTGAAGAAAGGAACGTATAAAAGATTATAAACACAGGAGCTGGAAATCTTGAGCAACTGGCACAAAGTGCTGGGGGAACCCAGCAAGTCAGGCAGTGTGGACGTTTTAGGACTGGTGATAAAAGCTATGCATTGTTGACAGAGAGCAAGAACATAAACATTGCAATATGCAGAGAAGTAGGACATGCCTCGTGGGTCAGGTGCTAATAGGTAAGGGGGAAAACTAAGCAGTACAAAAACACAAAATTAATTATCTAGAGTTTTTTAGATTATGAAGACACGCAGTCCTCTTTTATTGTCATTTAGTAATGCATGCATTAAGAAATGATACAATATTTCCTCCGGTGTGATATCACAAAACACAGGACAGACCAAGACTGAAAAAACTAACAAAACCACATAATTATAACATATAGTTACAACAGTGCAGCAATGCCATAACTTGATGAAGAACAGGCCATGGGCACAGTAAAAAAATTCAAAGTCTCTCAAATGTCCCACGTCTCAAGCAGACGGGAGAAGGAAGAAAACTCTCCCTGCCATGCCCGACCACAGTCCGAATCTGAGTCGTCGGAAAACTTCAAGCCTCCGGTCAGCTCTCCGACACCGACTACCGAGTGCCATCTCTCTCCGAACGATTCGACCTCAATCTCGGTCGCCAGCAGCAAGCAAAGCCGAGGATTTTGAGGCCTTCCCTCGGAAGATTCTCGATCGCACAGTAAGAGTGGCAGCGGACTGGCATTTCAGAAATTTCTCCAGATGTTCCTCTGTGCTTTCACATCTGTCTCCATCAAATCAGAATTGTCCATGGCCCCTACTTGATAAATAACCTGGTATGGTAGGTTGCAAATAACCAAAATCGAAGGTGAGCTGCTGTCCTAAAGCTTGGCATGTAGCTTGCTGGCAGGCCCCGCCTGGCTGAATGTTCCACAAAGCAGTCACACAATATGTGTTTGATTTCTCAATAAGAGACCACATTTCAAACACTGAAAACAGTAAAAAGATTAAATGAGTTGATGCTGCTTTTGGAAGGATTGTCCCTGGATGATGGAAAAAGCAGAAGAAAAGGTGGGTGTATGGAAAACTGCCAAAAGAAGGGCAGTGGTTGGTGAGGATGGAAAAGCACAGATTCTCAATGGGTACGGTCCCTTTAGAATGTTTAGGAAGGCAAGTAAGACTTTTTTTTTTGGTGGAAATGGCGACTGATGACCTGTTGAATGTGAAGGAGGTGGAGTTGAGTGAAGACAGGAGTTCTACTGCAGCTTTGTACAAGGCGGGTGTGAGGAGTGGGAAATGTGAGGTGCTGTTAACAATAGCCATGGTTCAGGAGAAAGAAGGACATTGCAGTTTCCTGTGTGAAAAGTCGAGTCATCATAGCAAATTTAATGGAATTACTAACAAGAGAAAATCTGCAGATGCTGGAAATCCAGTCTTGCCAAAGGGTCTTGGCCCCAAATGTCGACTGTGCTCTTTTCCATAGATGCTGCCTGGGCTGCTGAGTTCCTCCAGCATTTTGTGTGTTGCAAATTTAATGGAGATGGAAGAACGGGGAGAATGAATGGAGTTCCTGCAGGAGGCAGGATGAGCAGAAGCAAAGACCAGACAGTTGAGTCTGTCTATCCCTCAATCCAGAGAGGTGACTGTGAGGGTTACAGCAGGGAGGAAATGGGTAACAAGAGTAATAAAGTGCTTACTTGGGGGTGGGGGTATTGAGGGAGGAGATCCAACTGGAACTGAAACAAAAGCTGGTGCACATATCCCACAAAATCTATAGGTGCGTTACTGACTTTAATTGTTGATTCAATTGATAATATTTCGAAAGATTTCCCCTTTCAAAAATAAAATCTGAATTAATATTGTGTAGCAAATGATTTAATCCACTGGGCCTATGTAAAAGCTATAGACAGTCCCATTTTCTAGCACATTCCATCATCCTGGAAGTTTATTTTTTCATTCCAATACATGGTAGTCAGTCAGTTTATTCTCTCTTGTTCGCTATTGTTTGCTTTTTGTGGTTTCAACACAGGATTTAGCTTCACTAAGTTTGCACCCTGAATCTATTTCTAAAAACAGAAATGTAGCGAAAGGATATATTTCTGACGTGCATTAGACTGAATAAATGTCTCACTGTTTTGACACAGAAAAACCAGTGCACAAGTTAAAACCAGCTTAAACACATCATTGCTTGTGAACAAGTTGAGTATCTAGCTGATCTAAAATATTTTCTCAACTGTTCGATTTATTTTGTTTTTTTATTGTTTCTTTATAACTTAACACTTTAACACAGCTCACACATTAAAGTATTAAGTTATAATGTAAGCACCAAAAAATATCACATAGCCAATGAATTTAGCCAGATTTAAATACTGGCACCAATCCGTCTGATTCAAACTTCTACTTCTGCATGCTGGGTGCAGACTAAAGATTTTCCGACTGCCAGTCTGAACAACCCACATAATCACAGACTGAGAGCTTCATTGTTGTGTAAGTGCTGTCTGTTGAGAAAAGTGTGGGATGAGCACACTTTGACAGCTAACTTTCAGACCAGCATATATATTGGTATTGTTGTTCCTTGTATCATGGCAAAACATTTCAGAGTTCTTAAAGTTTTTTTTAAGTGCTGGAAATGGGCATTAAATGTTCAACATATTCACCAGGCTATATAGCAGTTGTGGAGGGAGCAACTTAACCTATAAGGTTGGTAGTAACATGCTAACTGTGACACTATCGTACCCGCTTTTCTCACCTTGTATCCCACCAGACACATCTTCTCCACCTTTCACCTTTAAGCATTTCACTGTGATAAAGTTTGGGAATGGGGGATTCTCAGATCCTTGTAAACAATGGATTAAGTACTGACTATGTCTTTGACTGCAGTGTGTTTGAATAATGTCCTACAGCTGCTTCCTTTGGAGCAAGATGATTGAAGTTCGCCCAGATCCACATAGATGTCTCTGGGCTTTTCACACCTTTTGATTTTGACAAAAAGCAGTACCTGATGGAAATTAGACAGAACATTCCTTTCTTAATTCAAGCATAAATTTGTCAGATGTTCTTGTCTTTGTAATTAAGTTGTGGCTCCAGCAAACCAGGTAGGACATTCTTTTCTTTAATTAAAGTGGCTGGAGTGTCCAACAAATTGATTGTACTTTTGTATCAATAGTCCATTGACTTGGCCGGAATGGTTATCAAACTGATTGTTCTCTGAATCAATAGTCCATTGACTTGACCAGAATGGTTATCAAACTGATTGTTCTTTTGTATTGGTGGCCTTATAACTTCTGACAATTCTGACATCAGGCAGTGAACTTGTAGAACCGCCGGGGAGATGAGAAAGGGTCTCTCCCTGATGTCGGGTCCAAGTTCACTCACCGGCTGAGCGCGAAGAAATAAACGAGTGAAAAGACAAGTAACGATCTTTCTGTGCTGTCGTTATTTGATCCAGCAAAGTGGCATTTACAATGGTGCTTCCTGTTCATTTTCACATCCACGTCAACACCTACCTCTTCCCACGAAAGCTTCCAGTGAAACCTCAGGAAATGCATCATCTGTCCTCTTGCTTCCATCCTTCCCACAAACTAGGTTTCCAAATACTTGTTTCAGTTGAAGCAGCAGTTCAGTATTACCTTCAGTTTGGTTATACATTCATATATGTATTTTGGAGAGCTCCAATGCAGGCTGAGTGGTGTCTTCACATAGAATATGGAACAGTATAGCACAGGAAAAGGTTATTCAGACCATAGTGTTTTGGTGAACCATCTAAAAAAGCAAATCAAAAACACCCAAACACTAGTCCCTCCTACCTACACCATAGCCTTATCCCGCCATCTTCCTTACTTCCACAGGACCATAAGATTTAGGAGCAGAAGTAGGCCATTCGACCCATTGAGTCTGCTCCACCATTCAATCATGGGCTGGTCCACTTCATCCAGTCATCCCCACTCCCCTGCTTTCACCCCATACCGTTTGATGCCCTGGCTAATCAAGAACCTATCTATTTCTGCCTTAAATACACCCAATGACTTGGCCTCCACAGCCGCTCGTGGCAACAAATTCCACAGATTTACTACCCTCTGACTAAAGTAATTTCTCCACATTTCAGTTCTAAGCGGACGTCCTTCAATCTTGAAGTCGTGCCCTCTTGTCCTAGAATCTCCTATCATGGGAAATTATTTTGCCATATCTAATCTGTTCAGGCCTTTTAACATTTGGAATGTTTCTATGAGATCCCCCCCTCATTCGCCTGAACTCCAGGGAATACAGCCCAAGAGCTGCCGAAGTTCCTCATACGGTAACCCTCTCATTCCTGGAAACATTCTCGTGAATCTTTGAACTCTCTCCAATGTCAGTATATCCCTTCTAAAATAAGGAGCTCAAAACTGCACACAATACTCCAAGTGAGGTCTCACGAGTGCCTTACAGAGCCTCAACATCACATCCCAGTTCTTGTGTTCTATACCTCTAGAACTGAATGCCAACATTGCATTTGCTTTCTTCACAACTGACTCACCTGGATGTTAACCTTCTAGAGTATCGTGCACAAGGACTCCCAAGTCCCTTTGCATCTCTGCATTTTGAAATCTCTCCTCATCTAAATAATAGTCTGCTCGTTTATTTCTTCCATCAAAGTGCATGACCATACACTTTCCAACATGGTAGTTCATTTGCCACTTCTTTGCCCATTCCTCTAAGCTGTCTAGGTCTCCATGCAGGCTGTCTGTTTTCTCAGCGCTACCTGCTCCTCCACCTATCTTTGTATCATCGGCAAATTTAGCCACAAATCCCTAAATACCGTAGTCCAAATCGTTGACATAAATCATAAAAAGCAGCGGTCCCAACACCGACCCCTGTGAAACTCACTGATAGCTGGCAGCCAGCCAGAATAGGATCCCTTTATTCCTACTCTGTTTTCTGACGACCAGCCAATGCTCCACCCACGCTAGTAACTTCCCTGTAATTTCATGGGCTCTTACCTTGCTAAGCAGCCTCATGTGCGGCACCATGTCCGATGTCTTCTGAAAATTCAAGTACAGCACATATACTGCATCTCCTTTGTCTACCCTGCATGTAATTACCTCAAAGAATTGCAGTAGGTTTGTCAGACAGGATCTTCCTTTCAGGAAACCGTGCTGGCTTTTGGCCTATCTTGTCATGTGCCTCCGGGTATTCCATAATCTCATCCCTAATCGGTTCCAGCAACTTCCCAACTACTGATGTCAGGCCAACAGGTCTGTAGTTTCCTTTCTGCTGCCTCCCACCCTTCTTAAATAGCGGAGTAACATTGCAATTTTCCAGTCATCTGGTACAATGCCAGAATCTATCAATTCTTGAAGGATCATCGTTAACGTCTCCGCAGTCTCTCCCGCTACTTCCTTCAGAACCTGAGGGTGCATTCCATCAGGTCCAGGAGATTTATCCACCCTCAGACCATTAAGCTTCCTGAGCACCTTCTCAGTCGTAATTTTCACTACACAAACCTCACTTCCCTGGCATTCTTGAATGTCCGGTATACTGCAGACATCTTCCACTGTGAAGACTGATGGAAAGTACACATTCAGTTCCTCTGTCATCTCTGCAACTCTCATTACAATTCTCCAGCATCATTTTGTATTGGTCCTATATCTACCCTTGATCCTCTTTTCCCCTTTATATACTTAAAAAAAGTATATGCCATGTGCCTATCCAAACGTCTCTTAAAAGCCTCTAATGTGTTTGCCTCTAACACCATACTGGGCAGTGCATTCCAGGCATTTACCTCTGCGTTTAAATAAAAAAAATTGCCCCTCACATCCTTTTGAACCTCCCTCCTCTCACCCTCTGGTATTAGACACTTCAACCCTGGGAAACATACTCTGTGTGTGTTATATGTATGCCTCTCATAATCTTGTAAACCTCTATCAGATCTCCTGTCAGCCTCTGGCACTCCAGAGAAAGCAACCCAAGTTTATCCAGCTTCTCTAATCCAGGCAGCAACCTGATAAACCTCTTCTGTACTCTTTCGTAAGCCTCAACAACTTTCCTATAGTGGGACGACTGGAATTGTACGTAATACTCCAGATGTGGCCTAACCAGAGTTTTATAAAGTTGCAACATAACCTCTTGACTTTTGAACTCAATGTCTTGACCAATAAAAGCAAGCATTCCATTAACATTTTTAAACACCTTATCAACCTGTGTAGCCACTTTCAATGAGTTATGAACTTGGATCCCAAGATCTCTGCTCAGCAACACTGTTAAGTACAGTGTACTGTCTCCTTGCATTTGATCTACCATGTTGTAACATCTCACATTTATCTGGGCTAAACTCCATCTGCCATTTCTGTCTATCTGTAACTGATTTATATCATGCTGTATTCTTTGCCAGTCTTCTACACAATCCACATCTCCACCAGTCTTGGTATCATCTGCAAATTTACTAACCCACCCATCTGCATTTTCATCCAGGTCATTTATATACATCACAAATACCAGATCCCTGTGGAACACACTAATAGCAGGCCTCTAACTCATTTAAGGCCCTTCAACCACTGCTCTCTGTCTTCTATGCAGAAGCCAATTCTGAATCCAAATAGCCAATTTGCCTCACATCTCATACATCTTAATCTTCTGGATAAGGGACTTTGTCAAACACCTTACTAAAATTCACGTAGACTACATCCATTGCCCTGCCCTCATCATCTCTCATCACCTTGTCCAAAGATCTCAATCAAGTTTGTAAGACGCAGTCTGCTCCACACAAAGCCATGCTGGCTCTCCCTAATTGGGCCAAGTGTTTCCAAATGCTCGTGTCCTGCCCCTAAGCATTTTCTCCAACAATTTCCCCACAACTGACGTGAGACTCACCAGTCTGTAGTTTTACCACACCAGCTCCCCTATGGTATGCAAGGATTCTCCGTGGATTGTCACTTTGTCGTGGTGGAGAAGCTTGTGTGGTCCTGTGATCCCGAGAGCAATGCCGTCTGGAGCTATGCTCCTGGTAGGGTCACCCATGGTGATAAGGTCGAGGGTGAGGTCCCTGACAAAGAACAATCCAACCAAGACCTCAACGGTGGAACAGGTGGACAAAGTTACTTCAGACTCAACGGCTGTGAAGGCGGATGAAGACTGCAACAAATCCATCAGCTCCAATCATCGTGGTTTCCATGCCATTGGAATCAGTTGGTTGAGATGTGAAGTATCGTGTGCTTCTTGGAGTGCAACATCAAGTACACGTTAAACAAATACACACACAGGCGTCTTCACTCTGTGGGCCACTTCAGAACGAAGACTATCATCCTTGACTTTGAGGGATAGCCACGATGACGATGGCAAGGATTATCCCAGGCTTCAGTTACTGCCACTTTCTGACGAACAGACCCCAGTCAGTTAAGTTAGACAACCTCTCCTCCTCTACTCTCGCCCTGAACACCGGTGTGCCTCAAGTCTGTGTGCTGAGCCCTCTTCTGCACTCTCCTTTCACCTGTGACTGCGTTCCTGTACATGGTTCTAACTCCATAATCAAGTTTGCAGATGACACCACAGTGGTCGGCCTGATCAGAGGGGATGACGAGACGGCCTACAGGGATGAGGTCCAGCACCTGGCCGCGTGGTGTGCCGACAACAGCCTGGCCCTTAACACCCAGAGGACCAAGGAGATCATTGTGGACTTCAGGCATGTTAGGAGCCACACTCACGTCCCCATCTACATCAATGGAGCTGTATAGGAGCGTATATCAAGCTTCAAATTCCTTGGTGTCCACATTTCTGAGGATCTCACCTGGTCCCTGAACTCCTCCATCCTGATCAACATGGTGCCTTTATTTCCTGTGGAGCATCAAGAAAGCTCAACTCTGTCCCAGGATACTGACCGACTTTTACCGCTGTACCACTGAGAGCATACTCACCAACTGCATCTCAGTGTGGTATAGCAATTGTCCCGTATCGGACCGCAAAGCACTCCAGCGTGTGATGAAAACTTTCCAGTGGATTATTGGCATCCAATTGCCCACCACTGAGAACATCTACCATAAATGCCACCTGGGCAGGGCGAAAAGCATTATCAAGGATGCATCTCACCCTAACCATGGACTTCTTACTCTCCTCCCATCCTGTAGGCGCTATAGGAGCCTCTGCTCCCGCACCAGCAGGCACAGGAAGAGCTTCTTCCCTGAGGCTGTGACCCTGCTGAACCTCACATCACAGTGCTAAGCAGTATTGCATCCATATTGTACTGTCTGAGTACTCTTATATTTGTGTGCTGTAGCACTTTTTATTAGCAGTTATTTTGTAAATAACACTATTTGCATTTTTGGTTCGATGCTAACTGCATTTCATTGGCTTTGTATCTGTACTCGGCACAATGACAATAAAGTTGAATCTAATCTAATCTAATTCTTCATCCCACATTGTGCTTCATTGGAATAGTGTAAGAGGCCCTTATAACATCTTCCGATTAGGTATGTTATGGCTCAGATAATGACTTTGAATTTAATTTGGATTTCTAGCCTTTCCATTTAGTGTTAAGAACAGGCCAGTTCTAATAAAAGCCTTGCCAACCTGTCATGTCACCTCCTGAATAAGGACTCTTAAGTTTTTTAAAAATACATATATTCTGTGTTTTCACTCGTTATTGTTCTTTCTAGTTGTTGTTTGCACAGAAGAGGAGACTTGATTTTTTTTTTCTTTGAATAGTTTCCATGATTTTCTTTGTTTCGTGACTGTGGGGAAGATGAATCTCAGGGTGGTATACTGCATACATAGATAATAAATGTACTTTGAATCCTTTGAATATTGCTCTATGAATCCTTTTCCCTGCTATCCAGCCCACTGAGTAGTTCCAGCATTTTCATTCCAGATTTCCAGCAACTGAATAGTTTTGTGGTGGTTCCAGGCTTTTTATTTCTTTCATTTGGATTTCTAAACCTACGGTAATTGTCATATCTTTAGTTACTCTTAGCGGCCCCACATGTGATAAGGAAATCTTTACCACTTCCATTTAGCTGATCTGCCCTTTCACAGATATTTCCTTTGTTCTATAATTGAAGTAAATTTGACTTCTAATGTTATTTTCTAGTTCTGATGGAAAGTCATTGATCTGCAAGCTCTTGTTCTCTCTAGATAGCTGGATCCACTAGCTATTATCAGCATTTCTCTTTTATTTTGCATCACTTGTTGCTGAGTATGGGAATTACTCAACAAATGAATTTCCCACTATCATGCTATCATGTGATGTGGTTGTGATGGAAAATTGTTACAATACGTGCTGTTCAAGCCATCTCCCATTTGATTTGTAATCTGATGATTGGGATACTTGAAAAATAAACACTTGGATATAAGATAAACATTCCTTCTGGATTGGGAATTCAGATTATAAGCTCAATTAGAGCCTTACCAATCATTGGTGAAACTGGGTGATGTTTCTTCAATTCCCTACCTGGCTCCCTAGAAACTTTTAAATCTTAGACATGTTTTATTTTTTTTGTAAAAGGGATTGGGCAATAGCATGTTTGAAATATCCATGACCTATTGAATGGGAAGAGACTCGGCACTGAATGATTCATTCTTTTCTTCATTCCAAGCCGTTGTTTTCACTGTAAGTTCTTGCACCTGAATATTTTTTGAAAATATGTAATGTACGTGCACTGCAGTTGCTTCCCATTTTGGAGCTGTTTCTATTTGCTAGGGTCTAGTTACAAAGACAGTTTGAAAATTACATAGATTATAACAAATTTCTAGGGACAATGAACTGTGTAACAAGAAAGGGTGGGGGGGGGGAAATATAGAGTTGTGCTTAAATGGCTTGTCCAAGTTTTAACACCTTTCTTGTTCCCTCTGAAACTACATTAGATCCTTCAGTGTATTATGTAATATGGTGTAAATCTGTGATTGGCAAGATTGGAGAGTAATCCTGCTAAATGTTGAGGGTACAGTTACTTTATATGTCTGATGTTCTTTGATCGTCGACCCTTTTTTTTCAGGCTTCAAGCACTTGAGGATAAAGTTGGCCTCACAGAGAAGGTATGTTGAAATATTAAGTATTGTCTTCTAATCTGTATTTTAATGGTTTTAAAAGATCCGTATCAGTAGTAATCCACCAATCAAAATTTGAGCAAATGGATAAAATTTGAATACTGGTTGCCTGTGATGAGAGTGATCAATCAGTTACATTTTATGGTATTGCAGGACCTCTATCGGCTTCTGCAAATTATTATTACCTCAGAATTTTAAGTATTGAGTTCTTTCTCTTTACAGTATGAGCTTGCCACCATGCTGTTTCGCTCTTTGGTACCTTTTGACCTCTTTTCTGAAGGGAAATGCATTGTTTTTGCATTCTTGGGGTGTCTTACTTTGCTGTTACAGTTCTGTATTAAATTGATTACATTATTTAAGAAGTATTAGTAAATCAAATCTGTTTCAAGTTTTTGGTGCAAAAAACGTAAAGATTTCTTTTTTTGAAAAAAGGATCTTGTACTTTCCTGACCTTTATGACACATAAACTCTTGGACTTCCAGCCAGGTACAGGTATCGATTTTAACCGATGTTACATAGAACATATAGAACGTAGAAATTTACAGCACATTACAGGCCCTTTGGCCCACAATGTTGTGCCGATTATGTAATCTACTCTCGAGACTGCCTAGAATTTCCCTAGTGCATAGTTACGATGACAAACTCTGCCGTCTTCATCAGGGATGATTTTAAACATCGGTTAAAATCGATACCTGTACCTGACTGGATGGCTGAGAAGAGTTTATTTGTTTTTTTATTTCTTGCTTTATTCTGTTTCCTCCTTTGTAATGTTTTTATTTCCATGTTTTAATGGTCATCAAAGCACAAAATTTAAAAAAAATAATAATTCTCTTTCAGGAGTGTGTGAAAGAAAAGCTGAGTTTGCTGCATGGCTTCTTACAATCAGGTGCACAAGATGACCTCAGTGAGCTGGAAACAAAATTTCAAAAAGAAGAGCTCTCTGAAGTAAGTTGGTAAAGAATTCGGGTTAAATAAGGTCATGGAGAGCGTGTCTTGTCTTTTAGAATTGTATGTCGGGGGCTGGATGCGCAGGGAAGCATGCTACCCTTGACCCACAATTTGATATGTGGCCTTAACATATAGCTTGCAGGTTTAGTAACCCAAGAAATATTGGAATTGGGTGATTTCAGACTGTGGAACCTGTCAGTTTATTGTCTAGGTGAGCCTCTTCACCTGCTGTTCTTGCAAAAAGTGATTCCTTGTCCTCAGCAATAGGAAATGTAAGTGTACACGATTGCTGATTGTGATACCACACTTTGTTTCTCCAAGATTAAGGGTCTGAGTGCATTACTGGCAAGAGCATTATCAATTCCTAAATACCATTTGAGATGGTGGTAGTTGAGCCATCATCTTGAATCATTAAACACGTGTACTGAAGATACTTCCAAGATGTTGGTGGGACTAGGTGAGAGTAAGAGTTCGGCACGGACTAGAAAGGCCGAGATGGCCTATTTCCGTGCTGTAATTGTTATATGGTTATATGCTGTTAGCTAGTGAGTTCTGAGTTTTTGAAGGAATGACATTACACTACCACGTCATTATTCTGTGTGAGGTAAGGGAATCTGCAAGTGGTGGTCCCATTTGCTTGTGTTTTTTTTTCAGAGAAAGGTCACACATTTGTGAGCTGTGGTGAGATAATTACAGTAGATGATAGGTTTGCACTTGACAATGAGGCTTAGGGTCTTTTTTAGCATAGTGTTTAGTAGAACACTTTACAGTACAGGCTACCCAGGTTCAATTCCCACCACTGCCTGCAAGGGGCTTGTATGTTCTACCTGTGACCACATGGGTTTCCACTGGGTGCTCTGGTTTCCTCCCACAGTTCAAAGGCATACTGGTTGGTAGGTTAATTGTTCATTGTAAGCTGACCCATGATTAAATTGGGGGTTGCTGGGCAGCGTGGCTTGAAGGGCCTATTCTACGCTGTATCTCAATAAAAATAAAGTAGTCTGAGTTGGGTTGACATTTGGACTTGTTCATCTCACTTAATTAGAAGTAATCTATCATTGCTTTCTGCTTACATGACAGATTTACCCTGATGCAAATTATTTTTCTTCCCAGGAGGGTTATCTAGCCAAAGTGAAAGCATTGCTCAGCCAAGAGCTTTCGATGGGGAATGGAGATTCCGAGCTTGGTATTAATTCAAATGGTTGCACAGAAAATGGAGCCAAGGACAGTGATAACGGTGCTCCTGATGAGCCAAATGGCCAAGAGGAGAGCAATATGGAAACAGATGCAGTGGTTTTTCCTGCAGCAAAGGGTCGTGGAAAGCGACTGAGTAAATCCAATGGAGACAACAAACGTAAGTTTGAGTTCACTAACCTGTGCTGGTTTTTTGTGTTGCCTCTTTGTACTGGGTGATGGTTCATTTTCTGTTGCTGTGGGTGTCGAATACTTCATGAGTCTTCCAAAAACCTATTTGTGGGACCTTGTGCTGGATTTTCCATATTAAAATAATTCCAGTTTAGATGTCCTTCTGTCTATCTTTTTATGCCAAAATTTCAATGGGCTTACCAGCTTCCATCGTTTGCAATTTCTCCAGATCTTGCTGTTTTTGAATTTAACAATTTCTGTATGGTCTATTCTAGGATTATCGGGAAGTCCAAGGATCACTAGGAACTCAGCAAAGCAACAAGCTACAATTATATCCATGTTTGCTAAAGTGTGAGTGTTCTATCTCTTCCTGGTTGATCAATCACAGGCATATTAATGCGTGGCTGAGAGACGTGTAGGGGTCAGGGCTTCAGGTTCCTGGATCATTGGGGCATCTTCTGGGGGAGGTACAACCTGTACAAAAAGGACGGGTTACACTTGAACCCAAAGGGGTCCAGTATCCTAGCAGGCAGGTTTACTAGAGTTGTTAGGGAGGGTTTAAACTAATTTGGTAGGGGGATGGGAACCGGAGTGATAGGGTTGAGGAAGGGGAAAACAGAAATAAATCAAAGATAGCATGCAACAGAGATGATAGAAAGGAGAGGCAGGAGATGAGGCATAATCATAGCCAGTGGGATGAGTTACAGTGCAATAGAGACGTGGTGCACTTAAAACAGAAAGCAACAAATACTGGACTGAGAGTGTTGTATTTGAATGCACACAGCATAAGAAGTAAAATGAATGATCTTGAAACTCAGCTACAGATTGGCAAGTATGACGTTGTGGCCATCTCTGAAACTTGGCTAAAGGATGGCTGCCATTGGGAGTGGAATGTCCTAGGATATACGCTGTATTGGAAAGATAGGTTAGTAGGCAGAGGGGGTTGTGTGGCCTTGCGTATAAGGAATAATATTAAATCATTAAAAAGGGATGACATAGGATCGGAAAGTGTAGAGTCTCTATAGGTTGAGTTCAGAAATGGCAAGGGTAAAAGGACTCTAATGGCAGTTATATACAGGCCTCCAATCAGCAACTGGGTTGTGGATTACAATTACAGCAGAAGATAGGAAAGGCATGTCAGAAGGGCAATGTCATGGTAATCGTTGGGGATTTTAACAAAGTGGATTGGGAAAACCAGGCCAGTACTGGACCTCGAGAGAACTTGTAGAATGTCTGAAGGATGGCTTTTTAGAACAGCTTTTTGTTGAGCCCACTAGGGGATCAGCTGTGCTGAATTGGGTGTTGTGCAATGATCTGGAGGTGATAAGAGAGCTTATGGTTAAGGAACCCTTAGGGAACAGTGATCACAATGATCATGATAACAGCACATTTGGAAAGCGGTGAAATGATTGGACAAAGTCAGCATGGATTTGTGAAAGGAAAATCATGTCTGACGAATCTCATAGAATTTTTTGAGGATGTAACTAGTAGAGTGGATAGGGGAGAACCAGTGGATGTGGTATATTTGGATTTTCAAAAGGCTTTTGACAAGGTCCCACACAGGAGATTAGTGTGCAAACTTAAAGCACACGGTATTGGGGGTAAGGTATTGGTGTGGGTGGAGAATTGGTTAGCAGACAGGAAGCAAAGAGTGGGAATAAACGGGACCTTTTCAGAATGGCAGGCGGTGACTGGTGGGGTACCGCAAGGCTCAGTGCTGGGACCCCAGTTGTTTACAATATATATTAATGACTTGGATGAGGGAATTAAATGCAGCATCTCCAAGTTTGCGGATGACACAAAGCTGGGTGGCAGTGTTAGCAGTGAGGAGGATGCTAAGAGGATGCAGGGTGACTTGGATAGGTTGGGTGAGTGGGCAAACTCATGGCAGATGCAATTTAATGTGGATAAATGTGAAGTTATCCACTTTGGTGGCAAAAATAGGAAAACAGATTATTATCTGAATGGTGGCCGATTAGGAAAAGGGGAGGTGCAACGAGACCTGGGTGTCATTATACACCAGTCATTGAAAGTGGGCATGCAGGTACAGCAGGCGGTGAAAAAGGCGAACGGTATGCTGGCATTTATAGCGAGAGGATTCGAGTACAGGAGCAGGGAGGTACTACTGCAGTTGTACAAGGCCTTGGTGAGACCACACCTGGAGTATTGTGTGCAGTTTTGGTCCCCTAATCTGAGGAAAGACATCTTTGCCATAGAGGGAGTACAAAGAAGGTTCACCAGATTGATTCCTGGGATGGCAGGTCTTTCATATGAAGAAAGACTGGATGAACTGGGCTTGTACTCGTTGGAATTTAGAAGATTGAGGGGGGATCTGATTGAAACGTATAAGATCCTAAAGGGATTGGACAGGCTAGATGCGGGAAGATTGTTCCCGATGTTGGGGAGGTCTAGAACGAGGGGTCACAGTTTGAGGATAGAGGGGAAGCCTTTTAGGACCGAGGTTAGGAAAAACTTCTTCACACAGAGAGTGGTGAATCTGTGGAATTCTCTGCCACAGCAAACTGTTGAGGCCAGTTCATTAGCTATGTTTAAAAGGAAGTTAGATATGGCCCTTGTGGCTACAGGGGTCAGGGGGTATGGAGGGAAGGCTGGGTTCTGAGTTGGATGATCAGCCATGATCATAATAAATGGCGGTGCAGGCTCGAAGGGCCGAATGGCCTACTCCTGCACCTATTTTCTATGTTTCTACAATATGATCAAGTTCACTTTGAAATTTGAGAAGGAGAGACTAAATTCCAATGTGTCGGTATTTCAGTGGAATAAAGGAAATTACAATGGCATGAGAGGGGAACTGGCCAAGATTGACTGGAAAGGGACACTAGCAGGAAGGACAGCAGAGCAGCAGTGGCTGGAGTTTCTGCGAAAAATGAGGGAAGTGCAAGACAGATATATTCCAAATAAGAAGACATTTTCAAAGGGAAGAAGGACTACCGTGGCTGACAAGTGAAGTCAGAGTCGAAGCAAAAGAGAGGGCATGAAACTAAGCCAGAACGAGAAGGGAAGATAGAGGATTGGGAAACTTTTAAAAACTTGCAGAAGGAAACTAAGGTCATTAGGAAGGAAAAGATGAATTATGAAAGGAAGCTGGTGACTAATATCAAAGAAGATACTAAAAGCTCTTTCAAGTATATAAAGGGTAAAAGAGAGTCGAGGGTAGAAAATGACGATATTGTAATGAGAGATGCAGAGATAGTAGAGGAATTGAATGCGTATTTTGCATCAGTCTTCACAGTGGAAGACATCTGCAATATACCGGGACATTCAAGAGTGTCAGGGAAGTGAAGTATGTGCAGTGAAAATTACGACTGAGAAGGTGCTCAAGAAGCTTAATGGTCTGAGGGTGGATAAATCTCCTGGACCTGATTCAGCACCTTCAGGTTCTGAAGGAAGTACCTGGAGAGATTGCGGAGGCATTAACAATGACCTTTCAAGAATCGATAGATTCTGGCATTGTACTGGTAGACTGGACAACTGCTATTTAAGAAGGGTTGTGGACAGCAGAAAGGAAACTATAGACCTGTTAGCCTGACATCAGTGGTTGGGAAGTTGTTGGAATCCATTGTTAGGGATGAGATTACGGAATACCTGAAGGCACATGGCAAGATGGGACAAAGCCAGCGTGGTTTCCTGAAAAGAAAATCCTGCCTGACTAACCTCCTGCAATTTTTTGAGGAAATTGCAAGCAGGGTAGACTAAGATACAATAGATATGCTGTACTTGGATTTCCAGAAGGCCTTTGACAAGGTGCTGCACATGAGGCTGCTTAGCAAGATAAAAGCCCATGGAACCACAGGGGAGTTACTAGCATGCGTGGAGCATTGGCTGATTGGTAGAAAACAGAAGGTGGGAATAAAGGGATCCTATTCTGGCTGGCTGCTGGTTACCAGTGGAGTTCCACAGGGATCGGTATTGGGACCTCTGCTTTTTATGATGTATGTCAATGATTTGGACTATGGGATTAATGGATTTGTGTCTAAATTTTGCCAATTAATACAAAAATAGATGGAGGAGCGGGTAGTGTTGAGGAAACAGAGAGCCTGCAGAGAGACTTAGATAGTTTAGGGGAATGGACAAAGAAGTGGCAAATGATATACAATGTTGGAAAGTGTATGGTTGTGCACTTTGGTTGAAGAAATAAACAGACTGGCTATTACTTAGGTGGGGACAGAATTCAAAATGCAGAGGTGCAAAAGGACTTGGGAATCCTTGTGCAGGATACCCTGGAGGTTAACCTCCAGGTTGAGTCGATTGTGAAGAAGGCAAATGCAATGTTGGCATTCATTTCTAGAGGTATAGAATATAAGTGCAGCGATGTGATGTTGAGGCTCTGTAAGGTACTCCTGAGACCACACTTGGAGTATTGTGTGCAGTTTTGGGCTCCTTATTTTAGAAAGGATATACTGACATTGGAGAAGGTTCACGAGAATGATTCCAGGAATGAAAGGGTTACTGTATGAGGAACATCTGGCAGCTCTTGGGCTGTATTCCCTGGAGTTCAGGAGAATGAGGGGGGATTCTCATAGAAACATTCCAAATGATAAGGGGCCCAAACAGATTAGATATGGCAAAGTTATTTCCCATGGTAGGGGAGTCTAGGACAAGAGGGTACGACTTCAGGATTGAAGGACGTCCATTTAGAATAGAGATGTGGAGAAATTACTATAGTCAGAGGGTGGTAAATCTGTGGAATTTGTTGCCACGAGCAGCTGTAGAAGCCAAGTCATTGGGTGCATTTAAGGCAGAGATAGATAGGTTCTTGAATAGCCAGGGCATGAGGAGAAGGCCGGGGAGTGGGGATGACTGGATGAAGTGGATCAGCCCATGATTGAATGGCAGAGCAGACTCAATGGTCTGAACGGCCTACATCTGCCCCTATATCTTGTGATCTAATAGGTAACACAAGGAAAGAGTAAAGCTGAAGAGATTTGCTGACTGGGTTTTACTTGTCTGCAATTATCTAATCAATTTATTATTTTGTAATCATTGGCAGCTTTTGCTATGAATCTCTGGGAGGGTGGGAACCAAACTGAAGAGATGGAGGAAGAGGCGGTTAAGCTTGGAGACAGTGTGAGAGGGAGGATAGACAGGTGATAGAGAAGGGACGCACTCAGACTGATGTTCAAGATGTCTCTTATTTTAATGCAAGGAGTATTAGGAACAAAGTGACATAGGCTGGAGCGTGGATCAGCACTTGGAGCTATGATGTTGTGGCCATTCCAGAGACTTGGATGGCTCAGGGGCAGGAATAGTTACTTCAAGTGTCAAGCTTTAGATGTTTCAGAAAGGACAGGGAGGGAGGCAAAAGAGGTGGGGGCGTGGCACTGTTGATCAGAGATAGTGTCACAGCTGCAGAAGAGGAGGAAGACATGGAGGGGTTGTCTACTGAGTCTCTGTGGGTGGAAGCTAGGAACAGGAAGGGATCAATAACTCTACTGAGTGTTTTTCATAGACTGCCCAACAGTAACAGGGACATTGAGGAGCAGATAGGGAGATAGATTCTGGAAAGGTGTAATAATAAGGTTGTTGTGATGGGAGATTTTAATTTCCCAGGTATCGATTGGCATGTCCTGAGAGCAAGGGGTTTAGATGGGTGGAGTTTGTTAGGTGTGTTCAGGAAGGTTTCTTGACACAATATGTAGATAAGCCTACAAGAGGAGAGGCTGTACTTGATCTGGTATTGGGAAATGAACCTGGTCAGCTGTCAGATCTCTCAGTGGGAGAGCATTTTGGAGATAATGATCACAATTCTATCTCCTTTACCATAGCGTTGGAGAGGGATAGGAACAGACAAGTTAGGAAAGTGTTTAATTGGAATAAGGGGAAATATGAGGCTATCAGGCAAGAATTTGGAAGCATAAATTGGGAACAGATGTTCTCAGGGAACTGTATGGCAGAAATGTGAAAATGTTCAGGGGATATTTGTGTGGAGTTCTGCATAGGTACATTCCAATGAGATGGAAAGGATGGTAGGGTACAGGAACTCTGGTGTACAAAGGCTGTTGTAAATCTAGTCAAAAAGAAAAGAGCTTACGGAAGGTACAAAAAACCAGGTAATGATAGAGATCTGGAAGATTATAAGGCTAGCAGGAAGGAGCTTAAGAGAGAAATTAGGAGAGCCAGAAGGGGCCATGAGAAGGCCTTGGCGGACAGGATTAAGGAAAACCCGTAGGCCTTCTATGAGTATGTGCAGAGCAAGAGGATAAGATGTAAGAGAATAGGACCAATCAAGTGTGACAGTGGAAGAGTGTGTATGGAACTGGAGGAGATAGCAGAGGTACTTAATGGGTACTGTGCTTCAGTATTCACTACGGAAAAAGATCTTGGCGATTGTAGGGATGACTTACAGCAGACTGAAAAGCTTAAGCATGTAGATATTAAGAAAGAGGATGTGCTGGAGCTTTTGGAAAGCATCAAGTTGGATAAGTCACTGGCACCGGACGAGATGTACCCCAGGCCACTGTGGGAGGCGAGGGAGGAGATTGCTGAGCCTCTGGCGATGATCTTTGCATGATCAATGGGGACGAGAGAGGTTCCAGAGGATTGGATGGTTGCAGATGTTGTTCCATTATTCAAAAAAAGGAAGTAGAGTTAGTCCAGAAAATTATAGACCAGTGAGTCTTACTTCAGTGGTTGGTAAGTTGATTGAGAAGATCCTGAGAGGCAGGAGTTATGAACATTTGGAGAGGTGTAATATGATTAGGAATAGTCAGCATTGCTTTGTAAAAGGCAGATTGAATTTTTTGATGATGTGACTAAACACATTGATGAAGGTAGAGCAGTAGATGTAGTGTATATGGATTTCAACAAGGCATTTGACAAGGTACCCCATGCAAGGCTTATTGGGAAAGTAAGGAGGCATGGGATCCAAGGGGACATTGCTTTGTGGATCTAGAACTGGCTTGCCCACAGAAGGCAAAGAGTGGTTGTAGATCAGTCATATTCTGCATGGAGGTCGGTGACCAGAGGTGTGCCTCAGGGATCTGTTCTGGGACTCCTACTGTTCGTGATTTTTATAAATGACCTGGATGAGGAAGTGAAGGGATGGGTTAGAAAATTTTCTGATGACACAAAGGTTAGGGGTGTTGTGGATAGTGTGGAGGGCTGTCAGAGGTTACAGCGGGACATTGATAAGATGCAAAACTAGGCTGAGAAATGGCAGATGGAGTTCAACCCATATAAGTGTGAGGTGGTTCATTTTGGTAGGCCAAATATGACGACGGAATATATAGTATTAATGGTAAGACTCTTGGCAGTGTGGAGGATCAGAGGGATCATGGGGTCCGAGTCCATAGGACACTCAAAGATGCTGCGCAGGTTGACTGTGTGGTTAAGAAGGCATATGGTGCATTGGCTTTCCTCAACTGTGTGTGTGTGTGTGAGAGGAGTGGCGCGCCCCACTGTGTGTGTGTGAGAGGAGTGGCGCGCCCCACTGTGTGTGTGTGAGAGGAGTGGCGCGCCCCACTGTGTGTGTGTGAGAGGAGTGGCGCGCCCCACTGTGTGTGTGTGTGTGTGTGTGTGTGTGTGTGTGTGAGGAGTGGCGCGCCCCACTGTGTGTGTGTGAGAGGAGTGGCGCGCCCCACTGTGTGTGTGTGTGTGTGTGTGTGTGTGTGTGAGTGTGTGTGAGGAGTGGCGCTCCCCACTGTGTGTGTGTGTGTGTGTGTGTGTGTGTGTGAGTGTGTGTGTGTCTGTGTGTGTGTGTGTGTGTGAGGAGTGGCGCTCCCCACTGTGTGTGTGTGAGAGGAGTGGCGCGCCCCACTGTGTGTGTGTGTGTGTGTGTGTGCGTATGTGTGTGTGTCTGTGTGTGTGAGGAGTGGCGCGCCCCACTGTGTGTGTGTGTGTGTGTGTGTATCTGTGTGTGTGTGTGTGTGTGTGAGGAGTGGCGCGCCCCACTGTGTGTGTGTGTGTGTGTGTGTGTGTGTGCGTGTATGTGTGTGTGTCTGTGTGTGTGAGGAGTGGCGCGCCCCACTGTGTGTGTGTGAGGAGTGGCGCGCCCCACTGTGTGCGTGTGTGTGTGTGTGTGTGTGTGTGTGTGTGTGTGTGTCTGTGTGCGTGTGTGTGTGTCTGTGTGTGTGCGTGTGTGTGTGTGTGTGTGTGTGTGTGTGTGTGTGTGAGGAGTGGCGCGCCCCACTGTGTGTGTGTGTGAGTGAGGAGTGGCGCGCCCCACTGTGTGTGTGCTTGCGCGTGTGTGTGTGTGTGTGTCTGCCTGCCTCCCCCCCCACCCCCCCCCCCACCTTGGAAAAAGCCATGAAAAATCCATCATCATGGATGCACGCACGCACGCAGGCACACACAAAAAAAAAAGCATACGGTGCATTGGCCTTCATCAATCGTGGAATTGAATTTAGGAGCCGAGAGGTAATGTTGCAGCTATATAGGACCCTGGTCATTCCCCACTTGGTGTACTGTGCTTAGTTCTGGTCGCCTCACTATAGGAAGGATGTGGAAACCATAGAAAGGGTGCAGATGAGATTTACAAAGATGTTGCCTGGATTGGGGAGCATGCGTTATGAGAATAGGTTGAGTGAACTCCGCCTTTTTTCCTTGGAGCGGTGGAGGATGAGAGGTGACCTGATAGAGGTGTATAAAATGATGAGAGGCATTGATCGTGTGGATAGTCAGAGGCTTTTTCCCAGGGCTGAAATGGCTAGCATGAGAGGGCACAGTTTTAAGGTGCTTGGAAGTAGGTCCAGAGGAGATGTCGGGTAAGTTTTTTACGTAGAGAGTGATGAGTGCGTGGAATGGGCTGCTGACGACAGTGATGGAGGCCAATATAATAGGGTCTTGTGGACAAGCTCAGAAAAATAGAAGGCTTTGGGTAAACTTGGGTAATTTCTAAGGTAAGGACATTCTCAGCACAGCTTTGTGGGTCGAAGAGCCTGTATTATGCTGTAGGTTTTCTGTGTTTCTGTGAAAGATGTGGCTTTTGCAAAGGGGGTCTTGTGCATGGTGTACTGATATATTGCATTTGGTTGTAAATGCAAGAGTCCGTAGGTTGAGGGGAGTGGGAGGACAGATTAATAGTAAAATGTGGGTGCCAATTGACAAATATGAATGTGTAGGTATCATTGTGATTGTTAACCTAGTTTTAGTTAATCGTAGAGTACAAATGTTGATGCACCTTCCAAAGTGTTTTATTAACTTGTACAAAGTGTCTTCTCTGCTAAACAATCATAATATCTGAATTGCCCCAAAATGAGTCAAGTAAAAACTGGCTTTCAATCACTATTGATAAGTGATTGTTTGCGACGGTAATAATAACTTATGAGACCAAGTCACCTTGATCTCTGTCTCAGAGGCCAATGTCAGGCTGTTTTTAAAAAGGAGTGAACCCTTGCAAGGTGGAAGGTCCCGATGGAGTACCTGGTAAGGCTCTGAAAACCTGTGCCAACCAACTAGCAGGAGTATTCAAGGACATTTTCAACCTCTCACTGCTAGGGGCAGAAGTTCCCACTTGCTTCAAAAAGGCAACAACTATATCAGTGCCTAAGAAGAATAATGTGAGCTGCCTTAATGACTATGGCCCGGTAGCACTCACATCGACAGTGATGAAATGCTTTGAGAGGTTGGTCATGACTGGACTGAACTCCTGCCTCAGCAAGGACCTGGACCCATTGCACTTTGCCTATCGCCACAACAGGTCAATGGCAGACACAATCTCAGTGGCTTTCCACAGGGCTTTAGACCACCTGGACAACACGAACACCTACTGTTGCTGTTCATCGACTCTAGCTCAGCATTTAATACTATCATTCCCACAATCCTGATTGAGAAATTGCAGAACCTGGGCCTCTGTACATCCCTCTGCAATTGGATCCTCGACCTCCTAACCAGAAGACCACAATCTGTGTGGATTGGTGATAACATATCCTCCTTGCTGACGATCAACATTGGCACACCTCAGGGATGTGTGCTTATCCCACTGCTCTGCTCTTTATGTACACATGACTGTGTGGCTAGTAAATTTGCTGATGATACAACCATTGTTGGTAGAATCTCAGGGGGTGACGAGAGGGCGTACAGGAGTACTGTATGACGACTAGTGGAGTGGTGTCACAGCAACAATCTGGCACTCAACGTCAGTAAGACGAAAGAGCTGATTGTGGACTTCAGGAAGGGTAAGATGAAGGAACACATACCAATCTTCATAGAGGTATCAGAAGTGGAGAGAGTGAGCAGTTTTGAGGATCTAACCTGGTCCCAACATATCGATGTAGTTATAAAGAAGGCGAGGCAGCGGCTATACTTAGGAGTTTGAAGAGATTTGGCATGTCAACAAATACACTGAAAAACTTCTATAGATGTACTGTGGAGAGCATTCTGACAGGCTGCATCGCTGGTATGGAGGGGCTATTGCACAGGACCGAAAGAAGCTGCAGGAAGTTGTAAACCTAATCAGCTCCATCTTGGGTACTAGCCTACAAAGTACCCAGGACATCTTTAGGGAGTGGTGTCTCAGAAAGGCAGCATCTATTATTAAGGACCTCCAGCACCCAGGGCATGCCCTTTTCTCACTGTTGCCATCAGGAAGGAGGTACAGAAGCCTGAAGGCACACACTCAGCGATTCAGGAACAGCTTCTTCCCCTCTGCCATCCAATTCCTAAATGGGCATTGAATCTTTGGACACGACCTCACTTTTTTAAACGTATACAGTATTTCAGTTTTTGTACTTTTTAAAAAATCTATTCAATATATGTAATTGATTTACTTGTTTATTTTTTTCTTTCTCTGCTAGATTATGTGTTACATTGGACTGCAGCTGCTAAGTTAACAAATTTCACGACATGTACTGGCGATAATAAACCTGATTCTGATTCTGAGCTATCCAATTTTAGGAATGCCAGTCTGTTATCTGTACAAGAATTGGAATAAGTATAGTGCTGCTGTGAGAATACTTGATGTTGTGCATGGAAACCTTCAAGAGTACCATGCTATGCTGGAAAGTGTCGGTGTTAGAAAAATGTGATTACATTTAGTTCTATTTGATCTTTAAGGGAAAAATCTGATTTTGGCATATTTAAAGTTACAGGGGTTCCTATTAAGGGGCAACAGGATGAATTAATTGCTCCTGAGATGGCTCTTGTTACTGGGCTAGTAAGCTAAATCATAAATTTAACACTACAGGTGGGAAATATTTAAATCATTTTAATGAGAATCTGAAATTTCACAAAGCTAGCATTAATACTGGTGTCTATGAAGCTACCAGTTTATTTTTAAAGCAATCTTGTTACCCAGTGCCCTTCAGGAAAGTTAATATCCTAGCCTGATGTGATATATACAACTCCAGGCCCATGTCCTGCTGAAATATCTTTGCAAGACACTCGGTGTAATGCCAGTTAAACTCAAACCTGCAAAACTATATTCCATTAGCCAATGTACCAAATGGACTGCATAAATGGGAGATGTTCTAAGCATGAGTTTTTGATATTGTTTTGTTCCAGAGCAAACAAACGCAAATCAGAGGACCTAAATGAAGTTGAATCAAAAAATACTGCTGCAGAAGAATGTGATAATGAGCAGGTAATGGTATTAAGTTTCACAAGTGAAACAATGTAGAGTTTTCATTTTCCTTGCTTTTCCTTATTCCTTTTAGTTGCCCGTTGACTCTTGCTGGCAATCCATGTTGTAGCGTTACACTGAAAAGTGCTGAATGCTGGGGATGTCAGAGGAAAATCGCACCCATCAAAGTGATTGCTAGTTGTTATGGGAGATGATCAGTCACTGAGCACAGTTAACAGTTGAACCATGGCTACTGACTGCATATAGACATGATTCAAAACTGCTTGGTGCTGATTTCAAAGGCCTTTTGAATGTTACACCAACTGTTCCATTAATACTATTCCTTTGCTATTAGGGAATGTAGGGTATAAGACCATAAGAAGCAGGCCACTCGGCCCATCGAGTCTGCTCCGCCATTCAGTCATGGGCTGACTCAATTCATCTAATCATCCTCTCTCCCCTGCCTTCTCCCCATACCCTTTGATGCCCTGGCTAATCAAGAACCTATCTATCTCAGCCTTAAATACACCCAGTGACTTGGCCTCCACAGCCACTCGTGGCAATAAATTCCACAGATTTACCACTCTCTGACTAAAGTAATATCTCCACATCCATTTAGAACTGAGATGTCCTTCAATCCTGAAATCGTGCCCTCTTGACCTGGACTCCCCTACCATGGAAAATAACTGTGCCATATCTAATCTGTCGCACAAGTATGTCTATTGCCATGGAATTTAGAAGGTGCTGAAAGAAGTACATATTTGATATAAAAAGATTTTAATACAATGTCTAGTGCCACATCATCCATTTGGAAAATTTGTAGATTTAGCTAGTGTTAGTCTAGGTAGACTTATTTTAAATTGAGAGTGCTGACAATCAAGGCTAAATAAGTTTGATAAAGAGGACACTGCAGCATATTGTTCAATATTTCATCAAGTCACTTCTGTCCCCTTTACATGAAAAACTAACTTTCCTGCAGTGATTCAACAAGCTAGTCATGTGCTTTAAAGAATTTCCATTAAAGTGTTGTCCTATTTGCCTGGTAATTCTAGATGAGATTACATTTCATCTTTTTGTAATCAGAATTACCAGTTTTGTCACCCTATCAGCAACAAGCAGGATTTCCCAGTGGCTGACCATTTTAATTCAACTGCCCATTCTTATTCTGATATGTCAGTCCATGATCTCTATTGCCAAGATGAGGCCACTGTCAGGTTAGGGAGCAACACCTCATAATTCGTCTGGTTAACCTCCAACCTGATGTCATCGATTTCTCTATTTTCTGGTAATTTCTGCCTCCTCCTCGCCTGCCTGTCACCTCCCTCTGGTGCCCTTCCTTCTTCCCCTTCTCAGATGGTGCACTCTCCTCTCCTATCAAATTCCTTGTTCCTTGGTCCTTTACCTTTTCCATCTATCATCTATCAACTTCTCACTTTGTTTCCTTCCCTCCTCCTCACCAACCTACCTTCCCCCCCCACATAGTTTCACCTATCTCATGCTAGCTTGTACTCCTTCCCCTGCCCCACCTTTCATTCTAGCTTCTTCCCTCTTCCTTTCCAGTCCTGATGAAGTCAGCCTGAAATGTCGATTCTCTTCATTTCCATAGATGCTGCCTGACTTCCCTGAGTTCCTTCAGCATTTTGTGTGTGTTACTATAGTTTTAGTATATTGCATGTGAATAACGAAAGTGCTCATCTGAAGATTTCTTGTTGAAGGTCTTACTGTTTTGGGGTGTTCTCCATTTTTAGGAGCAAGAGGAAAAGAAAATAAAAGTTGAATCAGAACAAACGTGAGTGTCTTGTTTTTGTTTTCTTTTTTATCAGTTTATACAGAATTTAGCAATGACTTTATTATAGTCGCATGTTGTGAAGTGAAACAAAATGCTAGTCATCTCCTGAGAAACAGAATTTAAAGTTTTTATGTTGATTACCATTCATCAGAGTTAGAAAAAGTTAGGGATGAAATGTTTAAGGTTTTGAGAAACGCATCGGGCAGTGTAGGGAAAACATGGGAAGTTCTGTGGTAGATTAAACGGTAGGCTTTGAATGACAACAGTAAAGATGAATAACACAAGCTATTTCTGGAGAGGCATAGTAGGGGGAAATACTACCAGGAGGAAACAAAAACAGTGAATGCTGGAAGTGAGCTATAACTCTGGAATGCTGATTATCTATAGTTGTTTCAATGTGAGTTTTAACGTGGCTGTTTAGAAAGTGGCCTGGCTGGGAGCGAGACATGAATAAATACTCACACTTCAAGTAGGATCGGGCAGAAGTGTGTAATGTGATGAGAAGGGATTAGGTCTGGGTCTTCCCTCTAAGAAGGGGTAGTAAGTATTTTTGATGATATGAGAATGGTGATATTTGGTGCACTTTATGCATTGTCGAAGGGCCATTTTAGACTCATTATGAAATCACCTTTTGGAATTGTAAGCATAAGGGATAACCCAGGGGATAGAGCAGCAAGATGCTTTGATGAAGGAAAAGACCTACTTGGTGGAACTGAGGGAACATTGCCGAGGAACTAAAGCCAGGTAGTTGGAAATCTAAAAATTTTCCAGAAACAATAGACAGAAGGGTGAGGAGATTATGATTTAGGTGAGAATACTGAGGCAGGGAGTAGCGCGAAGTAATGAGTTGGATTTGAAAGTAATTGCCCTGATGTCATGGATCTCTTGTAATCCAGAAAGAAAAGTATGCAGGTTTAAGTTGGAAGTAACCCATCTTCAAATAATATTTTATCTTTGCTGTAAAAGGGATGAAAATTGTATTAATGATGGTGAGAAATGCTGCCTCATCACAGGAGCATGAACAAGTATTTATTTTCCAGGCTGTTTAGTGGGATTGAGGCTACCTCTGACTGCAAACCCAAAAGTGAACAAACTCCTAAGGTGAGTAGGATCAAAGATGGGATTAGTACCTGGGGGGAAGGACTTTCAGTCAAGTAATTACACCTTAGGATAAGGTAAACATAGAAACCCTACAGCACAATACAAACCTTTTGGCCCACAAAGCTGTGCTGACCATGTCTTTACCTTAGAAATTACCTAGAGCTACTCTTGGTGCTCTAATTTTCTAAGTTCCATGTACCTATCCAGGGGTCTCTTAAAAGACCCTATCATTTCCACCTCCACCACCATCGTCGGCACCCCATTCCACGCACTCACCACTCTCTGTGTTTTTAAAAAAAAACGTACACCTGACATCTCCTCTGTATCTACTTCCAAGCACTTTAAAACTGTGCCCTCTCGTGCTAGCCATTTCAGCCCTGGGAAAAAGCCTTTGACTATCCACATGATCAATGCCTCTCATCTTGTACAACTCTATCAGGTCACCTCTCATCCTCCGTCGCTCCAAGAAGGAAAGGCAGAGTTCACATAACCTGTTCTCATACAGTATGCTCCCCAATCCAGGCAACATCCTTGTGAATCTCCTCTACACCCTTTCTATGGTTTCCACATTCTTCCATGTAGGCGACCAGAACTGAGCACAGTACTCCAAGTGGAGTCTGACCAGGGTCCTATATAGCTGCAACATTATCTCTCGGAAAGCTCAATAATTTAAACACATGCTTCATCTGAAATGAGTCCTATGTCAGAAGAACCTAATTGTTTCTGGATATTTTCATAGAGACAGGAGACAGTTCAGTTTCATAAACCTGTTTTTCTGATCAATAAGATCATGGCTATCTCTGATCTCTGACCTGGTTCCTTAAACTTACCATTTCTCCAACCTCCTTTAAAAAGAGAATTGGGGAAACGTAGGTGTATGAAATTAGGTCACAAACACAGATTTTAAATAAATGATCACCTAGGGTCACATGTTTTGGGAAAATCTTTCAACTTTAATCAGCTTTTTGCTTCCTGAAGGGTTATCTTCGCTCCTAATAAAAACCTTGAATGTGTAGAAAAACTGAACTCAAACGGTGAAATGATTATTTACCTCATCAGTTCCTTAATATCTTGAAAATTTCAATCAATTTGCTCCTTGACCTTCGAAATTCTTGGGACCACAGACTTAGTGCACTTTTTATGCAGTTGTTTTATTGTGTTGAGGGGCTGCAATAACTATTTACAGATAATAAATAACATTTGTATGTCCACACCCATGTTGCAATATCAGCAGCACAGCAGAACCAATTTTTGCCTTTGAAAATATGTCTTCAAATAAAGTTTTTTTTGTTGTCTGCTATGCATTTGATGGTGGATTTGGGTTTAGCATTTAGGATTCAAATGCTAATTCAATCTGAAATCAGGGTCTTAAATCTAAACTAAAGAAACTGGAAAAGTATGAATTGCATTTGAGGTGCATTGGAACATTATAATTTACATTGAATATTTATTATTTTTATAGGCATAAAACCCCAGTCATGAAAGTTCAGCTGGGGCAGACAAGATAGTTAATGGTAGCAGATCAAAGGAAAATATTTAACCGTTGCTAAAATAAGCTGCAAGCTTGAGAATTGGGAGAAGTTCAGATTTCAAAGGAGGACCAAAATATTTGATACGGAAAAAAAAGAAAATGTATAGCAAGAAATATTAAAAACATGTAATTGCTTTTATAAGTACATGAAAAGGAAATTACAAGGTTAGGAAAGAGGTGTCCTATGCAAACTTTGCCCTTGAGGAAGAAACCATAGAAAGCCTGTCAGAGAACTGCAGGTTTGGTGTGATTGTGCAGGTGAATGAATTTTTTTTTAAGTATTAGAGAACACAAAGCTAATGATTCCCAGGGTTTTGAGAGAGCTGTGTTTATGAAAGTCAAGTTTGAACAAATCTGCTATTTTATGAGGTTGTAATTAACAGGATAGATAATAGGGAAGCAGAAGAATACCTTATATTTGAACTTTTGTAATGTCTTTGAGAGGTGTTTATTAAACTAGAGCACGTGGAATTGTACATGAAATAATGTACAGATATGGACTGAGGAGTTGTTAATGGGAAAATCTGAAATAAGTATGCCAGTTTTAGGTTGTATAGGAAATTGAAGCAGAATTCCGCTCTACACCACCTCATGACATTCATTGTTGATCTTTTACATCGGTGCCTCTTCTGTACAAATCCAATTGACCTTAATTCCCTTTTTTTAAAAAAAAAAATATCAATTGTTTATCTACTTGCGACTCCAAGGCACCCGTTAGATAGGAACTTCCAATGAATCACTGCCTCAGTGAAGAAACTCTTCACCAAGACGCAATGAACCTTTGGAAGCTATAAAGCCTAATTTTTTTGAGACTGTATCCTAGTCAAGAGACACATTATCTCTGCATCTACCTTGAAAAGATCCAGAAGAATTTTGAAAATTTCATTGAGATTGCCCTTCTCCTTCTAAACGAAAGCCTGCTATTCCAGGAATCAGTAAAGTGAACTTTTGCTGCACATCAACAATTGCAGATGTATCCTTCAGTCTCAACCAGACTTGAATACAATCATTTTAAGTATGGTTTACCCTCTGTATCAAAACATGAAATAAATCCCCTTGCAGAAAAAGGCCTGCATACTCTTTGTCTTCCAACTGTTGTACTTGCAAGTTTATTTACAGTAGCTGTGTGTACAAAGACCTAGCTTATTAGGCCTCCTCTAGTTAGGGCCAACCATGGATGTTGTGTCCTAGCTGTCTAGATACGCAAGGCAGGGCAGTACAATATGTTGCCCATGTAGCAAGTTCCCCCTCTCCATGCGTCTGATGAATGCAAAGGAAGGGCAGAGACCAATACAGGTTGGTACCAGCAGTGTCTCAGGAGTTGCCAGTCAACATTGGAGTCCTTGGGGACTCCAGCTCCAGATTTTTCCCACCGGGCTTAGTAGCTAAGCCACACGTGAAGGCAAGGAGCTGGACTTGGTCGTCAGAGGCTATTGAGTCACATGTCACTGGGTGCTTTTAATAGGTAGCAGAAACTTGTCCTCACAACTACTCCCAGCTATAACAACCTTAAGGAACAAAGATCTATTAAACTCTATTAATCTCTATTAAATGGGCTAGCTGATTTTTCCAGATGATGTGTTATTCTATTAATATTCTAATACATTTTTAATTTTAAAGATTTTACATGATAAGTTTTCAGTTAGTTCAGTAAATTTAAAGGGAATGCAGGAAACAGTCAGAAAAGTTTCTAGATAGTGTGGCCAACAGAACCATGAATGAATGGGGATGGGGCCCTGCTGAATGGAAATTGAACTGTTACCTGATAAACTGAATCATTGGATTTCTGAATAGTCGGGTAGTGGATTATCATGTTCAACTTTTTCCAGGTGCCTTTGAAAACCAGCACCTTGTGGAATATATACAAAATGTAGATTGATAGATTTTTTGCATGAAGTACTTCCTCTCACTTTATGAATGGTTTCACTAATGTCATTAACACATTAGGTTGCATCTTCAATTTCTGTTGTTAAAAACAAACAGCAAGCCACATTCCATGCATAGAAATGAAATGTACTGAAATATCAGTAATGTGCTTTACCTAGTCATTTCAAATAATGACATTTTGCTTTAGAAATGTGTGTATCTATTTCGTAAAGTGAGGCACTGCTGGGTTAATGGAAATGAGGCGTGTGAAATTATGCTGAGGTGAACGGCTAGCTGTGAATTTCTTGAATGACGCAGCAGCAAGGGGCTGAGGGGATTACTTCTGCTGTTAATTCTATGTTCTCACTCACTATTTTTGCAGACACCACCTCCCAAGTGCACAGATTGCAAGCAGCTCTTGGATGATGCAGATCTCAAATACTTCCAGGGGGATCCTGATGATGCAGTGAGTAATATGTATTTGTCATATTTGACCCCCAAATATCAAGGGAATGTTCTTCTCTGGAAAGACCATTGTGTAATGTCCACATACAATCGTTTTCTGTTGAGTCACTGGGTAGCAATCTGCAGCAGATCTCAAAGTAGCTTAGAGGGGTTTGAGTCCAGTTAGAAATCCTAGTAATCGACAGCCATTGATGCATAGTTTAATTGATTTATCGTATTATAGACTAACTGGGCATAAATTTCTACAACTCAAGTATGTCCAAGTTCACTGAGTATTAAGTGGGGAAGTAATGCACACCTGACCATTTCCTTATGTAATGAAATTTCTATCTATCAGTATTACTCCTTGTCTAATAAAATGAAGCTATGAGCCTATCTTGCATTCAGTAAATATTTCTGTTAAGCTGGTTGCTAGTGGTTAGTTAAAGTCCCTCTTAGGACTCCGATATCATCTACAGAAGGGCCTTTTTGTTCTGATAGAAAAGATTTCCAATTTATGGTTGAAAAGAGAATGATCTGTTCGAGGTGAATAACCTTATTTGAACACAATAGAGAAGTACTTGAACTGTCTTTGTTCAATGTCATTATCTCTGACCTATTGCTGATAATACATAAGGGGCAGGGGTGGAGAACAGGATTGAGACCTTTTGAGTCTGTGAAGCTGTTGGCTTATATCAGGGCTGATTTGAATCTCTGGTAAAGTGGAGGTTTGATGTTCTGCGATACGTGAGGTTGAGGCAGAGCAATTTGCATTTCATTTTACTCTACAGTATCTATTGATAATCTTTCCATGCCATTGATGTCTGTAAACTTGACTATTCCAATGAATCTCTTGTGACTGCACAATTTTAGGGGAATTCTAACCTGTTGATCATGTTCTGTTTTGCGCAATGACCCACAGATCTGTATGCTCATTGACCCCCACAGATTGCTTGGGCAGAGCCCTGAACTTCCACATGCCTCACTAACTTGCCTGATTATTGCTTCTTGACTATCAGTGAACTTCATTACTATACTGGTGATAGTGCCCTTGGCTGCTAAGGCTCTTAGTCCTGGGATTCTATCTACAAATCTCTTTGCTCCTCCCACCTCCCCTCGTTTAAGTCATTGCTCTATACATGTCACTGGTCAAAAAAACATTTGGTCATCTGCCTTTGTCCTCTGTGATTCAGACATTATATAACACTGCAGTGCTAAAAGTGCTCAAGGAATATATTATTACATGTTAAGAAGTAGGAAGAAACCAGAAGTAGTGCTTTTGGAATTGAAGAAGGCCGCTGCTTACACGATTCTTGTGCACGGCCACTAGTATGTAGTATTTGAAAAAGTGCTTTGGAGTTGGTTGTTTCTCTGAACTGTTTGGATGGTGGTAAGTTTCCACAGCATCAATTGGAAATAAATTAATGCCGTGCAAAATCTTATTGATTCAACAGTTGGAAGAGCCCGAGATGTTGACTAATGAGCGTTTGTCACTATTTGAAGGAACAAACGATGAAGGTTTTGAAAGTTATGATGACTTGCCTCAACATAAAGTTACTTTCTTCAGGTCAGTAAGGGTGATAGTGATGATATAATGCAACTGTCAGATCACCCAGTGGTGTAACCTCAGACCACTTTGGGTGAAATTGTTTTATAATGTGAAGCAGCATAGTTAATGCATGTACAATGAAGTAATATTTGTTTTATAGATCAGTAGCACAAGGAAGACCAATGAATTATATTATTAAAAAAAAGTTTTTTTACGTTTGCACTTTCATTCCAGCTTTCTAATAAGGTGTTAATTGTTTTTTTTAAATGGCTATTGTCTTTTCAGTATTTATGATCGGAAAGGCCACTTGTGTCCTTTTGATACTGGCTTGATCGAAAAGAATGTGGAGCTGTACTTCAGTGGTGTTGTAAAGCCGATCTATGATGATAACCCTAGCCTGGATGGTGAGTGAGTTCCCTTTCAGATGCCTGACCCGTTGATGCTTTATACAATATGGACTTGCTCCAGGTACTTCAGCCCCAATACAAGGAATAAGTTTATCTTTTAATGCTGAATTAGTTAGCAAATGTACTTCCAGAATGAGCCTACTTAGTTACTACCATGTCATTTAAAGGGGAAATTCTAATGTGAATTCCTCCTTATCTGTAATGTGTTGCTATGAAGTACATTTCCTTATCTCGCTTTGATCTGGGCTTTTATCTTGTTTCGTATATTGATGCAATTGGTAAGATATGGTTTAAAACTTCGTTCTAATAGCTCTTGAGTAATGAGCTTTTTGCCACATGAGTTTCTGTTGTGCAGACACTCTGACAGTGATGATAGCTTGTTATAACTTAATCATTTTTGAGGACCATTAATAGTTAATCACCTTGCTGTGGTCTGAAGTTGGATACAGGCAAAAATCTTAATCAAAATCTTAAGTTTTCTTCCCAATGTGATTTGTTGAATCAGATGGATTTTAATTACAATCCAGCTTTGACCATGTCTGGTCCTCCGGATTAGTAGAACAATAGTTTAGTTGCTGTTACAGTTACTATACTTTGGAGCAGCAGTTCCCAACCTGGGTTCCATGGGCTGCTCAGTTAATGGTAGGTGCACATTGCATAAAAAGGTTGGGAACCCCTGCCTTGGATGAGTGCTGAAAGAGAGAACTCTGTCCACTAAAGTGTTGTGCAGTACACTTCCTGGGAAGTGTTTCTTTCGACTTTTAAATAACACTTTAAATGAAACCAAATATTGGAAGCGACCACACCGTTCCTGTCTTTTCACGAGGTGACTATTTTCCAAAATCAGAGTAGGCATTATGCCTGACTGAAATGCTAGGGTTAACATCTCCTTGGTGGTTTTGAAGTTTGACTTGCTTCCATATGCTTACCTCTATCCTGTTGGCTGTTTGTGGAGTGTAACCAATATTGGGTTCATTAGAGTGCTTCCATTCATGGAAACATGGTGTGGTATGATAATGCACAGTGGGAAATTAGTCTTTTTTTTTGTTTGTTCCCTCTTACATAGGTGGAGTCAGAGCCAAAAAACTAGGACCAATAAATGCCTGGTGGATAACCGGTTTTGATGGTGGAGAAAAGGCTTTGATTGGGTTTACAACAGGTAAGGAAACAGTAGGGCCATTAATGCTTCAGTTTTGGTTCTGATCTAAAGCATATAGTTTTGATTTGTGCATCATTGTGTAGCAGATTTGAAAGATGAGGAATTTGCAACAACGATTAGATGATTTTTTTGGTGTTTTCCTTCAGGCATCTGCTGCAAGTTTTATGACTTGCGTCTGGCTATTTGTGCAGCAGATTAAAGTGTTTGACAGGGTTGTGGATCCATTCAGTGAGCTCAGGTGAGGCAGTGTGAGCCACAGTGAAGTTGGCTAGGGCAAGAATTCATGATACAAGTTAAGTGCTGATTGGTTTAGTTGTAATCCTAGCTGTATCTTTATTTCAAAGTACAGTTATTATTAAAATATGTATACCATATATAACCTTGAGATTCATCTTGCAGTCAGCTGTAAAACAAAGAAACAGTAAAATTCATAAAAACAAACCCCCACACCACAAATAAATCATGCATCCAATGTGCGAAAAAGAAAAAGACGTTGTGCAAACAATCAAAAAAAAAGGAAACAATTCACAGAACATGAACCACAGATCCTGTAAAATAAGTCTACAGCCATGTAACCAGTTCAGCGCTGCAGCCAGTCCAGGAGCCAGGCTGAGTGCTGAGCCAGAGTAGCGAGCAGAACGCTAGTCTGTCCTCTGCCTCAACATCTTAATCTTTTAAATCTGGTTCGAGGCTTAAATCGGTCAAACGTTAACTCATTGTCCGCCCTTGAGCCCAGGCCCCATCGCTTCAGTCCAGTCCTGGACCCACGCCAGCAACAGCTGCCTCAGCTGTACCTGCATTCTCAAAATTTCAGGGTACCGCAGAACACCTCCCAGCAGGAAATTACAGGCTGAGGATTGCAGTGATCGCAGTCCGGAGGAAGTATATTTAGTCAAATTGTTAGTAGTTTCATTTGCTGCCAGCAAAGCTTGGCTGTGTTTTTGTAGAAAATGTTCTGTTTCTTCTTTGGAGTTGGTGATTCCATCTTGCTTGCTTTCCTCTCAAACATTTCAAAGTTGGACTGTCTTACAGAGGTCACTTTCAGCCATGCACTAAATGTTCTACTTTGAAGAGTATTAGATGTCCTAGTGTGATGGCAATTGTTGTACATGATTCCTTGCCTTGTCTGTAGAGAGTTTCTGCTGACTGGAATAAAAAATGGTAATCCCTGGCTGATTGTTAACCATTGTTGTAACTGGTGTGAGTTGCAGTTTCTTGCTGATGTGATGCTCTGCTAAGAGAGGAATATGGTACAAATGGATATCTAACCTGGTCTGGGCTTCACTTATTAGCTGGTCAAATTTTGTCTTCTCTGCAGATCATTGGTTCATCATACCTGCAGGCACTGGGTGATAGGTTTATTTTCTCTGCAGTAATTTAAGAACTTTGTGTTAATATTTTCATTACTAGTGTGCAGTATTACATGCTTATACTGAATTGCTGAGCCGAAACTTGGCGGCACCTTTCACTGCCACCTGATTTCTACCCTTTTAATGTAAAGGTACTGGCACATTTGTTTGGATTTACATCAACACCAATTTAAGCAAGGTTGTGGGGGGGGGGCGGTCTACAACTGTGTCACTGAATAGTTAAGCTAAGGGATGTTGAAAACAAATTTAGCTTCCTTGAGCGCCTCCTTTATTTTAGTAATGGGCAGTAATAGTTAAGGAGTATTTTAGGTGATCTGATAACATCGAAGTGTTTCTTCCATTTCTAGCATTTGCCGATTATATATTAATGGATCCTAGTGATGAATATGCAACCATCTTTGCTGTGATGCAAGAGAAAATCCACATAAGTAAAATTGTTATAGAGTTTCTACAGAATAATCCTGATTCCACTTATGAAGACCTGCTAAACAAGATAGAAGTAAGTACTGCGCTAAGTTAATTTCAAGAAAAACCAGCAGAAAAATGTGCTGTGAGACCTGTTATAATCAACCCAGTCAAGAAAGATTAACCACCCTCTTAATTGGTGTAAGTTACAGCTCAGAAAGTGTTCCTCCAAGGACTTTTAAAATAGTGAGTAGTTTTGCCTCCAGCCATTTATGATGTGGAGTTATATACTCAGTTTCCTTTGTCAGTGTATTTTTCCTCCTCCTCTTGCCCCTGTTATCTAAATCCATGTCCATTAGTTTTTGATAACTTCTAAGATAGGACCTTCCTATGCTGTCTGGGCTTCTCCATAATTAAATCCACATGCAATGTCCCCTGATCCAAAGAAAGATTTCCCAGAACGATTTCCCAGCCAAGCCAAAACCTTAGTAATAAATGTGAGGAAAATATGAAGAAAAAATCCCTTGCCCTGGGATAGATTGCTTATGTAATTTGTAAATTATTTCAAATTTTACAAAATCTTTAGTTGTGTTACTTTCAAAACAGTGGCAACTTGCTGTGATTAAATCCAAAATTTCTTTTGACAGACTACAGTGCCTCCCGCTGGACTGAATTTCTCCCGCTTCACCGAGGATTCACTGCTGAGACACGCTCAGTTTGTTGTGGAACAAGTGGAGAGCTATGATGAAGCTGGTGACGCTGACGAACAGCCAATTATTATAACTCCTTGTATGAGAGATCTGATCAAGCTGGCTGGTGTCACTCTTGGAAAAAGGTAATTACTTTGATTAGAAGTTTGGGGGAAAAATATTAAAGGAGCAAAATCCAATATATCTGAGACCTAAAATATTTGATTTCTTGAGCTGGAGAAACAAAATCGTGTCCAAAACATTGGAGAGATACATGGCAGTAGAGAAATGGGATGATCCAAGCAGAATTCAAGACCCCAACCCAGCTATTTTTTCCATCCCACAATGGGTGGGTGCTTCCTGATACTGAGGGTTAGTAAAAGGTGAGTTCTGATTGGTTGACTTACCTCATTAGATCTACGTTGATAGAATCCTTTTGGAAATACTGCCCTTGCCTGTCAACTGCTTATCAAATTTTTGCCATGATGCAATTGATGTCATCCTTTCCTTTGTGCCTCTACTTGCCATTCAAGGCAGTAGTACTTTACTAGATGTTTGCTTATCATAGCCACATAGGAAGTATTTTAGTCTGAAGAGATGGGATACACAGGTCTTTCAGAATGGCCTTCACTTTGGCTGTTTTGTTTATAGACGAGCAGCAAGACGACAAGCTATACGTCACCCTACCAAGATCGATAAGGACAAGGGGCCTACAAAAGCCACTACCACTAAGTTGGTATATCAGATATTTGATACCTTCTTCTCTGAAGAAATTGAACAGAATGACAAAGATACTGTTTCAAAGCGCAGGCGCTGTGGAGTGTGTGAGGTATGTGCTGTGTGAATCAATGTTGTTGCTTGGGGTGTATTATATTTGGTAGAACAGTCTATGACCATTTTACAGATTAGTGGTATTTATGAGGAGTTTATTGGAAAGCTAGACTGTATCCAAAACAAACAACAACACAAACAATGTCCTTTTTTAAAGAAAGGGGCTTCCCTTCCTCCACTATCAACTCTGCTCTCAAACGCATCTCCCCCATTTCACGTACATCTGCTCTCACTCCATCCTCTCGCCACCCCACTAGGAATAGGGTTCCCCTGGTCCTCACCTACCACCCCACCAGCCTCCGGGTCCAACATATTATTCTCCGTAACTTCCGCCACCTCCAACGGGATCCCACCACTAAGCACATCTTTCCCTCCGCCCCCCCCCCCGCTTTCCACAGGGATTGCTCCCTACGCGACTCCCTTGTCTATTCGTTCCCCCCATCCCTCCCCACTGATCTCCCTCCTGGCACTTATCCTTGTAGGCGGAACAAGTGCTACACATGCCCTTACACTTCCTCCCTTACCACCATTCAGGGCCCCAGACAGTCCTTCCAGGTGAGGCGACACTTCACCTGTGAGTCGGCTGGAGTGATATACTGCGTCCGGTGCTCCCGTTGTGGCCTTCTATATATTGGCGAGACCCGACGCAGACTGGGAGATCATTTTGCTGAACACCTACGCTCTGTCCGCCAGAGAAAGCAGGATCTCCCAGCGGCCACACATTTTAATTCCACATCCCATTCCCATTCTGACATGTCTATCCACGGCCTCCTCTACTGTAAAGATGAAGCCACACTCAGGTTAGAGGAACAACACCTCATATTCCGTCTGGGTAGCCTCCAACCTGATAGCATGAATATCGACTTCTCTAACTTCCGCTAATGCCCCACCTCCCCCTCGTACCCCATCCGTTACTTATTTTATACACACATTCTTTCTCTCTCTCTCTCTCCTTTTTCTCCCTCTGTCCCTCTGACTATACCCCTTGCCCATCCTCCGGGTTCCCCCCCCCCCCTTGTCTTTCTCCCCAGACCTCCTGTCCCATGATCTTCTCATATCCCTTTTGCCAATCACCCGTCCAGCTCTTGGCTCCATCCCTCCCCCTCCTGTCTTCTATCATTTTGGATCTCCCCCTCCCCCTCCCACTTTCAAATCTCTTACTAACTCTTCCTTCAGTTAGTCCTGACGAAGGGTCTCGGCCTGAAACGTCGACTGTACCTCTTCCTAGAGATGCTGCCTGGCCTGCTGCGTACACCAGCAACTTTGATGTGTGTTGCTGTATCCAAAAGCAACTTTCACTTTGAGATCATGAAGTAAGAAATTAACAGGGGCCTCTGTTGTCATTGGTGTCAGTCTGTCCATCAAATACACATTGCAGAAAAATTGTTGCAGGCCAGTCATATTTATGTGAATATAAGCTGTAGTATCCTGTATGACATGTAACTGGGGGAAGGGTCTCTTATCTCCTTCCATCGGTAGTGATGTTGACATATGAGGCTGTAATTTTAAAGAAGAATTAAGAGGACTCGAAGAATATAGCCATTTATTGTTTGCTCCATTACACAGTATTGTTTTAAATTATTTTGAAATAGGTTTGTCAACAGCCTGACTGTGGGAAGTGCAAAGCTTGTAAGGATATGGTGAAGTTTGGGGGCTCGGGTCGTAACAAACAAGCCTGCTTACAAAGAAGGTAAAGATAACTTGTTTCATGATAGGATATTAAATTAGTGTCGTATGAATGAAGGGACGTTTTTCTGCTAGAGACTTTCATGGCTTTGGTTACTGATGATTCATATAGACTTAATAATTTTCTAAAGATTAAGGAATATCTGAATCAGTGGTTTTCATAGAATTGATTTTGTGGCTATAATATCGTTTCTACCTTTTGAGGTATACTTTCATGGTCAAAGAAACGGGCAAGCTGCAACCTGAGTTCACAGACAAGGAGTTTGTTGCAGTTCATTTGCTGGTTTTGGAGACGTTGATGGGTTATAAGTGGAGGGTGAATAAGATATAAGTGTGTTCAATCAACTAATAGTGGTGCACTGTGTAAAACTGATGGAAAGCAGCTCCTTTAAAGACGAAAGCTCTGCTTGATCATGCAGTGTGAAAGTGTGAATAAGTGCTGTATGTTTTTTTTTAAGGTGTCCAAATCTGGCTGTGAAGGAGGCTGATGATGATGAGAATGATGAGGATGATTCTGAGATAATGGACAAAGCTTCTCCTAAAAGAATGTTGCAGGGTAGAAAAAAGAAACAGTCAAAAAGCCGCATCTCTTGGATTGGAGAGCCAATCAAGGTAAACCGTGTTTAATTCACAATATTGGTCTGAAGCCGGACACTTGGACTTGCACCTACTCAATTCTGCACTCTGTGTTTCGTTTGAGTGAGGAGTTTCTCTGTTTCTGCTTTAGTGGAGTCTTGAAACCACAAAGAGCTCTGATTTATGATGGCTTCGTGCCTTTCAAATGTCCCCAGTGTAATTAATGTACATTGAATTTGTGCAGACTTTCAATCAACTATAATAGAATAGTACTTGCCACTAGCCTCTGAGTAACAAGCTTGCAAATCTTGTGGTATCTGTGGTATAGATTTACACTTTTCTGATACCATTTGCTGTGAGGAGTCGCCATGGTGTCGATTAATGCCGAGCATTAGGCTCTCTGAGTACCACGCAGGTGAGGGTAGAGATTAATGCTCACAGGCAGCTTATTTTTTTTTAATGACATTTTTATACAAATTAGAACATACTTATGGCATTAAGATAAGTTTGAGAATTACATTTTACAACACATTGAATTTTCAAATCTTATTTTGCGGAAATTCCACTTCTACAACTCCCAAATAATCGGGTATTTAGCTATAGCTGGTGTACAGTTAAAATCTCAGTCATGTGTCATTAAATGTACAGCAGTTTTTACAGTGACAGTAATGTGCAAAAAGATGATTGCTTGTGGTGGAGCAGCACGACTGCACGTGCAAGTTCCAGTTATCAGTAATAGGCATTCTAAAGGTTATGCTGTAATTACAATCACTGCCAAAATAACAGTTTCTTTCTTTAAGAACAACAAGTTAATTTAACTATTAATTAGGAACAAACATTGACCACAGTTCTGGTCGTATTCCCAGGATTAAGTAGCACTATCCATTGTTTATGCATTTAAACCCATTTAATCCTTTGAGCCTTAGTTTAATGAATCATTAAAACAGTACCTTTGATAGTGCAACGGATTTCTTCATTAACAGTGGGGTAACAATTTAGAAAATACTCAAATCAAGTAACTTTCTAACTTGGTGACCCGAGTCTGAATTTAACCTGGAGTGAAGCCAGTAGAACATTTAACATAGAAACATAGAAAACTTACAGCACAATACAGGCCCTTCGGCCCACAAAGCTGTGCCGAACATGTCCTTACCTTAGAAATTATCTAGTGTTACCCATAAGCCCTCTATTTTTCTGAGTTCTGTGTACCTGTCCAAGAGTCTCTTAAAAGACTCTATCGTTTCCGCCTCCAACACCGTCGCCGGCTGCCCATTCCACACACTCACCACTCTCTGCGTAAAAAACTTACTGCTGACATCTCCTCTGTACCTACTTCCAAGCACCTTAAAACTGTGCTCTCTCATGCTAGCCATTTCAGCCCTGGGAAAAAGCCTCAGACTATTCACATGATCAATGCCTCTCATCATCTTATACACCTCTATCAGGTCACCTCCCATCCTCCGTCACTTCAAGGTAAGAAGGCCAAGTTCACTCAGCCTATTCTATAAGGCGTGCTCCCCAATCCAGGCAACATCCTTGTAAATCTCCTCTGCATTCTTTCTATGGTTTCCACAATAAGTGATGTAAGTCATCCGTACAATCCCCAAGATCTTTTTCCGTAGTGAATACTGAAGCAAAGTACCTTTGCTGTCTCCTCCGGTTCCATACACAATTTTCCACTATCACACTTGATTGGTCCTATTCTCTCACGCCTTATCCTCTTGCTTTTCACATACTTGTAGAATGCCTTGGAGTTTTCCTTAATCCTGTCCGCCAAGGCCTTCTCGTGGCCCCTTCTGGTTCTCCTAATTTCTTTCTTAAGCTTTCTACACCACGGTTCCTGTACCCTACCATCCTTGCCCTGTCTCATTGGAATGTACCTATGCAGAACTCCACGCAAATATCCCCAGAACATCTGTCTCATTTCTTCCGTATATTTCCCTGAGAACATCTGTTCTCAATTTATGCTTCCAAATTCTTGCCTGATAGCCTCATATTTCCCCTTATTCCAATTAAACACTTTGTCTGTTCCTATCCCTCTCCAATGTAATGGTAAAGGAGCTAGAATTGTGATCACTATCTCCAAAATGCTCTCCCACTGAGAGATCTGACAGCTGACCAGGTTCATTTCCCAATACCAGATCAAGTACAGCCTCTCCTCTTGTAGGCTTATCTACATATGGTGTCAAGAAACCTTCCTGAACACACCTAACAAACTCCACCCCACCTAAACCCCTTGCTCGAGGGCCATGCTAGTTGATATTTGGGAAATTAAAATCTCCCACCATGACAACCCTGGTATTACACCTTTCCAGAATCTATCTCCCTATCTGCCCCTCTGTTCCTGTAACTATTGGGTGGTCTATGAAAAATACCCAGTAGAGTTATTGACCCCTTCCTGTTCCTAACTTCCACCCACAGAGACCCCTCCATGTCTTCCTCCTTTTCTGCAGCCGTAACACTATCTCTGACCAACAGTGCCACGCCCCCACCTCTTTTGCCTCCCTCCCTGTCCTTTCTGAAACATCTAAAGCCTGGCACTTGAAGTAATCATTCTTGCTTCTGAGCCATCCATGTCTCTGGAATGGCTACAACATCATTGCTCCAACTACTGATCCACACTCTAAGCTTCTCTGCTTTGTTCCTAATACTCCTTGCATTAAAATAGACACATCTCAAACCATCAGTCTGAACGTGTCCCTTCTCTATCACCTGCCTATCCTCCCTCTTGCACTGTCTCCAAGCTTTCTCTATTTATCAACCAACTGTCTCTTCCTTCATCTCTTCAGTTTGGTTCCCACCCCCAGCAATCCTAGTTTAAACTCACCCCAATAGCCTTAGCAATGTCCCCGCCAGGATATTGGTCCCACCCCCCCCACCCCAGGATTTATGTGCAACCTGTCCTTTTTGTTCAGGTCACTCTTGCCCCAAAAGAGGTCCCAATGGTCTAGAAATCTGAATCCCTGCCTCTTGCTCCAATCCCTCAGCCACGCATTTATCCTCCACCTCACTCTATTCCTGTACTCACTGGCACGTGGTACAGGCAGTAATCCTGAGATGACTACCTTTGTGGTCTTGCTTCTCAACTTCCTAACTCCCTGTAGTCTGGTTTCAGGACCTCCTCCCTTTTCCTGCCAATGTCCTTGGTACTAATATGTACCACGACCTCTGGCTGTTCTTCTTCCCACTTCAGGATATCGTGGATGCGATCAGAAACATCCCGGACCCCAGCACCTAGGAGGCAAACTACCATCCTTGCTTCTCTCCTGCATCCACAGAATCGCCTGTCTGACCCCCTAACTATAGAGGCCCCTGTCACTGCTGCCATACTCTTCCTTTCCCTACAGAGTCTGAGCCACAGGGCCAGACTCTGCCAGAGGCGTGGCCACTGTTACTTCCCCCAGGTAGGCCATCTGCCCCCGCAACAGTACTCAAGCAGGAGTACTTATTGTCAAGGGGTACAGCCACAGGGGTGCTTTCTAGTTCTGACTCCTGTCCTTCCCTCTCCTGACTGTTACCCACTTCTCTGTCTCCCCAGGCCCTGATGTGATTACCTGCCTATAGCTCCTTTCTATCACCTCCTCGCTCTCCCTGACCAGACAAAGGTCATTGAGCTGCATCTCCAGATCTCCAGTTCCCTAGTTCCCTAACACGGTCCCTAAGGAGTTACAGCTCGACACACCTGTTGCAGATTTGGCCGTCCGGGAGGCTGGAAGTCTCTGGAACTTCCCACGTTGGACACCGAGCATAGAACACTGGCCTCACACACTTTCTTCCTGTCTATATTCTACACAGATAACCTACCTCGCCTCGACCCATCATTGCTGAAGCCGCATTGAGCCAAAGCCTTTCTACTCTGTCGCACGCTCTATAAGGTGCCTGCTTTTAAACTCTTCTCACTGTTCTCACTGGGGCTGACGTCCATGCGCTTGCTCAGTCGTGCCCCGATGAAACCGCTGAAAAAATAGCACTTGTTCAACATTTGCTTGCTCATTAATTGTGTGATGAGAGAAATTGGTTTAAATGCCAAAAAAAAACATTTTAAAAGAGCATTTCCTTCACTGCCCTACCCTGATGCACACATTTGCGGTTTGGAGGGAAACTGTTGCATAAGCTCATGGCCTTGCTACATTGGGGAAATAGTAGTTTTCGCTCACACCTGTTTACACTACACTTTCCTGTGTACATGTTTACATTTTCCCCCTCTGTAGTGAACAAGTCAGCCAAATGAGTGACTGCTGGTCTCCTATCAATGCAGCTCCTTGTGACAGTGTCGTACCAGTTTAATGGATTTCAGTGGAGTATTGAAATAGAAGTGATGTTTAATGGAATGTTTTGAATGTGTAAGTAGACAATAAACTCCATTGTCTGATGCTCTGATGATTTTCAGTCTGATGGAAGGAAAACCTACTACCAGAAAGTGTCTGTTGATGATGAAACTTTGACAATCAATGACTGTGTGGCAGTCAGCCCAGATGACCCCACCAAGCCCCTTTACTTAGCAAGGTTGGTATTTTTTTTTAATTATAGGATTTTGTAACAAACCCAGAATGACAACTGAGGACACTGGGTTTTCGCAAACCTTTGGTTTCTTGTCCCATGTGTTCATCATGCTAATACTTTCACGTCTGTGCTCAGAAGTTTATATTTGAGGTAACACAAAGCACTTTGGGAACTCAGCAGGTCAACCAGAATCCTGATGGGGAAATAGATGGTCAGCGTTCTAGGTCGAGACCCTTCATCTGCTGTCCAGAGCTTTCTAAAAATTCACAATGTAGCCGTTCCAGAGAATGGGTGGGGTTCAATTTTATTGCATTTGCAGAGCTGGAGTCCCCTATGAGGTTCACTGAAATGTTAGAAGATGATTACACATTAGTCTTTTAAGCTGTCCTCCAGTTCCTGTGGGTTGATTTTACACTGATGTTATTGATTTGACAAGAAATGCACTGTATTCAGATTTCCTGATGACCGGCTGGCCTGTGATCAGATGACAGGTTAGCTTTTTTGGCACATGTATCATCCATGTTGTTTCGATGTTCCAAAAAATTATAATTGAGCACCTTTTGAAATGAGATTGGTTCAGGTAAATAATGATATTTTTACAATTTTCTACAGAATTACATCAATGTGGGAAGATGTTGGTGGGAAGATGTTCCATGCAAATTGGTTTTGCCGTGGCACAGATACGGTGCTAGGTGAGACCTCAGATCCACTTGAGCTCTTTCTAGTGGATGAGTGCGAAGACATGCAGTTATCTTACGTAGACAGCAAAGTTAAAGTTATCCACAAGGCTGCCTCAGAAAACTGGGCATTAGAGGTGAGGAAACTGAAAATGAAAACCAAATCATTAGCTTTCTGTCTAAGTGATTACATGGAGCCAAATTAGATGTACAGCTTGAGTTCTATAAATTGCAAATTGTTTTTATGCTTAAGTATGGTTCTACAATGTCTTTGAGGCTGGCTTTTCAAACTTTGCTCATGTAATTTCCAATTACCTATGTACTTATGTCACCCAAGGTACTATTAGGCTGTTTCAAGTGGTACTTGATTTACTTCCTGCTTTTTAAAAATCTTTTCTTTTTTATATTGGACATCTTAAAGCCTTCAGATTAATCAATCTGTTATTTCTGTACTTGGATGCTTTTGATATCATCAATGGAAAAAAAAGACACAGTTCATAATCTTTCTTTCTTGGCCTTGCAGTGTCTTAGCTAGTAGACTGTAAAGCATAACTTGCCAAAAAAGTAAGGAAAGATTATCCTGGAACTTCCTTTTACTAGAATGGTACTGATTTTTAAAATTACCATTTATATTAGGTTATCTTAGTGCTTTGCATTATAGACTGTATTACATGTAAGAAAATAGAAAAAATATTACTTGGCAAGTTCTCCATAATAGCATGTGAAAATATACAAAACTAGATTTTTTTTTTCAAATCCTGGACACAACACTACTAGTGCTCTTCAAAATAGTGCTGTAGAATATTTTTGGGTTCACATGAGAAACCAGCCCAAGCCTTGGTTTACCATCACTCTACAAGAACAAATTGTAACACTCCCACTGGGTGCCAGCCGTTGTTTTTGTGGTTAATTCTCTAGACTGGTAATTGAACTCTTGACATTCTGGCTTGGAGGCAAAAGTGTGACATATTATAGTAATTGGTGAGGAATGGGTATCTGCCTCGCCCTTCTCACTACCTCTTTAACTGAACTTCAGAAATATAATTTATTATTTAATACAGGTGCATGATTTAATTCATCTATTGATCCCCAAAAATGGTGCGGTTAAAGAAATCCTGCAACAAAATTTTACTAAGAAATGACTTAATTGACAAACTAGAGTTTAAACAACTTGGAGCACAGAATAACATTGAGCACTGCCACCTTCAGTGTTAGTCTTTTGCAGGTATAAGTACTAAGTGACATTTAGTACCCTCTGAAGTGGGAAATTCATTCTTGTACATCCTAGGGTGGAATAGATATTGATTTTGAACTGAAAATGGTTGAAGATGATGGAAAGACCTACTTCTACCAGATGTGGTATGATCCAGAATATTCACGATTCCAAATTCCTCCTAGCTTTGAATCAACAGAGGAGAATAAGTACAAGTAAGTAAAGTGAGACTTACAATTCTGCAGTCACTTTCATTGTGTCTAAAAATGCTCTCCAACTCTGCATCCTTTTGAAGTGTAATGGCCGCTCTTGTAATGCAAGATATTTGCATGCTGTAAGCTTGCAGGGACAGCAATCTAGTGATGACTGATCTTCAATTTCAGTGTTAATTAGAAATAAATACAGACCCAAGATATTAGTTGATCAAATGCTCCCACCCTAGCCTCCCCTATTTCTTTAAAATGGAACCATGGGGCTGTTCTGTGGTCACCTGACAATAGGAGGACGCATTTAATGTATTATTCAAAGAATAGTGGTTCCAACAGTGCAGCACTCCTCAGAACTACAGTACTGTGCAAAAGTTTTTGGCATATATAGCTAGGGTACCCAGGACTTGCACAGTACTGTATATTGGTTAAAAGGAGGTTGGAAAACAGAAATAAGAGGACTTAGCTATATATTAGCATAGTAGTATTAAGTTTTATTTGGTAACTGTAAAGAGCGAATATACTGTGTAAAAGTCTAAGGCACCCTAGCCATTTATGTGCCCAAGACTTATGCACAGTACTGTATATTTAAACATTCAGCTCAATTTCAGTTCTCAAGTCTGTCTTGAAACTTGGATCCACATTTTTAAGTCAGGAAAATTGTTCTTTTGCGGTTTTGAGGAGACCCTTCATTAGTAACCATATTTTTTCTTAAACTCTGCTCTTTAAGCTGAAATCATATGGTCCTTTCCAATCCCTGAAATGCTTTTAGGGCGCAAGTGCATGTTAGAATTAGCATGTTGGAAGCTAATTCTCCAAAACTAGTTGTACTGAAAAGGAAGAGAAACTGATTAAGGATATGTCATACCAATAGCTTTAAAGACAAGAGTTTATGAAATAAAGTTTTTTTTCTAAATCCATTTATGGGTTCATTGAGATCAGCAGTGTTGGTGAATATACGAAAACATCTGGAGTTGAACATATTCTGAAATAAGAACATGGTTGATCTGATGTTTGGCCTCAAATTGACATTTGTGCTAGTTTCCTATCTGATTCCCACTGTAGTCCAAAAACATAATCTCATTCTTAAATTTAACTGATTTCTTCTTGCTTCCATAGTCTTCTGAAATTAGAGGCTTCCAAAGATTCACCATAGTTAGAGTGAAGAAATATCTCTTCATCACAGCCTTTAAAGGCGAACCCTTTACCTTGAGATTATTTCCCCTTATTCAAAGCATGATCCCAGTCTGTTCATCCATTGTTAGATAACCTATTAATCCTTAAAAATTCATTCTAGTGAACCTTCGGTGCATTTCTTTCAAGGCAAATACATCTTTCTTAAATTACACAAAACTGTAAGTATTCCTAGTGCAGCCTCATTAAGCTCTATGTAGTTGCAGCAGTATTTCCCTGTTTATGTACTTCACTCCCCTTGCAGGAAAGCCCAGTATCCCTTTTGCTTTCCAGATTGATTGCTATACCTGTATGCTGTGTTTGTTCTCATGCAAGAATTCTGAAGGGTTCTTGAAATGTCTGCTTCTTTACCTGGATTTCATCTACACAGTGATTGGGCATTACTTAGCCAAGTGGCTCAAAATACTTCAATTCCCAGCAGTGACCTTGTTAAATCCTTAAATGGCTCGATTTCCTTTCTTTAAATCACTCTCTTGATTGTCTCGAGGTTTCTTTTACCACTCAAATCAAAATATGGTCAGAGTGGAAGCTTCACAATTGTTTATTGTTACTCTAGATCCAAAGCAACTTAAAATAGCCCAATAAACAAAAAAAACATAATAAATATAAAAGCAGTCCTATAAAACACAATGTACAGGTGACTTCAGTTCAGGTTATTTGACAAAAGAATATTGAAGTCTTGATGTGACAGTCCAGGATTAATTATCAAATAAATAATACAATACAACTCCTGACTCTGTTTTTGTATGAATGGTTTATACCTCCTGAATTTGTGCACTTGTCTTCTGTATGATAAGATTATTTCCAATTCTAACTCGTGCTCGTTATAGCAATGTGGCACAGAAGGCTCACCACTTCCATGCTGAACTTTTGCCCGTCTACATTGATCCCATTTGCCTGCTTAAGTACCTTGCTTGAATCCAGATACCAATCAATGCATATTTTAATAAAAGACAACTCTCAGATCCCCCTTAAAGCCCTTCCTCGGCCCTGTCGTTGAGGTGGAAAAGATAACTTTGATCAAGTATTTTGCGTAAGATTGTACTAGCATTAGATGGAGATACTAAAATTTCTTTTAAGATGTACTACTGATTGCAAATATTTTGTAATGCAGATTTTTAAATTGATTACTATTATACTTTTTTTAAACTGTGTTCTTCTGGGGCATGGGGTGCTTAGATTCTGTGACAGCTGTGCTCGGTTAGCTGAAATCAGACAGCGAGAAATGCCACGGGTGCTGGAACCACTAGAGGTAAAGGACGATTCAAAGGTTTTCTACTCATTGGCTTCTAAGAATGGAACGCAATATAAAGTTGGAGATGGTGTTTACCTTCTGCAAGATGCATTCTCATTCAGGTAATATACTAACTATATCTGGTTCCACTTCATACTTTTTGATACCTACTCTCTCTTTTCTCTTCACCCTATTCCTACTGCCCATTTGCTTGTCCTTATATGTCAGCTATCACCTTTCAGCCCATGACTCTAAATCTCCCCATTCCTTTTCCCCACATGGTTCCACCTGGCATCTACCACCTTTGCCCCTTCCTCTCACCTCCCTTTTATACTGGCTATGTACCCTTTACTGGCTTTATACTAATGTAGGGTTTCAATGTGAAACCCTCCCTTTGCACAGACCACAATTCCTGCTTAGCCTGCTGAATTCCTCCAGCTGGTTTGGATTTTTCTTCAGATTCCAGCATCTGCAATACTTTGTGTCTCTAATGTATTTCCTTTCTCCAGTACTTATTTGATGTTAGGTGCTATAGACATGTATTCTAATCGTACTCTTAACACTATACAACTGGACTACCTCAGTGGTGGGAAGTTCACATCAAATGATAAATTTAGTACTTCTGACCAATTAATCTGGAAGCAGTTAGTGATTTTAATTTGTGGATCAAAACTTTGTATTTTTAAAGAAACTAAAATGATTAATTGGAGTGACCAAGTAAATACATGTTTTAGTATTGCGTGATTTGGGGTTAGATTAATAATTTGTTTTTTTTTATTGAGATACAACATGGAATCGGTCTTTCCAGCCCATCGAGACACGCTACCCAGCAACTCCCAATTAAACCCTAGCCTAATGCTGGGACAGTTTACAATAGCCAATTAACCTACCATCCGTTATATTGTGGGAGGAAACCCCGAGAGTCATGGAGAGGACGTACACACTCTTTACAGGCAGCGGTGGGTTTGAACCCGGTCCAATTACTATAAAGCGTTTGTGCTAGCCACTATGCTACCATGCCACCCCAAATTTTAATTTGATTTGGAGATCGTTTTGAAATATTTAAATTTCTAATAAACTGCATTTAACCAATGTCTGCATTGCCCTCTGTATTTTAATGTTCCATTCTGCCATCCTCATGGTTTCTCACTGATTAGCATGTTCTTATGTCCTCAGGTAACTCTTATTACTTGGTAGACTAAAATACTTGTATTATGAAAAATATATTCTTAAGGGACATAATTTCTTTGACATTATGAAGTTTATAACTAAGAAGTTTTCTACCAAGTGGATCTTTTTCAATGATTAGCAGTTAAATCCATACACATTCATATTATGGATGATACTTCCTCTGTCGGGTTTCTCATGATTCTTTATTATTCTACCATTTTAATTTGCAACCCTGAGGTAATTTTTTTCTCTGGTTTTCTATGCTATCACACATTTCTTTTGTATCCTTTCATTTTTTGTCTCAGTTAAGTTCTAACTTGTCATGAAAAATCAGTAATACAAAGTGATTCTGTCCATAGACGCTGTGTGGCCTACTGAGTTTTCTTGTCCATTTCTGTTTTCATGTTGATTTGTTATTTTATTTAGAGATACGGGATGAGCCTTTCTGGCTGTTCAAGCCACGCCACCCGGCATCTCTAGTTTGACTCCAACCTAATTACAGGACAATTTACAATGACCAGTTAACCTGCCTAGTACGGCTTTGGACTGTGGGAGGAAACTGGAGCCTCCGCAGGTGGGGGGAAGGGGGGGATTGGAGGATGCTGGGATTAAACTCCATCCCGAGGTGTGATAGCATTGTGCCGACTGCTACACTACCACGGCACCCCTGCAAACAATAGTTATCCCAAGTATGTGTACGCAAACATTCACCATTCTTAGTCATAGTCTTGAAAATGCATTTGTACAGATAAATTTTATCAATATCTTGTTGCAGTGTTCTAATAGAGAGCACTGTGCTTGTACTGCTTAACCTTGTGACTTCAAAACACATCAATGCTTAAGTTTCAGTGGAAGTAGTGTGCCTAGCCAATATCGTTATCAAGAAATGTGTTAATATTTTTAGATTATGGGGCATATTAATGATGTGTTGAGTGCAATGTATTAAATACCTTTATTTGTGGGGGGGGGGGGGTTTGTTATGTGGGAGGTCCATGCCCCACCCTGCATGAATAACAAGACCAAAGCGTACAAACAAGCGAGCATGACCAAGGAAGGAATTTCATACACAAATCAGTTTCTCCCCGTTCTTTGTCTCCATTAATGGTTCATCTGTAATAACTATCCATTATGGGTGTCTTGTCTTCAGTGTTAAACCATCCAGTCCTGGCAAGCGACCAATAAAAAAAGATGATGTGGATGAGGACCTTTACCCTGAGTACTATCGCAAGTCATCTGATTATATCAAAGGCAGCAACCTTGATATTCCCGAACCATTCCGAATTGGCCGCATTCAAGAAATCTTCTGTCTCAAGCGTAGCAACGGAAAGCCCAATGAAGCAGATATTAAGCTACGAATCAATAAATTCTATAGGTGAGTAGAACTCCTCGATACCAGCCTGCAGCAAGTAATTCCGTTTGCATTCTCTGTTCGTTTTGTTAACTAATCAATCAGTTTCATAAGGCCGTGAGACTAAGGAGCAGAACTGGGCCATTTGCCCATCGAGTCTACTCTGCCACTCAGTCATGGCTGGTTTTTATTTAGAGATACAGCACAGTAACAGGCTTTACAGTCCAACGAGCCCACTGTTAGGGACTTAGTCAGTATGCCTGCAAGAAAATTAATCTCAGGGTTGTATATGGTGATGTTATTGTACTTTGAAAGTAAATTTACTTTGAACTTTGCATTTCTTGGAGAGTTAGGGTGCATTGATTGATGGTTTTTCTTACAGAGCTGAGAACACACACAAGGGCCTTAAAGCTAGTTACCACACTGATATCAACCTGTTATACTGGAGTGATGAACAAGTTACTGTGGACTTCAAAGATATCCAAGGACGTTGTACTGTAGAATATGGTGAAGATCTCTCTATGTCCATTCAGGAATACTGTGCTGGAGGCCCAGACAGATTCTATTTCTTAGAAGTAAGATCTATTAGAAAATATTTTGATTAGATATATAATCCATTTTTTAATGGTTGTCGATACGGGTGGCAGGAAAACAATACAAATAACGCTGGAATCTTTGAAAATAACGTTCCTTATGTCAAATTGATCTTTGTACTCTGTTGGATTCCATAATTCAGAATTACCCATAAGTACTAAAACAAAACCTGCTTTCTGGTATTGCTTCATTCCCATTGTGTTGTATCCTCATCTTATTTTAGCAACTGCTTGGCTTTCACATATGAGACAAACTGAAGTTTGGTTGCCTTTCAAAATAAAACCCACTGCTGCTGTTCCAGTAACTTTAAAGATATGTTGGTTAAGGAATAAATGATCACCTTTTTTGTTACTTAATTGATGCTGGTGAGGATTTGTGAAGAGATTGCCTTGCACCTTTCCAACATTTTAACAGTGAATACATTTCAGAACTACTGGATTGGCTGTAAAGTGCCTTGAGATATCCAGAGATCTGACTAGGTGCTAATTATAAATAAGTTGTCTCTGTAATCAATTTGCATAGATGCTGAATGCTGATCATCTAAAAGATGCCTGGTATGTGAAAAATGGTTACACAGGTTGTGCTAATAACTCCCTTCATATCACTGCATTCAACACAATGCAAATCCACTTCTAGATGTTCATAGTATACCATCTCCCATTACTATGTATCATGGTGTATTTTAGACAAAGTTCTATTTTCTGGTCAACATCATATCATCTTGTGCTAAATTGGTGTCCATTTTAGGTAGACATGGATACCAAACCAATACAGCTAAAAAGATGCTTCTGAAAATCTACTCACTTTGGGTCCTCAAAACATCTACTTGTCGTTAATTCACAGGCCTACAATGCAAAGACGAAATCCTTTGAAGATCCCCCAAACCATGCCCGCAGCTCAGCCAACAAAGGCAAGGGTAAAGGGAAAGGCAAAGGTAAGGTGTTTGGAGCTTGCTGGTCATTTGCAATGTTACTGATTAGTGACTTTACAAATGTAATCTTGCAGGTTGATGCACTTCCATCAGTACTGTGAAAAGTTTAAAATAAAACACGAAACAAGTTTTATGTCGCAGTGTAAGTGTGTAGGGGCAAAGACCAGGAGAGATTAAATGATACAAATGGTGGTGATTACGCTGTTTGAAAGAATTTGATAAAAGTTGTTTGGAGGAAGTGTAAATCTGAAGAGGAGAGTATTAGAATGATGGGTGATACTGGAATGGCTGATTAAATTTTATTTATTGCTGAATCCCTAATCCACATCTGGATGATAATGTGGTAAATTAGATTGGCAGTTGCAGATGATACCTAGATTAAGGGTGTAGTGGGCAGCTGGGAAGGCTTTCAAAGCTTTCAGCAGGATCTGGACCGGATTGAAAAATGGCAGATTGAATTTAATGCAGACAAGTGTGAGGTGTTGTACTTTGGGAGGACAAATCAGGGTAGAACTTGCACAGTGAATGGTAGGGCATTGAGGAGTGCATTAAAACAAAGGGATCTGGGGATATTGGAGTATCGTGTGCAATTCTGGTCACCTACCTACAGGAAAGAGATCAATAAGATTGAAAGAGTGCAGAGAAAATTTACAAGGATGTTGGGACGTGAGGATCTGAGTTATCGGGAAAGGTTGAATAGATTAGGATAGAATAGATTCCATGAAGCATAGGAGAATGAGGGAAGATTTGATAGAGGTATGAAAAATTGAGGTGTTTCATGGACAAAAATTGAATGCAAATGGACTTTTTTTCACTGAGGTTGGGTGAGACTCGAACTAGAGGTCATAGGTTAAGGCGGAAGGTGAAATATTTAAGAGGGAGCTTCTTCACTCGGGGTGGTGAGAGTGTGGAATGAGCTGCCCGCAGAAGTGTAGGATGCTGGTTCAGTTGGAACATTTAAGGTAAGTTAGGTTAAGTGTATGGATGGTAGGGGTATGGAGGGCTGTGGATGGGACTAGGCAGAATATTCAGCACTAGATCAGCTGAAGGCCCTCTTCTGTGCAGTTGTGCTGTATGACTCAAGGACGTGATATGCAAAATTGGAATACCAGTTGCTGTTACTCAAGTTTGTGCTTAACTTTCTTGGAAAAGTTGAGGGAGGCCAAAGGAACAAGTCGAGAGTTAAAGTGATAGACAACTGGAAGCTTGTGTTTGCTTTGCAAACTGAACACAGGTGTTCTACAGAAGTAACTCTCATCTGCATTTGCTTTTCCTAATGCAAGGGAAAACATCAGAACAGGGTTTATTATCACCAGCATGTGACGTGAAATTTGTTAACTTAGCAGCAGCAGTTCAATGCAATTTATTAGTATTGACTACACTGACTTAAACTGGGATGGACAGTTTTGGTCATGGTGGTGGGAAGGGAGGAAATTTAAGAATAAATGTTACATTTTGTGTGGGAAGGTACAATGAGGAGGAGGAAGGTGGAAGGGTAGGGTGATGAGGAAATGAATGACTGGACCAGAATGCCATAGATAAAGCATTCTCTATGGAATGATAATGGGAGAGGAAGATGATCTAACGAGAAATTACACATTTGACCTAAGTTTTTCCAGCATTTTCTAATTTTATTTCAAACTTCAACTTTAATTTTGCTTATTTGCCTGATTTCTAGTTTGTGCAGAGACTTCAATTGGGAATCAAGTTTAGAATGTCAAGTTTATTTCTTTCTGTGCTGCTGACTAATCCTGGGTGTTAGTTTTGGTGTGATGGTTGGACTTTATACCTATAGTGCACAATGGCAAGAGATCAACCCGGCTAATTACTGCTTTTGGTTTTGTGGAGATTGAAGACATTGCAATTGCCTGTGTTCAATATCCCTATAATTAAATAATCTGACATATCTTCAGTACAAGTTCACATTTTGGGAATAGTGATTTGGTTGAAGTAACAATAAATGTGAATGATTCATGATGGATTGTAGAGAGGGGTAAGTCATCTTGTACTGATTGGACTCAGAAATCCGGGATAATTAAGGTTGCATCTGTAGGATTTTATCAAAAGCAGCTGATTACTTCTGTTTGTTTACAGGCAAAGGAAAGGCAAAATCTACAACAGAATCTGAACAAACTGAACCAGAAGTTATAGACAACAAATTTGAGAAACTTCGCAGCCTTGATGTTTTCTCAGGCTGTGGTGGGCTGTCCGAAGGATTCCATCAGGCAGGTTCGTTTAGCAAGGATGAAGTGAACTAACCCCATGTCTCTTGATTCCCTTAATATCAAAAGGCTAATCAAATTTCTATTCGGCAGGTATGTAATCACCACAGTTATCTAAGTAGTGAAATTCCAAAGTTGACTGCCCTCTTGGTGAGGACATTTTTTTTTACCTCAACCCTGATTGGCCTAAACACTCTGTTGCAACTTTGATCCCTGGTTTTAGACATCTCAACCAGAAGAAAGGCCAACAAAAATCTACCTTCCCAAGTTCCATAAGAATTTTTTTACACTTTATTGAGATTGTCTCTCATTCTCCTAATCTTGAGAATACAAGGGTTACCCTTAGTCAACTGTGTCTGTCTTTGTATGACAAATACACCATCCAGAAATCAGTCTGTTGAACTTTGGGTGCATTTTATATATTCCAAGTTTATTTTTCTTTCTAAGGCCAACCAAACCTATGTACACAGTATTTCCAGATGTGGTCATATCATGGTTTTATATAATTGGAGCAAGATGTCTGTTCTTGTAATCATCCAGCAAAAAAGCCAACACACTTTTTCTATTCCTAATTACTTGATGTACTTGGTCACTTATTTTGTATACTTCAGTCACATCATTTTTTTTTAAACTTTTGTTTAACCACATTATATTCCATTCTTCACACTCTTACCTATATTCACTTCTTTGTATTCTAATTGCACAGCACACTGCTGCCCAGTTTTAGATTGTAAATCTTAGTAGACCTGATAATTTGTAAAGCACCCTACCCCACACACTTGGATACTGAATACAGGATTTAGAATAACTCAACCTGGAAATTAACATTGCTGAAGCCAATCAATGTATATGTGAACTTTTGCAGTTCAGCTCTTAAGTTACTGTGTGTAGAGTAAGTAAATGGCCACTTCATGTGCACTGATGTTCTTTAATCATAAAATATAGCATGAAAATAATTGTCCTATGTGCACAGGTCTGTCAGAAACCCTTTGGGCCATTGAGATGTGGGATCCAGCAGCCCAAGCCTTCCGCTTGAACAATCCTGGTGCAACCGTCTTCACTGAGGACTGCAACGTTCTCTTGAAACTTGTCATGGCTGGGGAGAAGACCAACTCACTGGGACAGAAACTGCCACAAAAGGGCGATGTGGAATTGCTTTGTGGTGGCCCTCCGTGCCAGGGCTTTAGTGGAATGAATCGCTTCAATTCTCGCACATACTCTAAATTCAAGAATTCCCTTGTAGTCTCTTATCTCAGGTCAGTGTACTAGTTGATGGACCTATGTATATCTAATGGAATGTTTGTTTCAGTAATCTCCATTATTCATTGATTAACCAGTCAAGCAGATTAATGTAAATCATGGGTCAGTAGACAGCACTCCTAGCAGAATCAGAAGTTGGGTTGGGGTCCCATTGTCCAGGCTCTTGACTTGTACAGTGCTGAGTTATTCCACTGATGGAAGCGTTGCTTTTCTGATGACACAATAAAGCTGAGACTCCCCTCTGATCTCCAGGGATCCCACTGCACAATGTCTGTTGGCTAATATCTATTCCTTGCACTTCTGGCTGATATAATTTGCTGTTTGTTTGAAAATGCTGAGGAAATTGTTATACAGGTATTACACAATCACATTTTTAAAAAATTTATTAGATCCTGGGATCTCTTCAAAGGGGCAATAGGAATTACTTTTTATTAATTACAGAATGATGCATCTTATTTTGGTATATAAATCAATTGCAAGTTTTGGGCTATGTTTCTGAGGTCATAAATTATTTAAAGGATCAATTGGGAAAGTGTTTGCAAGGAACTGACTTCTAAGGCTCTTTTTCAACCTGTACTCTGTTCTGGAAAGCTACAATGACTGGAGTATTAGTTGGATCAGATTTGATTTTGTAAAAAGAAAACTTGGATGGTTGACTGTATTCTTCTTATTTAATACGTTGTTGGAGATATTATTGTCATCTTAGTTTCCCCAGAGTGCAACCACTTCTGATAAAAAGAACTTGCTTGTTTTTGCCTAATTTTCAGAAATGGAAGCTAAGAGCTGACATATTTCCTTTCATTCTCCTTGGGTGATTACTGAGGTGGTTTACTTTCAGACTTGTTTCTTATACTCAACTTTTAAAATCGCATTTATTTTTGCATCTTACAGCTATTGTGACTATTACCGGCCCAGGTTTTTCCTTCTGGAAAATGTGAGGAACTTTGTATCATTCAAGCGCTCCATGGTTTTGAAGCTAACTCTACGGTGTCTTGTGCGAATGGGCTACCAGTGCACGTTTGGTGTGCTGCAGGTGAGCTTCTCTTTTTCTGCCTATGTACTAGCAGAATGTTTTTTTTACAGAACCCATCCATACCCAGTAAGTTAAATATGATGTTTCCCAGTGTGAGACTGTTAAATTACTGATTTTGTATTTCTGAAATTCCCTTGCATGTACTGGACTAAAAAAAGTGAATTGAAAACATATGTTCTTGAATTATTCGGGTATTTGTCACCGAGTAAGATGATCTATTTGATCTGGTGTGCTGTTTGACAAGGATTCCTATCACTGTGGTTATTGCACTTTCCTGTTGAGCTGCACTTCCACAGCCCAGTGTTGCTCCTTCATTGGCAAGCCTAGAAAATAGCAAGAGGCTTCTTGTCTGGCCAATGTTATGAGTATTTTCTAACACAAAATCAATAATTCTAATTCTAATTTTGGATACCATCTCTTCATGTGCACATTTGCCCATTGTGGTCAAGTGCTCTGGGACTGTGGGATCAAACCACATGCTAACAATTTAAATTAAATACAGTGGATTCCAGTTAATCAGTGCTGTGCTTATTTGGAACAGGAGACTGTTGCCAAACAAGGTCTAACTGGCATCAGTTGCGAGTGTTTATGTTATAAAGCAGAGCAGTGATTTTTGTCAATAATAGTTGGCAAGAGATCAACAGCAAGACAGTTCAGAACTGCTTTGCTCACTGCAGTTTCTAGTGGTCAGGCTTCGAGGAGTTTCAAGAATTGGCTGGGAGTGAAATAGAAATGATTTTACTACAAGTTAGGAATTTCAAATTTGAAGGTATCAACAGTCATCTTGAATGTTACAGTGAAAATCAATATCTAGAGGATACAGTCATTGATAACATTATATGAAGGCAGCCCATTATCGACACTGGATGTGTGTTGATTTTGTTCATTGTGTATATTGGATGAATTGCTCCATTGACAACTATCAGGAACTTGTACAGAGTTTTATAGTACTGTAATGCTATTGGTGTTTGTTCTGTATTTCATTTACATACAAATTTATTACTCAGTTTGTCTTTTTTTTATACCTTTTTATCTATTTCCATGAAACTTTGGCTAAATGGACCAAAATGTACTGGTTCCAATGTGTCCCAATTAACGGGAATCCACTGTACACTAAAATAACTTTGTGACTTAATCACAATGTCACTGCGTCCATGAGACAACCAGATTGCTGTAAAATCCCACATTCATCAGTGCCTTAGGCTACGTCCACACTACGCCGGATAATTTTGAAAACGAAGCCTTTTCTCTTCATTTTGACTCTCTGTCCACACTAAAATGGCGTTTTCATCCCCCGAAAATGGAGATTTTCAGAAACGGTCTCCAGAATGAATAAATCTGAAAATGCCTCATGTCTGTTGCCGTGTGTACAGGGTAACCGGAGCTTTTTAAGACCGCTGTCATGACGTGCCAGAACAGATGGCGGCAGCCCAGCATTTCATTGTTTTCTTCTTCTTATTATTATTACTACTTTATTGTCGCCAAACAATTGATACTAGAGCTTACAATCATCACAGCGATATTTGATTCTGTGCTTCGCAGAACCTAACAACTTCAGAACAGACGGCAATGAGACTGAAGCCAGAAGAGTTAGAAGTGTACTCACCAAATACTTTGACCCATAGCTTACTGAATAAATAAGTATTCTCACTTTGCCCTGTTTTCTGTCCTTGCTTGTATGAAGGTGGTTTACCTATTTATGCAAGTACTTTGACGATAGATGTGTAACAGCCTAATGTAACATTGTATGGAAATACGATAACACTGGTACAGACATGTTTTATATATTTAACAAGGTGCTTTATTAATGCAACAGAGTTAGTCAGTTTTTCAATGTTCGTCATCAGCCGGGTCATACTGTCCGTGAACTCCCTGTTGGTTGCCTCCATACGCTCCAGTATTTGTTTTTTTTTTAGTTTTAAGTCCTCCTGCACGAGAGCCATGAGCAATTCCTTTTAAGTTTTTCTACTCTGTAACTGGACAAATGCGCACCAAGTATACTGTTTCCTCTTTGCTTGTTTTCTGTGTGTCCTGTGCATGCCCAGTAGGAGGAGATTCGCCCAAATAGCCGTCTAATGTGGACAGTGATATTTTGAAAAACGCTTTGTGTGGACGCCTGTCATTTTTACTCGAAACCAGCGTCTTCAAAATTATCTGGCGTAGTGTGGACTAGCCTTAGTAAAGGAAATCTGACATTCTTGGCTGGTCTGACCCATTAATGTGCTTGATTTTTAATTGCCTTTGAAATGACCCAACAAGCTAATTAACTCCATGGCAATTAGGGATGGACAATAAATTCTGTCATCCTGTGAATGAATGTACAGGGGCTCCTCGGGTTACAAATGAGGTATGAAAACTGTCTTAACACACATTCTCCCATACACTTTTAAAGCATTTTTCAAGCCAGTGATAAAATGTTTCAGGTGATCATTAATGACTGGAAGCAGTACATGTTCCATTCGCTTAATTATGGGTAACAATAATAATTATTAATTGATTTTAATATGAATTGTAGTAAGTACTTTAGAATGAGTTGTTGCTCACTATATAAAAAAATACAGAAAGATCAGATTACAGACTGCTGAATCCTTGGATAACCTGGGGGCTGTCTAATCCTTGAGATGCTTAAAAGTGGGGATCTTACCCAGGTCTATGTTTACAGACCCTGCCTGTCCTTGTTATTCTGAGTAGTTCTTTTTATATTGTGTAGCAGCTTGACTCCTGTGGAATAGGAGGGTGTGGGTTAATCTCCTCTCTGAATACAATTGTTGAAGCTCGGTGATGCTGAGCGTTTTAGAAGTTCTCAATAATTAAACTGCTTCTCTTTGACCTCTCCCTAATGTTTTTTATTTGATCAGGCTGGTCAGTATGGAGTTGCCCAGACCCGTCGGAGAGCTATTGTTCTGGCCGCTGCCCCTGGAGAAAAGCTGCCACTCTTCCCAGAACCTTTGCATGTATTTGCTCCAAGAGCCTGCCAGCTCAGTGTTGCAGTGGATGATAAGAAGTTTGTCAGCAACATTACCAGGTAAAATCATGTCATCTCTAAAGAGACATCTTGTTTCACATCTCTTTAATCCATGCACCTCCTACCTGCTCACCCATGGGTCATGGTTCATCAACTGCTCAATGGAATTCTTATTGAATGTGATGAGCTTTCTTACCTATCCGGTAAGGCTGTGAATTCCAGACCCCCCATAATTCTCTGAACGAGATGATTTTTTTCTGTTTCTTCTATAGACGATATTAATCTATGGCCTTGGTTATTGACACCTCTTTAGGCTCTTGTGATCTTACATACATCCATTTAATCTTCCTTATAGTTGTTTCTATTCCAAAGTAGTCATATCCAATTTAGTTAACCTTTCTGTATAACTAAACTTCTCCAGCCCTGACCACATCCTCTGTACTCTCTAATATGTACTCTGCTGAATCTTTGTTCATTTGGCCATTACTGTTCCCCTCTCAAAGATGCTGCTACTTACTCTTAAATTACCTTTAGTGGTACTCTTCTTTTATTTACTACTCCAACAAGCCAATTTTTATTCATCTTGATGGTGAACATTAAAGGCAGTTCAACTGCACTTAGTTAGGTGCGACTTATCAATGCACACTTTTTCAGTAGGGGGTTAACTGGCAGACATAAAAAAGCAAGGGCAAACGTGTTCTGCTTTTCAATAAGATGGTTGTTCTGATCTTTGGCATCAACACTACTTCTTACACAGTGCCCACAAACCCCGAATTCACTATAGTTTAAAAATCTCAGGCTTGAATACATTTAATATCTGAGATTTAACCTTAGGTTTTCATCCCCTCTCACCACTACCCATCGGTGTAAATAACTCTTATGCTATTAACCCACCTCAATTTCTTTTCATAAGATAACCTTGCATTCTTCCAACCTGCTGACTCTTTTAGCCTTGAACCAGACAGGATAACTTCACTCAACATCACTTGCCTTCATCACTTAATTGTTCCCACAACCTATTGTCTCACTTTCAAGGAGTCTTCATCTCGTGTTCTTGACAGTTATTGCTTATTACTTATTTTGTTTCTCCTTTTTTTTTTGCACATTGTTTGTTGTCAGCCCTGTTGGGTTCATGAATTCTATTGTGTTTCTTGTATTTACTGTGATTGCCAGCAAGAAAATTAATCACTCAGGGTGGTATATGATGACCTACAGTGCATGTACAAATCACAGTGGCTTTTTTGACACTGATCAAACAGAAAAGAGTTGTGTCAGTGAAAACAGATCTCTACAAAGTGATTTAAATTAATTACAAATATAAAGCACAAAATAATTGCATAAGTATTCACCCCTCTTTGTCAGTATTTAGCAGCAATTATAGTCTTGAGTCTGTGTGGATGGGTCTCTAACAGCCTTACACATCTGGACACTGCAATTTTTCCCCATTCTTTTACAAAACTGCTCAAGCTCTGTCAGATTGCAGGGGGATCGTGAATAAACAGTCCTTACAAATCCAGCCAGAAATTTGCAATGGGATTTTGGTTTGAACTCTGACTCAGCCACTTCAGGACAATAACTTTATTGTTTTTAAAACCTCTGTAGCTTTGGCTTTATGCTTGGGGTCAGTCTTGCTGGAAAACAAATCCTCCAAGTCACAGTTCTCTTGAAGGCTCCATCAGATTTTTCCTGTAACTTGCAGCATTCATTTTACCCTCTACCTTCACAAGCCTTCCAGGGCCTGCTGTAGTGAAGCATCTCCACAGTATGATGCAGCCATCACCATGCATCACAGGAGTGGTGTGTTTTTGATGATGTGTGGTGTTTGGCTTATGCAAAACATAGCATTTAGTCTGATGGCTAAAAAGCTCAATTTCGGTTTCATCAGACCATGGAACATTCTTCCAGCTGACCTCAGAGTCTCCCACATGCCTTGCAACAAACCAACCGAGATTTCATGTGAGTTTTTTCAACAGCAGCTTTGTCTTTACCACTCTCCCATAAACCTGTGTCTGGTGAAGCACCTGAGCAACAATTGTATGTGTAGTCTCTCCCATCTTAGCCATTGAATCCTGTAACTCCAAAGTTATCGGTGGTGGCCTCCCTCACTAGTCACCTTCTTGCATGGACACTCGGTTTTTGAGGATGGCCTGCTCTAGGCAGATCTACAGCTGTGCCATGTTCTTTTCATTTCTTGATGATGGATTTAACTGTACTCCAAGGGATATTCAGTGACTTGGAAATGTTCTAGTGTTCAGCTCCTGACTTGTGCTTTTCAATAACCTTTTCACGAAGTTGCTTGGAGTGTTCTTTTGACTTCACGCCAGGATACTGACTCACCAGCAGTTGGATCGTGCAGATCCTGGTGTATTTTTACTACAATCAATTGAAACACCTTGACAGCACACAGGTGATCTCCATTTAACTAATTATGTGACTTACACTTCAACACGAAGAGTCTTTTTCTGTTGATCAGTCTCAAAAAAAGCCAAATTAAATCCACAGTGATTCAGTGTTGTAATATATTAAAACATAAAAACTTCCAGTGGGGTGGTGAGTACTTATTATAGGCACTGTGCAAACTAAGATAATTTACTTTGAACTTTAAAAAAGGAAATGTAATCTTTTAGAAAATGCAATATATTTGAACAACTTCCATTCTGCAAATATGTAGCATCACATTATTACCTCCTGGAACTCCTATTGTACGATTCACTGTCTCTTGGCTGAAGATGATTGACCTTGGGTGCTAGTTGCACCTGAGATCTTGTGATTTAAAGGGTCCAGTACCAGGCCATATGATGCAGATACCAAATGAACTGTGGGAGCTTTATCTAATATTATAGCTGATGTGAAATGACATTAGAAATTAATCTTTCACAGGACAAAGTCTGCTCCATACAGAACCATCACTGTAAGAGATACTATGTCTGATCTGCCTGAAATTCGCAATGGGGCATCAGCGTTGGAAATCTCGTACAATGGAGAACCACAGTCCTGGTTTCAGCGGCAGATTCGGGGCACACAATACCAGCCCATTCTGCGGGACCATATCTGTAAGGTAGGAGGGCTTTATACAATCTCAGCAGTTTCCTGCAGGATTAGTATCACTTACAGAAGCTTACAATCTTTGTTGGCCAGGCACAAGTTGGAAGTGAAGTCTGGGCCAACAGCTAAAATCAATTCAGCTTTGTTTATCTCCAGATTTGTCATCATCTTCAGTCTTTACCAGTGTGACTAACTCACAAACATTTTGTGTAACTGTAACTTGCACTGTTGCCTTCAAGACTGAAGGTGTGGTTTCAGTTTTAATTTTTGAGCACAAATACAGGCTAATGTCCTGGTGCAATGTTGAGGGAGTTCTTTTTGGATAAAAAGTCAGAGTCCATGGTGCTAATATTTATTTGTCAACTATAAAATATTATCTGATGACTATTACATTTGTAGGGAGCTCTGAGTGCAAACTAGCTGCTGTATTTGTCATTACACATTAATGAAGTTTCAAATGTCTTTCCTTGAATGCAAAGAGTATTCTGAAAGATGCTGTAGAAATATTGGTCTGTCTTTAATATATATTTTTCATATTTGTATATTCACACAATTATGAAGCCAAGTAATTCTCTGGCTTCAGTGACTTAAGTCATTTCTCATGCCAAATTTCTGAAGGCCTCTCCTATCACTATATGTAAACTGTTCGGATTATTCTTTCTTTCTTCACCACCACCACCCACTCCCCAACCTAATCCCCATTTTTCCCCCTCCCCCTCTACAGGATATGAGTGCCTTGGTTGCAGGCAGAATGCGTCACATTCCCCTTGCCCCAGGGTCTGACTGGCGTGACCTTCCAAATATTGAGGTGCGGCTCTCCGATGGCACCATGACGAAAAAGCTGAGGTACACTCATCGTGACAAGAAGAACGGACATAGCAGCACAGGTGCTGTACGTGGAGTTTGCTCTTGCGCAGAAGGTTAGTGGAGAAAGTACTTCATGGAGATGGTTGTTTCCATATACATTTGTGTACCTTTGTACAGTACCGCTTTAACAAAAAAAGGAATAAGAGGTGACAAATCAACCAGCCTAGCAAGGATCAAAATCCCTAAAGGTGCCCAGACAAGATAACAAACACAAAGAAGAGGGTTATGATGCTTACTTTCAAATCTATGTACCATATTTGGAATATTAAATTCATAGCTCCATGATTCAAGAAGGATGGCAAGAACCTGGGAAGGGTGCAGAGATTTTATAGAATGAGATTGTTGTGTGGAGATACAAGGATCATTATTGAGCAGTGTTAGGGGAAGATTTGGTAGCTGTAAATCTTGAGGGGTTTTAATGGGAGTAATCCTATTTTCCTTTTTGGTGAAGATAAGGATGAATGTTTGACAAAGCAAAGTTTGCAGTAGAATAAAATGAATAGACACTGAGGGTCCTGTTCCCAAAATTGAGGGACTGAAAGAGTTAAATTTCCATAGCTCTGAAATACTGGCTGAGAATGAGTTGTGAAGAGGTCGAGTTGGCTCAGGCTACAGATTATTGGAGAAAGTATTCCATTGGTGGAGAAATGGGAAAGAAAAGAACTGAATACCACGATTTTAAAAAAACTATACATCTATTTCATCAAATATAATTAAAATTTGTATACCAAGCCAAAGAATTAATTGCTAGTAGCAGTAAAGTGTTAAATTTGGTAAAGAGATGGGTTCTTCAGTAGAAAACGTGTCGTTTAGGATTTTGTGGGGGAGCTGACTGAAAGATAAAAATGAGATTGTGATTTTTAACATGGGTGTTGGATAGATAAATGAGTTTGGGGGATTGGACAAGGAAGAACTTGAAGTGCTTTGTTGATCAGAATATGAAGCAGCTTTAATTTAACAGAAGGTCGGGTAATTATTGGGACTAAACAAGCCTTTTGACAGTGGGTTGGAGTGGGGATAGAGCTGGACTTCTGTGGCGATTGAGTAAACAAGCCTTTGTAATGGAGATTTACAAACATAATTGATAATATAGTTATGTGGCCTTGGTAAGATTACAACTGGATACTGCTCTTTGCTGTGGAATTTGTGCCACTCCAGGAAAGAGTCAGCCATCTCGTACTGTGATTTGGAGAAATATGTTCTGATAGTGTGAAATTTTAAAATTCTCCACTCAAGTTCTCAAGCTATGGAGCATATTCAAGGAATGAATAGAATTCTAGATTGTTCCTGAACCAGTTACATTGTTTAATTAAAATCTTGGCCAATCCAATATCTAAATTCCCCTTTCAATATTAAAGGCCACAAGAGACAATTATTTGTAATGTTCTTGTAGGGAAGAGTGCGCGGCTCTGGATCAAATAGCACTTGACAGCCTGGTCACCCAGGGATGACCAATGCAAATCAGAGCTCCAAAACGTTAAGTGTCTATGCATGGGCTTACCTAGGAGATTAGACAGAAGCAAGGTTAACAAGAACAGTTTTTTTTTGAAAACCAACTAACACGTCATGGACTAAACTTTTTTAGATTTTATAATTATGGCATCTTTATTAACATGTGAAAGATGCAAAGTTTGATCAATTTATCTTCCAGGAGAATGTGCTTGGATTTAAATTTACCATTAACCTGTTCTTGGCTATCACATTACTGATGGTATTGCTAATTTTAATGGAATTTTTTTTGAAATCACAAATGTTGAGACGACTGTCCCTATCATCAAGTTCAGGAAGAATTTTGGAACAGAATAATTTATAGCTGCTGTTTTGGTTTGTAGGTAAGCAATGTGATCCAGCTGACAGACAGTTCAACACACTCATTCCATGGTGTTTGCCCCATACTGGGAACAGGCATAATCACTGGGCTGGCCTGTACGGTCGGCTGGAATGGGATGGATTTTTCAGCACAACAGTCACTAATCCTGAGCCGATGGGGAAACAGGTAAGATGATAGTAAATGAAATTAATAAACTATTGTTGCCACGTTAAGTGTGAGGGAGCTGCTCAAGGAAGATTTAGAGTTTGGGAAAAGAATAGATGGTGTGTTAAGTTGGGCTGGTTTGTATGTAACATGACACTGGTGTTGTTTGGGCTATTGTTTAGAAAGTCTCAGTTTGGAATGAAACCGTTATGGTTTATTTACACCGCACTAGCTAATTTGTTACACCTAATTCACAATGGCATCAGCCTCCTCATGAACACTTTGTGATCTCCCGCTTGACTTTTTTTTGTTGCCTGTCCATTTTCTTCATTAAAGCCAGGAGCCGTTGTAAAGACCAGAAAATTCTTGGATTTGTTGTCTGACATTGAATGGGTTGTTGTAGTTGGAATGTGAGTTCGGGGGAAGGCAATAGCTAGCATAGTATTCTATTTGATGTCAACTGCTTCCTGCTAAAATGTGGGGAGACTGTTGCTAAATGGGGAATAGACGCGGCTATTTTTTTTTAAAGTAACTCAAGAAGAAGGCAGCTATTTATTTCCTCTACATAGATGCTGCCTGGCTTCCTGAGCTCTTCCAGTATCTACAGAATCTCGTGTTAAGGCAGCTATTTAGTCCCTTTATCTGAAATCCATTAATAATTTTAATATCAAAAATCCATCATTCTTTGATCCAACAAATGATGAGGTATAACTTTTTGGTGAAAAGTTTATTGTATGGGCTCTCATGCTAAAGATTGCTGGGAGATTTATTTTACAGGCACAAAGCAACCTCATGAGGGGCAATCAGAAGGGACAAGTGTATAAATAGTATTTACTAAGATATCTAATGTTGCATGTTTTTAGGGTCGTGTTCTGCACCCTGAGCAGCACCGTGTGGTGAGTGTACGAGAGTGTGCACGTTCCCAGGGATTCCCAGATACGTACAGGCTTTTTGGGAACGTCTTAGACAAACACAGACAGGTGCGTGTTGCTGATCCTTTCATTCATTCTGTCTATTTGAAAAAGACCATAAGACACTGGAGCAGAATTAGGCCGTCTGCTCCGCCATTCAATCATGGCTGATTCTTTTTTTCTATCTCCTCCTCAACCTCAGTTCCTGGCCTTCTCCCTGTAATCTTTGATGCCATGACCAATCAAGAACCTATCAATTTCTGCCTTAAATACACCCAACAACTTGGCCTCCACAGCTACACGTGGCAACAAATTCACCACCCTTTGGCTAAAGAAATTTTCCTCATGTTTTCAAAGGGCACCTCTCTATCATGAGGCTGTACTCTCACGTCCTAGACTCTCCCACCATGGGGAACATCCTTTCCACATCTTACTCTGTCTAGACCTTTCAACATTCGAAAGGTTTCAATGAGATCCCTACCCCTCGCCACCAACCAGTGCCTTATCAAGCCTCAGCATCACATCCTTGCTCTTGTATTCCAGACCTCTTGAAACGAATGCTAACACGGTATTTGCCTTTCTCACCACCGACTCAACCTGCAAGTTAACCTTCAGGGTGTTCTGCACAAGGACTCGCAAGTCCCTCTGCATTTTCTCCCCGTTTACAAAATTGTCTGCTCATTTATTTCTACTACCAAAGTGCCTAACCATGCATTTTCCAACATTGTATTTTATTTGCCACTTTCTTACCCATTCTCCTGATCTGTCTTAAGTCCTTCTGCATCCTACCTGTTTCCTCAACACTACCTGCCCCCCACTAATCTTCATATCATCTGCAAACCTGGCAACAAAGCCATCTATTTCATCATCTAAACTCATTTGTATACAGCATAAAAAGTGGTCCTAACACTGACCTCTGCGGAACACCTTGTCACAGGCAGCCAACCAGAAAAGAAAATTTTATTCCCACTCACTACCTCCTGCCAATCAGCCAGTACTCTAACTATGCCAGTAACTTTCCTATAATACCATGGGCTTTTGGTAAGCAGCCTCATGTGTGGCACCTTGTCTAAGTACAAATATACAACATCCACTGCTTCCCCTTTCTCTATCCGACTTGTAATCTCCTCAAAGAATCTTTAACAGGTTTGTCAGGCAGGATTTTCCCTGAAGGAAACTTTGTCCTATCTTGTCCTGTATCACCAAGTACTCCATCAGCTCATCCTTAACAATGGACACTAACATCTTCCCAACCACTGAGGTCAGGCCAACTGGTCTATAATTTCTTTTCAGCTGCCTTCCTCCTTTCTTAGAGAGGATTAATGTTTACAATTTTCCAGTCCTCTGGCACCATGCCACAGTCCAATGATTTTTGAAAGATCATTTCTAATGCCACCACAATCTCTAACACTATCTCTTTCAGAACCCTAGGGTGCAGTTCCTCTGGTCCGGGTGACTTATGTACTTTTAGGTCCTTCAGCTTTTTAAGCACCTTCTCTCTTGTAACAGTGACTGCACCCACTTCACTTCCTTCACACACTGCAATATCAGGCATACTGCCAGTGTCTTCCACAGTGAACACTGACACAAAATACTCACTTAGTTCAGCAGCCATCTCCTTGTCCCCTGTTATTATTTTTCCTGCCTCATTTTCTAATGGTCCTATATCCAGTTTGATATTATTTTGCTAGCTTGCTTTTATATTTCATCTTTTCCCTTCTAATGATTTTTTTTAAAGTTCTCTGTAGTTTTTTTAAATCGTCCCAATCCTCTGTCTTCCCACTAATTTTTGCTTTGTTGTATGCCCTTTCTCTTGTTTTTACAATTGCTTTGACTTAGCTTGTCAGCCACAGTTGTACTATTTTTACCACTTGAGTATTTCTTCATTTTTGGAATACACATATCCTGCACCTTCCTCATTTTTCCCAGAAACGCATGCCATTGCTGCCCTGCAAGCTCCCTAATTACCTCCAGTTCAATACATAACACCCAATCCAGTATAGCAGATCCCCTAGTAGGCTCAACGACAATCTGTTCTAAAAAGCTATCTCTTAAGCATTCAACAAACTCGCTCTCTTGCGATCCATTACCAACCTGATTTTCCCAATCTCCCATAACGTTGCCCTTTTGACCGGCCTTTGGTTCATTGGTGAACCAAAAGGTGGATGTGTTAAATAACCAAGACATTTTTTGCCTGGCAGATCTGTTGAAATACTGTTTACTTAAGAGTCTAGTTTTACTGACACCTGTTTCAGAAACTTCCTCACCAAGGTCCTATATAATTACTGTTTTTAAAATTGACAGGTTGGCAATGCAGTACCACCTCCTCTGGCTAAAGCTATCGGACTGGAAATTAAAATCTGTGCACTTGAAAGGAAGAAAGGGAACACAGGTAAATGAGGTGGAATTTGAAAATGTACAACTATTTTAAAACTTGCCTTCAAATCCTTTTGGGCTTCTATTCTCTATTTATTAATTATTTGGAAATTGCTGCTGACAAGCCCAGCATTTATTTCGTAGTCATGACTGCCATTGAGGAAGTGAATGTGAGCTGTCTGCTTGCTGAATAGGGTGGTCCAGGACTTGAAATGCAGCAATAATCTAGGACCAGTATATATTTCTGAATCAGGATGGTGTTTGGGGTGCTAATCAGTTATGTTAAAATTGGACTACTGACCCATAAGAAAAAATAAATTTTAAAAATTGTTATGGTAACAGCTGTATAGATCTCCAGCAAGGTTTCATGGGTTGAATTTTTACCTATGATAAGTGGAAGAGGTTTTCTGTCCATTTCTGGTTCATCACATCCTTTAGTATCATTCGAAAAATACATTATGTACCATCATCATGAGATGAGGCATTTATTGCCAAGAGGATTGTGGTGAGATCTCTTGAACCCTTGTAGTTTTGCAATGAATCTTTGGCCAGGGCTGGGAGTAGGATTTATGGATATAGCTCTAGTTGAAGTGAAGTTGTGTGCAACTAGGGAGGAATAATTTCTATCTCAAGTTCTGACTTCTGAATCAGGTACTTAGAACTCCAGTATTAAACATTCAGCTCCATTTTGGTGATGTGTGGATGTTATTTGTCTAATGGCATTGGTTAATCAATGTAATCTAGAGGAATTCATGTGGAATCTTGTGCTTAGGTGCTAACTCAACAACCACTCTGGACTGTTGAGTTTTTGCATTATCGACATTTTAGGACTATCAATAACAAAGTACACACTTCTACAAATATACCCAAAAGTTTCACGGATGTTGCCTTTGTCTCTACAGTACCAGGGGAAACTGATCCTACTTCCCTTCAGTATTCCTTGCTATTCAGAAATATCTTCTATAAATGTGTGTCATGTCAGAAGTTGTACTTTTGAAACTGGATTTCTCATTTGAATACTGAACAAGGTTTTCCAGTGTGAAGTGACCAGTTGTTTTGATTGGGGCATAATGCTGGATTAGTTACAAAATTCAATACCCTGCTACTCTTCCAACAGAGACCATCAAACTCGAGACTATGGACACAAGCGACTGATAGATCTTCAACTTGAGATCTTCGTGCACTACATTTGAGGGCAGGAGGAAGGAAAGATGGGATTCCTGTGACTGTTTGATGAACCAATGTCCCTTTTTAACTGGCTGATGTGAAGCAGCCACTGAAGATGTAATATTGTTTTTAGTTCATGAATATTTTCTCTTGATTGTGCAGTGCTGTCATGCATTGTGGATTTTAATGTGGTTTTTAAATGCACAGTATTTGAATAATTGCCCACTTTATGCAGTGGTAATTCATATGTTTAATAAACTTGTAGTTTTATATGTTGTAATATTTCAATAAATATCTTGAGTGGAATGATGTGCTGAATACCTATTCAGTTTGATTGTTCTTTTGTTCCCCCTTTGGTCTCAAATAGCAGTTGCACATAAGTAATTACCTAGTTATTTATGATGCAAATATTTAAACATCTCTAAATGCCTCTTAGTGACTGGCAGGGAAACAGCTGAGAAATTAGCCACAATGGATCAGGAAACTAAGTTTAAGGGTGGCTGATTTCCTGGAAGACAGTAATCCAGTTGTTTTCAATAACAAAATTGTGGTCACTATTTTCATTCCAGATTAGTGACTAAGAAATTTAAATGGCACTTTAATATCTGCAATTTGACTGCTTCTAACTTTACTGCTAAAGGCTAAAAATTGTAGTGTCTTTTGAACACTGTCTTGTGACAACAAAATTGGGAATCTAGGACTATTTTAAGATGCCTAGCGCTGAACGTAGACTTAAAGAAATAAGCATCCAAGATTCTGAACTGTAAAATAAGGGACTGAAATACTCAGGTCACACAGTACCTGAGGACTGATTCCTTACACCATCCAATGAAAAATCCTCATTAATTTTGCATTCAGTCATGCTTAGTGCAAAAAAACTACTTGTAATACAAATTCAGAAGCCATTGGGTTTAGGCTGACTCCATTTCCACTGCACCAAAAAAAATAAGATGAAGGAACGTAGTGGGTGGAAATTAGGGGAAAGAGTAGAATCACTTACTCCTTTTATTTTTGCTACTTACCTACAAAGGTAGTTTTACAGTAGCATTAAACGACTGGTACAGGGGTCAGTTAGTGCATAAACAAGGCAGTAGAACAACCTGTTGTGACGCTAATCTGCAATGCTAGGAATGAATTTCGGTGAGAAGACCTTTGAGTATGAAGAACAACTTGACACTCCAGGATTCATTTTCAGTGACTTGCATCAGGCATAGTAAATGTCTGATCCAGATACTTTATTTGATGTTAATGACCGACCCGAGTTTGAAATTGATTTGCTCAGCTGACATGACCTTTAGTTGTTTGATGGCCTAAAAAAAACAGAAAGCTTGTATAAGTCAAAATGATAAAAAACCTTCCTAGGATTCTTAAACTGGTCAGAATAATCCCCAAGTATAAAAGGAAAAGCATAAGAAAATAACCATACAGTGCACTTTTTTTTGTTAACTGGTATTGAATGCTACAATTAATTTTAAGCTATTTCCACATGGTGGTCAATGGGTTTATGTGCTATTAATAAATCATCTGATGTGTCCTACTGGGTCTTATTATACGAAGTTGCACATATTTGTACATGGACTATTGACCTCCAACAAAGACTGAAGTCTGACCAGTCACCAGCAGCAACTGCCAGGAGACCTTTGTAGCAAAGCAAATTATAAACACTTACTTGGCCCATTCCACGTTCAGGATTAAATGATCATAACCAAATCCAGACACGCCAGCAATGGCTCTGGCAGCATCTTCACGCCGATGGAAACTGATGAAGGCAAAACCCTGAAGATGGGGGAGGGAAAAAAACAAATTGCTCTGAATACAAACCAGCACTTCAAACCTCAAGGCAAACACAATGCTAACCCAAGTGAAGACATTAGCAGCATTACCTTGGATTGACCAGTGTTCTTATCCTTAGCCAGGTAGATCCTAGAAATGGAACCAAAAGGTCTGAAGAGTTCCTGCAGGTCAGTCTCTCGTGTGTCCTCTGAGAGGTTGGTGACACGGATTGTGGCATTGTCATCCGCTGGGGAACAAGACAGCAGTGTCAGAACTACACCCAACAGTCTCTGGGAGTCAGACTCAGGGGTTAAAGAAAATCGAACTTGCACACCCTCCTGATTTATTGCATGGCATGGGTGAGCCAAGGGCTTTTCAGTGGACAAAGCTCAGATGTCAGGGGTCTCAATGTTCTCTGTGATATGGGGCAGCATGGGTTAAACATAGCAAATCTTGTGGGTGTGTAATATTTGAAACACAGTGCAGTGTTTTAACCCCGTCCAACAGAGCTCTCTCACCTCTGCGATTTGTCTGCATGGACTCTCCCCGTCGATTGGCTCCATCTCGTAGACTGGGTGGCACATATTTCCCAGTCTTACTCTGTGCTGGTTGGACTGGTTCAGGATCTGGAGACAAGGAACAAAACTTTAAAAAGACTCACAGAGACCACTAGCTTTATCACAGGAAACTGTCTAGAAGCGGTTGGGGCACACACCTCAAATTTGTTGGGAGGTTCAGGATTCAAGTTACATTCCTGAGCTGAGGGAACTGGGGGAGCGCTGCACTCCAGAAGGTGCCGACTCATGTGCAAGAGGTTAAGACACTTACAACAAACATCGTCAAGCACTTCCATCATCCAAGTTATGTTCCCTTCTCGTTATAACCATCAGGAAGAAGCTACAAGAGCCTGAAGTCCCACATCATCAGGTTCAAGAACTGTTATTACCCTACAACCAGCAAGCTCCTGAACCAGTGTGGACCAGTTCACTCACCTCACAACTCCACAAGCTAGAGACTCACTTTCAAGGATTCTTCAACTCAACATTATTTACTTTTAACTAATAAGTACTTTTTTTCAAATTCTATTGCATTTCTATATCTTACTGTAAAATTTAATCACAAGGTGTACATATATGGGGACATGTACATACTTTGAAATAAATTGCTTTGAACTCAGCCCTTCTAAGTACAATCGTGCTTGATCTGCTGTCCACTCCTCCTCAGTGCCAGTTCTCCATAATCTTCAATTCATCAACCTTTCAAAAGTTTATCCACCTCAGTAAAACCATCCAGTGATCTAGACTTTTGAGGTACAGAATTCCGCAGATTCATGCCCTCTGCAAGAAAACACTTTATCTAGCAATTATACCTCCTTATTTGGACCTGATGAAAACATCTTCATGTCCACCCTGTCTTGCTCTCTTATTTATTTAGCAATACAGCACAAAAATGGCCCCACTGGCCCTCTGAACCACGCTGCCCAGCAACATCAATCGACCTTAACTTACTCATGGGAAAATTTACAATGACCAATTAACCTATGTCTGTGGATGGGGATGAAACCAGAGCACCCGGGAAAAACGTACAGAGAATCCTTACAGGCGGCACCGGAACTGAACTCCGCTCAGAGTTGTAACAGCATCACACTAACTGCTACGCTTCCTACTATGGAGCGTTTCCATGGGATCCTCACTTGTTCAAAACGTGACAGGCATGAATCTAATGTCTTTACCTGACTATGATAGGGCAACTATTGAAACCTACAGTACTGTACAGGCCCTTCAGCCCACAATGTTGTGCCAACCCTGTAACTTACTCTAGAAACGGCCTAGAATTTCCTTACCGCACAGCCTTCTATTTTCCAAGCTCCATGTACCTATCTAATAGTCTCTTAAAATATCCTATTGTATCCACCTCCACCACCTTCACTGGCAGTGTATTCCACACACCCACCATTCTCTGTGTGAAAAACTTACCTCTGACATTCCCCTTGTACCTACTTCTAAGCACCTTAAAACTATACCCCCATGTGTTAGCCATTTCAGCACTGGGAAAAAGCCTCTGGCTATCCATATGATCCATGCCTCTCATCATCTGATACACCTCTATCAGGTCACCTCTCATCCTCCGTCGCTCCAAGGAGAAAAGGCTGAGTTCACTCAACCTATTCTTATAAGGCATGCTCTCCAATCCAGGCAACATCCTTGTAAATCTCCTCTGCACTCTCTCTATAATATCCACATCCTTCCTGCAACGAGTTGACCAGAATTGAACACAGTACTCCAAATGGGGTCTAACATAGCTGTAACATTACCTCTTGAACTCAATCCCACGGTTGATGAAGGCCTACACACCATAAGCCTTCTTAACAACACTGTGGACATGAACTCCAAGATCTCGCTGATCCTCCATACTGCCAAGAGTCTTAATGAATATTATAACCATATAACAATTACAGCACGGAAACAGGCCATCTCTGCCCTCTAGTCCGTGCTGAACTCTTACTCTCACCTAGTCCCACCTACAAAATATTATATTGTCTTCAAATTTGACCTACCAATATGAACCACTTTGCACTTATTTGGGCTGAACTCCATCTGCCACTTCTCAGCCCTGTTCTGCATCCTATCAATGTTGCACTGTAACCTCTGACAAACGTCCAGACTATCCACAACACCTACAACTTTTGTGTCATCATCCTGAGATACAAAGTGAACCTCTTTTAGACTGCCTCCAATGCTAGTTTGTTCTTTGAGGAAGGGAACTAAAACTACACAGTACTCCAGGTGTGGCCCAACCAACACCCTGTACAATTTTAACAGTCTTTCTGTTAGGAAACTCCAAATGCCTTTCAGTAAATGCCATTTGACCTATTACTGCACCTGTCTGTAAATTTCATGCACGAGAATGTCTTGACCCCTGTACATCCCATTCCTTAGAAATCTCTCAGCACTCAGATAATTGACTGCCTTTCCACTTTCTTTCCCAAACTGCGTGACCATATACCTAAATCCCATTTGCTCTCATATGGGCACAGAAATATTCATGGCATTAGTATGAAGGCAAGTTGAGGGGTGGGGTCCTCTTCCTGACAAAAATGTATCCCTCAGTCACCTCACAGCTACTCTAGCAAAAGGGAAGCACTAATGTATAACATTAAGGAATAAAAGTTCAATGTGCACCACGGGGCACTGCTACCATCTCTTGGTTACTGGTAGTACTGCATTGAATGCCGCAGGGGAAGCTTTCCTGTGACTGACAGGTCCAGAGACGTTATGGGAATGTAAATCAACTCTGGGCTCACAGACCGAGAACAGTAGGAAAGCATATGGAATGACATGGACTTAAACACAGTGGATTATGCTCAGAACGAGGGATTTAGCTGTCAGTGATGAAGCTGGGAATATGGTCAAACAAAGGTGATGATTTAATTCCCCTGGAGACAAATAGAGGAAGTTGGCCAAGGTCTCCAAGGACAATGATTTGTCCAGCAAAGCCTCCTTTGCCTAAAACCCAAAAATGGAAGAACACCCTGTTGTGCCACCAAGGAACCAACTATAGTATGAGAGTAAACTCGAGAGAACTAAATCACCCATCAACGTAATTGATGTTGTGATGTAGTTACAGAAGGAGAAAATCTTCATACTCATCTGCAGAATCTAGGCATCAGTGAAACCTGACTGATCAGATAACAGGAAAGCAGCTGGCGGAGCTAGAGCCACTGCATCTCACCGCCAGAGACCCAGGTTCAATGCTCATCTCCAACCTGGAGTCTCAACATTCCTGTAACCTGTAGGTTTCCCTTGGGTGCTCAGTGTCCTCCCACATCCCGCTGACACGGTAACAGGCTGCTGAAAACTGCTCCTAGAGTGCAGATGAATAGCAAAATATGGGCGAGCTGGTGAGTCAGTGGCACAATGAAACTAGGTATGCTATCTATCCAGCGTAAATGGATCGATGATGGGACAGTACCGACTCAGGGCTAAAGGGCCTGCTTCTATGAAACTAGAAGCAAGAAGGCTGCGAGTGGAACATCTGAAAGGATTTTTGGAGAGAAGGCGTTTTACCACTCTGGGTAAAGAGAGGCAAGACTGCACAGGCGCGTGACGTCAGCCAGTAGAGAGCGGGAAGCAGAGTGAGAGGACTTTGGCTCAAACGGGGCTTTGGTGCAGAAGGGTCAAGGCGAAGAACTGATTCACAGATAACAGCCTTCGACTTCCCCAGCAGGCTCTTCCCTTTCTCCTGTGGTCCTCTTCCGCTAACATCCGACACGGCAAGTGAGCTTAGACCCGTGCCATGTTCCTCCTGCGACATGTGGGAACTCAGGGAGGCTGACAGTGTCCCTGAAGACTATGCGTGCAGGAAGTGTGTCCAGATGCAGCTCCTGATAGACCGCATGGCGGCACTGGAGCTGTGCGTGGACTCACTTTGGAGCATCCGAGATGCTGAGAATGTTGTAGATAGCACATTTAGTGAGTTGGTCACAATGCAGTTTAAGGATCTAAGGGAAGATAAGGAATGGGTGACCAACCGGAAGAGTAGTAGTAGGATAGTGCAGGAGTCTCCTGCGGCCGATGGCTCATCAGGTGAGGGCAGCAGTAGCCAGGATCATGGCACCGGGGTGGCTCTGCTGCACAAGAGGGCAAGAAAAAGAGTGGCGGAGCTGTTGTGGTAGGGGATTCCATGGTAAGGGGAATAGAGAGGGGCTTCTGTGGCCGCAAACGGGACTCCCGTATGGTGTGTTGCCTCCCGGGTGCAAGGGTCAGAGATATCTCGGAGAGGCTGCAGGGCATTCTGAAAGGGGAGGGTGAGCAGCCTGCTGTCGTGGTGCATGTAGGTACTAACAATATAGGAAGAAAGCTGGATGAGGCCCTACAAGCTGAATTTAGGGAGCCAGGAGATAAATTAAAGAGTAGGACCTCAAAGGTAATAATCTCAGGATTATTACTGGTGCCACGTGCTAGCCGGAGTTGGAATAGCAGGATAGCTAGAGTGAATATGTGGCTTGAGCAGTGGGGCAGGAGGGAGGGTTTCAGATTCTTGGGGCATTGGAACCGCCTCTGGGGAGGTGGCACCAGTACCATCCGGATTGGGGGAGGTGGGTCAGTACCATCCGGACAGTCTACATCTGGGCAGGGCCGGGATCAATGTCCTAGGGAGACTGTTTGTTAGTGCTGTTGGGGAGTTTTAAACTAATATGGCAGGGGGATGGGAACCCACACAGAGAAGAAGAATGAAGTGATGCAGAGACCAAAGCTAGAGTTAGTGAAGAAAAAAGTAAGAGTAGAGAGCATAAAAGTAAAAAGCAAAAATCGCATAGGTCACTAGATTCTAAAAGGACAAGAGCACTTTATCTAAACGCCCATAGTATGAGAAACAAGGTTAGTGAACTTGTAGCACAGATCAGTACCAAGGCATATGATTTAGTGGCCATTACAGAAACCTGGTTGCAAGGTGGAGATGACTGGGAATTAAATATCCAAGGGTATCAGGTAATACGGAAAAATAGGCCGGAAGGCAGAGGAGGTGGGGTGGCGCTCTTGATTAGGGATGAGATCAGGGCGATTGTGAGAGACGATATAAGATCTACCGAGCAGAATGTTGAGTCCATCTGGGTAGAGATTAAGAATAATAAAGGGAAAAATCACTGCTGGGTGTTGTCTATAGGCCACCTAATAAAAATATTGCAGTGGCAGAGGCAATTAACCAAGAAATAACTGAAGCTTGTAAAGAACGGAACGACAGTTGTCATGGGGGATTTTAACTTCCACATAGACTGGGTGAATCAGATTGGTCAAGGAAATCTTGAGGAGGACTTCATAGAATGCATCTGCGATAGCTTTCTTGAGCAGCATGTTAGTGAACCTACAAGGGAAAATACTATCTTAGATCTAGTCATGTGCAATGAGACAGGTAAGATTAACGATCTTATAGTCAGGGATCCTCTTGGAAAGAGTGATCATAGTATGATTGAATTTTGTGTACATATGGAGGATGAAATAGTTGGATCTAAAACTAGTATATTATGCTTGAACAAGGGAGACTACAATGGGAAGAGGAAGGAGTTGGCTAATGTGGATTGGGAGCACAGGCTATTTGGTAGGACAGTTGAGGAACAGTGGAATACTTCCAAAGAGATTTTTCACAGTGCTCAACAAAAGTATATTCCAGTCAAAAGCACGGACAGTATGTGTGGGGAGAGCCAGCCTTGGATAACTAAGGAAATAAAAGATAGCATCAAATTAAAAGCTCATGTGTACAAGGTTGCAAAGACTGGAGGACTGAGAAAAATTTAAAAAGCAACAAAGAACAACTAGACAAGAAATAAGGGAAGATAGAGTATGAAAGTAAATTAGCACAAAATATAAAAACAGAAGTTTTTATAAATATATAAAATGGAAGAGGGTGGCTAAAGTCAGCGTAGGTCCCTTGGAAGACAATAAGGGGAAATTGATATCGGGTGATAAGGAAATGGCTGAGGCATTGAACGACTATTTTGTGTCGGTCTTCACGGTAGAGGACACGTCTAATATGCCAAAGAAGGATGTTATGAACGAAATGGGAGGTGAGGACCTCGATAAAATCAGTGTCACTAAAGAGATAGTGATGAGAAAACTAGAGGGCCTGAAGGTAGATAAGTCCCCTGGTCCTGATGGGATGCATCCCAGGGTGCTGAGGGAATTGGCAGAGGTTATAGTAGACGTGTTGGTAATCATTTATCAAAACTCTCTAGACTCTGGGCAGGTCTCGGTGGACTGGAAAACAGCAAATGTCATGCTACTTTTTTTAAAAAGGATGTAGGCAAAAGACAGGCAACTATAAGTCAGTTAGCTTAACATCTGTAGTTGGGAAAATGCTTGAAGCCGTCATTAAGGAAGAAATAGCGAGACATTTAGAAAGGAGTGGTTCTATAAGACAGACTCAGCATGGATTCAGAAAGGGCAGGTCCTGTTTGACAAACTTACTGGAGTTCTTTGAGGACATAATGAGTGCAGTGGATAGAGGGGAACAGGTGGATGTCGTATACTTGACTTCCCAGAAGGCATTCGATAAGGTGCCACACAAGAGACTTATAAATAAGATACAGATGCATGGAGTCCCAGGAAGTGTATTGGCGTGGATAGTGGACTGGTTAACCAGAAGGCAGAGAGTTGGTATAAATGGGTGTTTCTCCGGTTGGCAGTCTGTGGTGAGTGGGGTGCTACAGGGGTCGTGCTGGGCCTGCAGCTGTTTACCATTTACATTGATGATCTGAAAGAGGGGACTGAGTGTAGCGTAGCAAAATTTGCTGATGACACTAAACTGAATGGAAAAGCAAATTGTAGAGAAGATGTGGAGAGTCTGCAGAGGGCTATAGATAGGTTAAGTGAGTGGGCAAAGGTCTGGCAGATGGAATACAACGTGGGTAAATGCGAGATCATCCACTTTGGAAGGAATAATAGATGAGCAGATTATAATTTAATTGGTGAAAGATTGCAGCATGCTGTTGTGCAGAGGGACTTGGGAGTGCTTGTTCATGAATCACAGAAAGTTGGCTTGCAGGTACAACAGGTTATTAAGAAGGCAAACGGAATGTTGGCCTTTATTGCTAGAGGGATTGAATTCAAGAGTAGGGAGGTCATGCTGCAACTATACAGGGTACTGGTGAGGCCGCACCTGGACTACTGTGTGCAGTTCTGGTCACCATACTTGAGGAAGGATATACTGGCTTTGGAGGCAGTGCAGAGGAGGTTCACCAGGTTGATTCCAAGGATGAAGGGGTTAACCTATGAGGAGCGATTGAGTCGTCTGGGACTATACTCTCTGAAATTTAGAAGAATGAGAGGGGATCTTATAGAAACATACAATATTTTGAAGGGGATAGAAATGATAGTAGGAAAATTGCTTCCATTGCTAAGTGAGACTAGAACTAGGGGACATTGCCTCAAGATTCAGGGGAGAAGATTTAGGACGGAGATGAGGAGAAACTGTTTTTCCCAGAGAGTGGTGAATCTCTGCCCGGGGAAGCAGTTGAGGCTTCTTCACTAAATATATTTAAAATACAGTTGGATAGATTTTCACATAGTAGGGGAATTAAGGGTTATGGGGAAAAGGCAGGTAGATGGAGCTGAGTTTACGGACAGATCAGCCATGTTCTTACTGAATAGCGGGGCAGGCTCGATGGGCCAGATGGCCTACTCCTGCTCCTATTTCTTACATTAGAAGTCTGCTGTCACAAATAGGTCAGCAGATTTTTTTCCTTACTGGACATTAATGATCTAGATCAAATAGGTCAGCAGACTTCCTTCCTTACTGGACATTAATAATCTAGATCATTTTTTATTAATGATAGAGTAGACTATTTATTTAAATGGTGAGAAAATCTGAGATGCAAAGGAACTTGGGAATCCTCACTAAAGGTTAAATTGCGGGCTGAGTCAGTGGTGAGGAAGGCAAATGCAATGTTAGCATTCATTTTGAGAGGACTAAACATAAAAGCAAAGATGTCACATTGAGGCTTTATAAAAAACTGGTGAGACCTCACTTGGAGAATTGTGATCAGATTTGGGCTCCTTATCTAAGAAAGGATGTGCTGACATTAGAGAGGGTTCAAAGGAAGTTCACAAAAGTGATTCTGTGATTAAAAGGCTTGTCATATAAAGATGGCTCTGGGCTTGCATTCACGGGAATTCAGAAGAATGAGGGGTGACCTAATTGAAACTTATCGAATGCTCAAAGGCCTTGATAGATACAGTGGATGTGGAGACAATGCTTCCCATGACCAGAGGACACAGCCTCAGAATAGAGAGGCCTCCTTTAGAATGGAGATGAGAAGGAATTTTCTTAGCCAAAGAGTGGTGAATCTGTGGGATTTGTTGCCACAAACGGCTGTGGTTGCCAAGGTGGGGATGGTCAGGTCTCAGGATATTTAGTACAGCTCCCTGCATGTGATGTGCACACAAGAGCCACAGTACCTGAACCCTTTTCCTTCTCGGCTGTTGTAAGGCCCAGCTGCTCAGCCAGCTCCTTCTGCATGGGTCCCAGGGTGTCTTTATACGGACAGCGTGTGGTCCAGTGGTCGCCTTTACAGATTCGGCACGACACGATCTTCTGGCCTTTGAGTTTGGCCATTGGGTCATCCTCCTCTGTGTTATTTAGGTCCTATAGAGAGGTTTCAAAGGGTCAGTTGATCAGAGGTACCCCAGCACTGACAGAATCAAACCCTCAATTAGAGAGAGCCTGAGAAAACCACTCCACAAATTTGAAATTATCAGCTTCACCTGTAACTTATTTCCTGGAACAAGAGAGCACACAGTATCATCTTACCCCAGAGTCTGTCCTATGACCGTGAGCCGACATCGTTCATCTTCACCTCAAATCACCCACGGCTGTGCCCCATGTACCACATGATATACCGCCACACCGGACATCCTCTCCCAATGACTATGGTTCTGGAGGATGTTTGAAGCTTAATGTAATCCCTACACTATCACCAGCTCCCAGTTACGTAACACCCTGGGAAAGATTTCACTGTTAAAGTAATGGTCTTTCTGCAGAAGCAGTGTTTGGGTTACAGTTAGAGATTACGAGTGCCATCCAATGAGGGGAGAGTGTTTTTGTGTTGTGTGCCTGACACCGGTGCGAGCTGGGTCCTTTTTGTTTGGTGGGAGACACTGGGGAGAACCGGTTGTAGGATACGACCCGGTGGGAGACTGAGATGGATTGCGAGCGATGTTCGGAGGGTGGTGGGTGCTTTCACGTTGACCGAGGGCCCAGCGCGTGAGTGATAGAGAAGTTCAAGCTGAGCTCCAACTTGTGCACATTTGACTGTTTAATTATAATGGGCCCTTTGTGTTTTTTTCCTTCTTTTCTTTACTAATCCTTTAGTTAAGTAAGAGTCATAAATATAATTCCTTTAATCGTATGCAGTGTGCTGTCTGTTATTTCTTGGCACTGAATTGGCACAGCATCCACATAAACCGGGGTTTCGGGTGGGAGAGCTGTCGCAGTCTCACAGGTTCGGCAGGACCAGAGAAGTATTCCCTAGACTTAAACAGCCAGGGAAACCAGGTGGTTTCACATAAAGCCTTGACTTTAAGAGTGCATTTATTTCCAAATTCCTGACCTCGTTCCTTCTCTACAATCAGTCCTCAACCCCTGAAGAGCACTCTACTCCTCAAATTAATTCTGCTGCTGCTGAGCCCTTCTCAGCCCCTTCTCAACCCTTTCCCTGCTCCTTAAAACTGAGACACCTGGAGAACTGGAGAACTTGTATCTGGTCTGAAACCTGAAACCTGGAGAACTTGTATCTGGTCTGTCTGTGCGATTTGTTTGTTTTTGGCGCATGGGGGTTGGGAGGGGTTTGACATTTTCCTGTAAACAGGTTCCACAGTTTTCTCTTTCATGGTGTCTGTGGGTAAGAATCTCAGGGTTGTATACTGTATTCACTTTGATAATAAACGTAATTTCAATCTTTGAAAATGTAGGGTTCCAACCCCAAACATCAAAAATTCCTCCCCCCACCCCTTATCCCACAGATACAGCTCAACCACTGAGTTCACTGGGGGATTATTTATTTATTCCTCCTTAAACCCTACCTCCCTGACCAAACTCTGGCCACCCAGCCCAATAGCTCCATGCTGCAGTTTCTGCATTCACTGATGCTACTCCTGTGAATCAGCCTGGGGTATTAAACTCCTGAATGCATGTTGTTGTTATTGGAACTGAAATTGGTTTTATTGTCACATGTACCAGGGTACTCTGAAGTTTGCCGTGCATACTGTTCACACAGATCAAATCATTACACAGCACACTGAGGTGGTACAAGGTAAAACACTAACAGAATAAAGTGCAACAGCTACAGAGGAAGTGCAGTGCAGGCAGAAGATGCAAGACCATAACGGGGTAGGTAATAAGATCAATAGACAATGGGGTACATTTCAATAGTTTTATAACAGCAGGATAGAACTGTCCTTGATCTTGTTGGAATGTGCATTCAGACTTTTGTATTTTCTGCCCAAAGGAAGAGGGGAGAAGAGAGAATGTCCGGGTGAGTGGGGTCTTTAACTATGCTGGCTACTTCCTACAGATGCTTGAGTCTTTGGAACCAACACTGAAGGGAGCAGCACAGAGATGATACATTGTCGGTGGGCATTTACAGCCCATCACAGGAGGTCAGGTCGGACACAGGAAATGCTGCCCACAGAAGAAATGCTTTGCTGCAATGTCACCTCTCAGCTGGAGGCTGCATCCACAGCAGAGCAAGGACGAGCTTCATAAGACACTGGTCAGACCACATCTGGAGAGCAGCTTTGAGCCACATGCCAAAGAAAAGGCGTGCTGGCAGTGGACAGGGTTCCAGAGGAGGTTTATGAGAATGATCCCAGGGATGAAAGAGTTTATTTATGAGGAGTGTTTGATGGCTCTCAGTCTGTACTCACTGAAGTTTAGAAGAATGGGGGGTGGGGGGGGGGAGGGAAATCGCATTGAAACTTGTCGAATACTGAAAGGCCCCGAGAGACTGGAGATGGAGAGGATGTTTCCTACAGTGGGGAAGTCTCCGACTAGAGGGCACAGCCTCATAACAGGAGGAGGTCCATTCAAGATAGAGATTAGCCAGAGGATGGTGAATCTGTGCAATTCGTTGCCACAGACGGCTGTGGAGGCCATGTCTTAGGGTATATTTAAAGTGGATGTTAATAGGTTCGTCATTAATAAGCGATTCAAAGGCTACAGGGACAAGGCACAGAATGGGAAAATAAACCAGCCACGATGGAATGGTAGAGAGATTTGATGGTCCAAATGGCCTAATTCCATTCCTATGCATTATGGTATTGAAGAGGGTGCAGAGGTTTACCAGAAATAATCCCAGCAATGGGACTAAAGTGATGAGGGGAACACTGGATATTCTGCTTTAGAAATAAGACTGGGGTGGCGGGGGGGGGGGGATTGAATAGATACAAAAATTGTTTACAAATTTGATAAGAAAATCTAAAGGGTTAAGAAGCTGGATTTTAGGTTTTGGTCATAAGAACCATGGGGATTATGAAGGAAATGTTTCAACACTGAATTGTGATTTAGGACACTACCTGAAAACACCTCATGTAAGAATAGGTTTTCTACAGGCTAATACACAAAGATTAGCTAAGTAGCCTTAAACTCTGGCAAGTAATCACTGGTCTTTAACTTGCCAAGTACTAGTCACACGATACTTCCTGTCTCACCTCTTTGTTGGTGATGAAGGTCATATACACGTCATCACTGACCGTTGTTGTGGCAACGTTAGGGCCAGGTGGGTCATACTCCGAGGTCCCAAATTTCTTCCAGTTCTGCAAACAGATAAAAGCCAGTCTGAGTTTGAGTGCGATTGGACACACCCTTCTCCTGCAGTGAGAGTCATGGCTCACTCGACCACACTCTGAGTCCAAGTCCCACTCCCAAAGCTTCAGCACAAAGGCTCTCGGACAGCTGGAGGGCTGGAGAAAATCAGAAATACGAGGCGTGGAAGGATTTAAAACAATGATGCTAATGTTAAGAGTGCTGATTAACCAGAAGCCAGTGTGCATCGCCAAGCAGAGGGTGGATGCTGGTGCTCATTAGTGCACAGCAGAATTTCAGGGGACCTCAGAGAGAAGTGAGGGAAGACAGCAGGAATAACTTGTCCAGGAGTTACAGAAGTACGGGTGTGAATGCATACAAAGGAAAAGTGTGTATATAAACACGCACACAAAATAACTTTATCTGTTCTCGTCAAGCAAACCCTTTAACAACAGCTCACTGCAAAGAACACAAATTTTAAAACTCCTTGTTTAATGCAATTATTCTGCAAGGATGTTGGCTCAAAAAGATACTCACTTTTCTCCTGGCCACAGCTTTGGAAGCTTTCCTGGTTTCAATTCGGAATGTACGGATAATCTGCGGAAAGATCAAAATTTGTCTTTTTCAACAAACCATTTTATTTCACTTGAGTAAGCACGTTGAATCCTAACTTCTGTTGCTGTCGGTGAGGAGTTTCCAAATTCTCCCTGTGACCAGGTAAGTTTTCCCCAACATCCCAAAGAATCAGGGTTGGTAGGTTAACTGCCTGCTGAAAGTTGTCTCTAGTATGTAGGTGAGTGGCGGGGGGTGGAATTTAATGACAGCGTGGGGAGGATGAAGACTGAGATTAATGCAGGATTGGTGTAAATGAGTGTTTGACAGCTGGCACACACTCAGTGGGCTGAAGGGCCTGCATATGCATTAAATAGTCCAAGGGGGGCCAAACAAACAGGAGAGAGAAAAAAACAGATCCGTGGAAGAGGGGTGGGAGGACCAGTTTAGACAAACAATCTATACAGCAAGATCTACAGAAGAATGGGTGTTCTCTATCCAAACTCACTGCTTTCTGCAATCAGCAAGCAGGGAAATGGACAGCCAGCCAGCCTATTACTGGAACTGTTGTCGGATGGAGGAGAAGATGGCGGTGCGACACATCGCGCACGGCCTCTCCGGTGATGAATATCTGTCAAGTAGGAGGCTGTGCACAATTCTGATTTGATGGAGGCAGACGTGAGAGTACGGAGGAACATCTGGTGAAACTTCTGAATTGCCTGCTTCACTGCCGCTGCTACTGTGCGATCCGAAATCTGCAGACAGGAAGGCCCCAAATCCTCGGCTTTGCCTGTTGTTTGGCGGCCAGGGCCGGGGTCAAAGCGCTCGGCAGAGATGGTGCTCAGTGCTTGGTGTCGGAGGGCTGGTCGGAGGCTCGGAGTTTTCGGATGGACTCAGAGTCGGACTGTGGTCGGGTGCTTCCAGGGTGCTGCATCAGCAAGTTTGCGGCACTGGAAGCTCATGGCAGGGAGAGTTTCTTCCTTCTACCGTCTGCTTGAGATGTTGGGGCTATCGGGACTTCGAGACTTTTTTTTTTACCATGCCCGTGGTCTGTTCTTATCAAATTACGGTATTGCTTTGCACTGTTGTAACTATATGTTATAATTATGTGGTTTTTGTCAGTTTTAGTCTTGGTCTGTCTTGTGTTTCTGTGATATCACACCGGACGAACATTGTATCATTTTTTTAATGCATGCATTTGTAAATGACAATAAACGAGGACTGAGTGTCCTCATAATCTAATCTAATCTAAACCCAGGGGTACGATCACAGGAGTAAACTCTGGAGACTAACAGGACAGAGCTGTATCAACAGCTGAACAGAGATCAGCTCTCCTAAGTGTGGTGGAAGCAAAAGCCCAGCAGAATGACAGGCCTATCACTGAGGAACTGCCTGAGCTGCTGTTAGATAGGGTTTTGCTATGTTATACCTTATACACAGTATTACTCTGCAGCCAAAAGGATATCCTACCCATGTACCTGAATCCAAGTCAATAGAGACACACAGTTTCTGCTTCTCCACTGACGGGAAGGAACAGTTTAAGAAAATTAATTCTCAAAGTGTGATCTTTGCCTGCATTTCCTATCAATATTAACACCAAGAAAATAGTGGTAAGCCTCACGGGCCATTCTGGTGCGGAATGACTGCAGGATTCCTTCTCCTACGGGCACGGGCACTGGTCAGGCAGCTTCAACACAAAACCCGAAGTTTCATGGTTTGACAACACCGACTGAAAGGCAAGTCTGATTTCAAGTTACGGGTCCGGCCAGTACAATGGGAGAAAATTACGAACCGTTTCCAGGTGTAAGTAAAAGATTTAAACAACTGCCTTCCTTCTGTCAGACATATTGCAAAACGGGAGTGTGGCAGATGATTTGCACGTACGTACAGGAGTTAGTCTCAACCTGGAGCCCCCTTAGACTGATCACAATGCCAACCGGTTAATGAACGTACAAAGGGCAAGTTAAAGGGAGGTTTTCCAGTACTCGATCTCCAAGGCAGGAGGAACCTCACCTTAAATTTCTTCCCATCCTCATCAATTTTGTACTCGATGACAGTTTTAATATTCCCTTTGATCAATTCCTTGGGTGAAGGCAGAGGACCTAAAGATTGAGAAAAGATCAAAATTAACAAAACCATATTATTGCACTGCTGTGAAGAGATTAAGGTAAAGCTGGCAGTGTCAAAACAAAGAGGCCTTCTTTGTCTCAATTCCATACTCAGCAACTCAGCACATTTACACACAACTCACAAGCCTTTCAACACAAAACATATCCACGCCTTTCTCCAGAGAAACATAAAACTAAACCCCCTTCAGCTCTGTACTGAGCCCAAACTCATTTCACTGCCTCCCTCATATCCAGGTACCAATGCCCAATTAATCCCCGTGCTCCACTCTCTCTCCACCACTATTAATCCTTAACTAACTCTCCCCCCTGCTCCACACTCATTCCACAGCTATGTATCCATCCCAATCTAATCCCACTGCTCCATTTTCTCCCAACACAGTGCCAATCCTAAACTAATCCCACCCTCTGCCCATAGCTTTGTAAAATTACTGAACCAACATCACTGCCCCACTCTCTCCAAAGATATGTACAGTATCTAATTAAACCCACAGTTTTGTATGGATACCCAAGTAATCACAGCCTGTTAATTCTTACAGCCCTGTCTCCCTCATAGTTCTGTTCCCTCCCATGTTCCTGTACCAACCTAGTGCCCACCTTATTAAATCATTGTTCAGTGTGAATCCTGCCCTTCCCACCTCACCCTGTTTTAATCTCAGACCGGTAACACAGCCCGTGCTTTTCCCTGCCCTGCTTCACTGAAGGTTTGACAGAACCTGCTACAAACACAAACACACACACTTGCTAACAAAAGCAATGTCTCCTGGTAGTTTTCAGTCTCAGATTCTATCCTTTCCCCAATACAAATCCGGTACTGTTATCCACCCAGAGGTAACTGAGAAACCAGAGTTCAATTTCTAACAAGACACTAGTGGAATTTAAATTTAGTTGGTAATGTTCTATGTCCCAATATAATTGAGAATTAGGAAAAACTTCTCTCTATAAAGATAGCCACAACAGCATCTGGTTCTCTAACATCCTTCGGGGAAGGAAATCGACCATCCTTACCTAGTCTGAACTATACTCAACTCTCAAACACCCCTGACCTGGCACAGCAAGGGATTCAGTTTTCTTCTGTGTTCAAACAGAGGAACAACAAATCCAGATCGGTCAACCACAATGCCACATCTGGGACATGGAAAAGTTTTTTCCCCAGCCCAATCAACATTGTGAAGTCGTCCTCACATCCCCGGCATCTGAACCAGGAGAGTTGTCTCCCACATCCAGATATGGATTTGTTCAGAGAATCATACCTTACTGAAAACGTGCCAGCTCCTCCATCACAATCTCTGGGTTAGTCCCAGGTGAAGTCTTCAGAGACTCCGCTCCCCGTGAAATACCACGGCAAGAATTCAAACACAAATAAGAAACCTGATCACAGTGCTCACTGTCCTCCCTAAGCTGATGAAACAGCACTCCTCCATTTTGAACAACAAGCAGCAGCAGCACTGATAACACGGGCATAAAAAGTACTCATGGTGGGGAATTTTACTGTCCACCACCAAGAGTGACTTCTTTTTGTCCCAAGTTGGTCAGGACCCAAACGACATAGTTACTAGACTGGCTGTGTGTTATGCCAATTGGACCTCACCCTCATCAATCCGGCTGTACCAGGTACCTCAGTGGGAAAGATGATCATTATACAGTCCACGAGGACACAAAGTCCCAACTTCATACTGAGGAAACCCATTGCTGTCATTGTGTTCATTTGATGGCATCAGAGCAGCTCTGAATTGGGCACTTATGAGGCACATTTCTGAACACGGACATAATATTGGTCAAGCCATTTACCATCATTTCAACGGTAAGGGGATCAACCCTGGCTCAGAGTACAGGACAGCTTGCTGGGAGCAACATGACACTCCAGCCTTATGAATATACAATGCACGATTAAGCTCCATAGAGAGAGATAAGCAAACTCATCACCAACGGTGGTGAACGGTACGAGACACTTAAATATCTCACAAAAGGAGGCAACTCCAAGGACACCTCAAAAACACAGGATTTAGCGTGGGAGGCAAGGCTGAGGCATTTATAACCGCGTTCAGGCAGAAGTGTCAAACAGGTAGTCCATCTCAGCTTTCTACCTCAATCAACTTGCAGCCAATTCAATTCACTCCATGTCACAGCAAAAGACAGCTGAGAGTAAAATGGTATACAGGGAAAGAGTGGGTCCCCTCAAGGACACAAGGATAATCTGCATTGGAGTCAGTCAATACGGACGAGTTCCTAAATATATTATGTATCAGCAAGGGTTAAGACGTGGAAGACGATACATTCATGGAGGAGTAATGCAATAATCTGATGCAAATCGATATTAGGAAGGAGGAAGTATTAGAGGTCATGAGACACAAGGTTTGATAAGCTGTGGCCCTGATAGATTTTTGCATTTTCTTCAGCCACAGCTGAGGTGCCAAAAAAACTGAAGGATAGTTAATGTCAGAAAAAACACTGCAGAGACTGGAAATCTGAAACAATACACAAAATGCTAAAGGAACTCCGCAGGTCAGGCACAGCCTATTTAGGGAGATGGACAGTCCAACGTTCTGCATTGAGACCCTTTGCTGCTGCATGGCATTCCTTTATTTAAGAAGAGCAGCAGGGTTAAGGCAGGTAACTCACTGGGCAAAATACTAAGGTATAGCATTTATGTACTTGTGGAAAGGAAGGGGCTGATCAGAGATTGTCAGCATGGCTGTGTGCAGGGGAAATCGTTTTACTGATTTGGTTCATTTTGTTGAGGAGGAAGGTAAGAAGATTAAAGGCGGCAAAGTAGTAGAAGCTGTCCGTATGGACTTTATTAAGGCATTTAACAAGATCCCAACTGGATGGCTGATCCAAAAGGTGTTGGCACTTTGAAATTTCCTCCCAACAAATGCAAGGAGACAGATTTATTTTAAAGAGAGAGGAAGGAGTTTTAAATGAGATTTAGAACACAGAATATGAACTGTACAGCAGAGGAAGATGCCCTATGGCCCACAATGTTGTAACGAACCAGCTAAGAAGTAATCTCTCCTACCTACAATGTCCACCTCTCCATCTCCTTTACATCCATGTGCCTTTCTAAATATCTCTTAAAAGCCTCTAACGTGCTTGCCCCTACCACCATACCGGGCAGCACATCCCAGGCATCCACCACACACATCTCCTTTGTACCCACCCTCTCTCACTTTCAATGCATGCCCTCTGGTATTAGACATTTCACCCCTGGGAAACAGATACTCACTGCCCACTCTATTTATGCCTCTTGAAGGAAAGATTTTTTTTTAAAACAGAGTGAGTGATAGCTTGAATTCACTGCCAGAGGTAGTAGTGGAATCAAATATAATCTCTATATTAAAGACACATCTAAACAGGTACTAATAGTCAAGGAACAGAACACCATGTGTTGGCACCTGGAATTAGATTGACAGGCAATAAAGCTGACATGGAGATGGCGGGTTGAAGGAATGTTTCTGTCCCATACAACTCTGGGTGCTGGATGTAGCAAAGACCATGGAACCAGATAACATTCTGGCTTCAGTACAGAGTTCTAGACCTGCAGAACCAGCTGCATCTCCAATTCAAGCTGTTCACACATGCTTGGCTATGTGTGTTATATCCACACAAAATAAAGCAGGGCACATCCAATCAGACCACGCACTATTCTCAATAAGCAGCGAGCGATGGAATTGTCAGTGTATAAAGACACATTTACTCAACAACAGGCTGCTAAGTGTGGGTCCTATAAGGGCCACCGTGCTTTGGGGCTAACATGGATCAAAGAGCTAAATTCCAGAGGCAAGAGTTATTTCCTTGATACCAAGGTAACATCTGAATGACTAGTACATCAAGGAGGACAAGCAAAATGAATGGGTAGATACTAAGGTCCAAGGTGAAATGGTTGGAGTCACATCCATAAAAGAAACATTATTTCAGCTGTTGGAGCTAAATTCTCCAAGCCAAGGATTTTGTCAGGGCAGTGTCCTATTCCCATCCATCTCCAGCTGCTTCTGTTAATGACCTTCCACCCATAAGGTCAGAAATGAAGATACTTGTCACAACCAAGTCCAGTTACAACTCCTGAGTCCATTGAAATGAGCCAGACCACAGCTGCGTTCAGCAGGATTTATTTATTGAGGCCCTCTGAGTCACACCAACCAGCAACCCCCAATCTAATCTGAGCCTAATCACAGAACTATTACAAAGACTGATTAACCTACCAACCAGTACGTCCTTGAACTGCGGGAGGAGACCCACATGGTCACGGCGAGAATGTACAAATCCCTTACAGACAGCATTGGGAAATGAACCTAGGTCACCTAACTGTACAGTGTTGTGCTAACCACTACACTACCATGTCGCCCTAGACAACGTTCATGTGTAGCTGATACACAGCTAGCAATATTCACACGACAGAAGTACCAGGTAACGAGGTCTTCAATCAAATCAAAAAAAAAACAAGCACTCCCTTGTTTCTGCACTAGAGAATTAACTAGTACAAAGCTGTGAGGATCGAATCCACAACCTTCTCAATGAGATATACAATGCAAACCACTGATCCCCACCTAGCCTTCACAGGTGAATGCAGGGCTGTGCAGATGATGCTTCCACCCTACCCACAGCTGATCATCCACCAGAAACATTCCTAAATTAGAGTAGCTCAATCTGCTGACAGAATACACCCAAGTTCTACAATCAGACCAGCCACTCAATCCAGGGGTTTAAAATCTATCCACGATAAAGATGTGCATGGTTGCAAGATTGGTAGAAGTGTGAACCACCTTAACTGATTTAATTAACTATTGTATATCTTTGCTGCCTACCTTTCTGCCTTGATCCATCGTTATCTCCTTCAAACGTACTTTCAGTATTTTTATCTGGAACAGCAAAGTGGTTAAAGAACTGCAGGATGGGACCGCGCATCACACTGTACAGGGCAGGTTCAACAGCAACAATTGTTTGAAGTGAAAGTAAACTCCCACAGTAGTTAAACTATTGATACACTGCCCATTATTAGTTATTACTGGAAGAAATAAGTCTAACATTAAAATAACCCCAAATGGATGAGAGCATATTAATTATAAACAAACACTATCACTACTTCACCAGTTGTTATGATGGCCTTACCAATGTCACTAGCTACTTGGAAAGAAAAAAAAGTGAGGCTAATTTATCATTTGGAGCATGAAGCATAGTGCACATAACTCAGCAAACCCACCACAAGGCTCTATTATTACAGCAAATCAGTGCTCAGTGAAGTCTGCAACACTCTCTCCCAACCTCTTTCCCAGTGATCCCACAATACATATAGGAATAGAGATTGACAAGTGGTGCTACTAAAACAGATCAACTTTTGGAGAAGTTCCCAGCTATTTTATTGAAGCACACATCCACTGTGTTTCAATGTAACAATTCAAAACCATGTGAATCAAATCCTGTTCCCGCTTGCCACTTCAGCCAGACTTAAAACACACAGGAACCTTTACCTTCTGTTAAAATCCCAACCACCTTCCCCAAAGAAACGGGGAAGAATGAAGTCTCTGCCACAGGTCCATCCACCTTGTTCTGCAACTAAGAGTAAACCAGGCTGCTCACATCCTTTATGTCTCACCTCCTCAATAAGCTTCAGACTACGATTCCATACCATCACTTAAACAGCTATGTTCTGTTTTATCAGCCAACTCCACCCACTTGGGGTCAATTTATTTCAAAACCCTCAACCATGAT